>NC_139949.1:2763939-3336439 GCF_963454915.1 Gymnoscopelus microlampas | reverse complement strand
AGGGTTTTCCTTTAAATTGCGTTGCACACAACATCAGATGTAAGCTAGAAGCCATTGGACCAACAGACCTGACCTGGTGAATGAAGAGAGAGAGAGAGAGAGAGAGAGAGAGAGAGAGAGAGAGAGAGAGAGAGAGAGAGAGAGAGAGAGAGAGATGGAAAAAGAATAGATTGAAGAGAGAGATGGAAACGGAATAGATTGAAGAAAGAGAGAGATGGAAACGGAATAGATTGAAGAGAGAGAGAGAGATGGAAACAGAATGGATTGAAGAGAGAGAGAGAGATGGAAACGGAATGGATTGATTGGCCATCTCAACCTATTGCCATTAACAGGAATCGAACCCCTCAACCTTCGGATTCACAGGCTGCAACACTACCTATTGTGCTATAGCTTTGTCCAGGCTGAAGTTGTCTGTTGAAGATAATTAACTCTTGCCTTCTGTCATGAACCAAGCCCCTGTTTCACTAACACTAAGATCACTCGTTCAAAAAACATTTACCAATAGAGAAATCGTATGTCTCCTCGGAACCGAAACCAGTGAAAGCAGCCGATCTACAAGCTCAGAAACACGTTGCTATCTGAAAAGTTTTGAGATTGTAGATCGGCTATTTTCAGAATGAAGTATGTCATACATTGCAAAAACATGGGGTTGAACTAGTGACCTCCGGACTCATAGGCTGCCTTTCTTCTCATTGAGCTAGAGATATGATAGCCCTGGTGGTGTCTGTTGATATATATAACTCTTTCCATCCCTGACGGACCAGGCCTCTGTTTTGTTAACTACTCTAGATCACTGCTTCCCTAGAAAGAAGCAATGATAAGTAATATGCACAATAAGCCATAGAAACATAGAAGACTGAACTTGAGAGAAAGAAGACCATGCAATTAACAAATGAGCATTTTAAACCCTCACTAACCCTAACCTCAGTAAAACAACGCCTAAGCCTATCCTCAAGACTATGTGTAAACCCAAGAATGCCAAATCATGATCATCTCAATACATTGTCAGGGACAGGGATCGCACCAGTGACCCACGGACTCACAGACTGTCTCTCTTCTCATTGAGCTATGTCCTCCCTGACAGTGTCTGTTTTTTTGTCTCCTCAGAACGAACTAGTGAAAGTAGCCGATCTACAAGCTGTTGTTAGATTGTAGATTGGCTATTTTCACAATGAAGTATGTCATACATTGAAAAAACGTACTCTCTCAAATAAGCATTTCAGGTTCTTTAACAATTACACGTGTATTAATTGACACAATCATAATGTCTGCAATATAACTTTAATGAAGTCTGCATCAAGTGAGGCTTGAACTGGTGACCTTCAGGTTGTGGGGCACACATTTAAGCGAGAAGCCACCAACAGACAAGAACCTGTGAAAAGGGAGTTCACACACATGACACACTTTCACGCAAATTGCTCAGAAATCCTGGATTTAAATGTTTTTCAAACTGCTCAAAATTGCAGACAATCTAAGGGCAGAGCTTACTGGTCAAAGTGATACATGTGTTCCTCATGAGTCAAGGCACATGTGTAAGCAGGTTTAACGGCTGTCGGCCAAACGAGGCATGACTTTTGCCTGTTTAAAGTTTGCATTTTCAAGAAATTGCTATAGCGCCCCCCTTTGACCAATTGGAGTAAGATTGGTTTCAGTGATACTTGGAATGACCCTCTACAATATTGCAAAGTGTCAAACAAATGTGAGTCTGCATTTATGTGTTAGGGGCAGATGAATAATTGTCATAAAACTGCAATTTTCATTGGCTTATAAAAGCTTAACGTTTTAACTTATGGAAAATCCGCTTGCTCACGTCTGTCGGCATTGGTCCAAAGTTCATGTGTATACAGTTTCGTACAGATTGCTCAATCTGTACGAAGGAAGAGTCTTTTTTACTGCTTTTCATAGAATTCGAAATGGTGGGAGATCTAAAGGTCAGAGGTCAAAAGTAAGAGTGTGAAAGTTGTTAGGCATGAGGAGACGCATGTGTGCATCGAAGTTTCATGGCTGTGGGTCAAACAGGGCATGAGTTGTACCTGTTCAAAGTTGGCATATTTCAATTGAGTGCTACAGCGCCACCCTTTGGCCAATGGTTGTGAGTTTGGCACAACCATTGGCCAATGGTTGTGCCATAGCGTTTGGCATAGCCCTCTACCATATTGCCGAATTTCGTAAGAAGTGACCACGCGGTTAGGCCAGAACTGGCAAAACCGGCGGAAGAATAGTGAAACAGTAGAGATGTAATAAGGCTTCGAAGCCTGATAGGCTCTCGAAACCTAATAAAAGAACATACAACATGGACCTATATTTTGTTTGCAGTGACACAAAACTCCTGCAGCACAACAATGCAAGGAGTGGAGGAGAATTGAAAATTAACTTGAAAATGTGCTCCTCGGAGCACAGGTCTCCGCCAGTACTGTTCCTCATTAATCCTGTCTTACCTCACTTCAAAAGATATAAATAATCTTTTTAAGTGACACACTATATATAGGTCTCTATTTCATCATGCGTCTCGCTAGCCAATCAAAGCACACCCTTTCAACATATTGTCACGTGTCACGTGAAGCTTGACCAATGTTAGCTTGGTGGACACACGGAAGGACAAAAATATATTAAAATACAGAAGGAGACACATACAGCACATAGAATGTATACTGTTTTACCATCATCTCCAGGTCTCCAGCCACAGCAGTTTGGAGGTCATCATCATTCATTAATTTGTAAACTGAAACATATGAATAAAACTCATTTGAATAAAATACAAATAAAGCAGTATTTAAAGCTTCCCTATGTAACTTTTTTTTCTCAGTGGGGTCCCTGCTATAGGGCTTGACTGTATTACTATGTATAGGGGAGACAATAAGGCTGACCCGGGTATTAGAGCTCTAGTGTCGGTAGGTAGGAACATCAAACAAGTAAGAGAGGATTGCCTGTTTAGTCATTGTTTTGCCTGAGGACCGCCCGTCCATTACTTACTGTGTCACACATTGTTGTGTGCTGCGGGACTCCGCCTTCCTGATGTACATTCTTGTTTGGACAGTGGGCAATTTGGAGTTATTATAGTCTAATGGAAATGTCTAGGACCCAGAAATAGTGTTTCCTATTAACCTTTATGATAGAAATGCCATCTATAGGTGGATGCAATTCAACTTGGTTACTAATAGTTGCATGTTGAGCAATTTGCCTTATTAGCATAAATACATACATTAAAAGAGGTTAAAATAAAAGAGACAATTTAGTGTTTAGATTTAGAGAGTCATGTATAGTGTTTAGAACATACAAGAAAACGTTATCATGCCTTAATTATCATAATTCATTAATAACACCACCATATATAATGGGGGGGGGGGGGGGTGAAGATTCAAAATGGTCTAAAATTGGGTCAAGTTGGATTACTTGAAAGGCTGTTTGTTTTGTTCTTTGTAACACGATTACAACAATTATCATAATTGATGGTATTAGATAATAAATGACTGAAGGAAAGCAGGAAAGCAATAAATCCACTTAAAGTTAACTCAGCCTCAAACTCAGTGGCCTTCACCCTTTTCATCATCTCGCTCCTCATTCCCTTCAGTCTCCTCATCTCCTTTGTTTTCATCTTAATGTATAATACTTTATTAATGCCACGGAGGAAAGTTTTCAGCTTCAACCAGCTTATTGCTGCTCAGGTGGTCAGATTGAGCGCAAGGGGTAGTTAAGGGATATTATACCCCCAAAATGACATTTTTTCTATCGATTAGTCACCCCATGGAGACTTAACTCACTGAGTGCCATTAGCGTGTTTCACGTGTTTTTAAAAACATGTTCTGTAGCGGTTTGCTGGGGTAACTGCCGGGGTGCCAGTCAGAGTCCCAGTCTGACAAAAAGGGTTAAATAATAATACCACCAACAACCGTACAAGGGACTGACAAAATATTATTTTGTCTGACCATATATTCATCAACCCCTGAAACAAACAATAAACACACAATACCTTAGAAAATCATAAAGAAAATACACACACACACACACACACACACACACACACACACACACACACACACACACACACACACACACACACACACACACACACACACACACACACACACACACACACACACACACACACAGAGTACTTGATTTGCCAACAGTGTATTCACTTATTTCCCCACAAACCCCCAGTCAGTGTTCAACACAATATCACAGATCCACAAGGTAATAAATGTTCAGATACAGAGCGAACGTTCAATAGTGCAACCCTTCAAACGAGTCAAAACAAAACGATCCAAACAAACCGTTCATTAAAAGTCCACCTCCGCAATGAAAGAAACAAGTCAGTTGTACGTCACGTCACTGTCAGTCACTCACGATCAGGGGGACGCTGTGAATCTCCTTACAGAGTGGTGATGTGGGTCGGTTTCCATATCATATAAACACGGGAGGTAACGCCGGTTTATACATCATATAAACCGGCGTTACCTCCCGTAACGAGGACTTGAGCAGAGGACACCACAGCAGCAGCGCTTCGACGGCAGACGATCACCATCCACGATCGCGTCGATCACAGCGCAGCGTGGGCTACAAACAAACAGACTGTATGTTTCACGGGCCAGAGGTAGGCTACTAGTGCGAGAGGATCTCAGGGAATGACACCCCCCGTGTTTGACAGGAGCCGGCTCATAGTGCTTGCGCTCTTTCCTTTGTTTCATTCATAATTTCCTGGAGAGGCGTGGGAACGGGTGACGTACGGAGCAGCGTTAAAGGCGCAGATCGCCACACTCCCCCCCCCCCCCTTGGAGAAAAGCTGCAAGCGATCCGAGGTTGATTTCCTCCTCTTCCGTCTTTGTCCTCGCTGTCCGAGCTTTCTACTTTGGAACGGATTTTCCCAGAGGCCGTTGGGCTGTTGGGGAAACCCAAAAAGTCCTCTTCATCACTTTCCTCATCAAAGATTGCCTGGACCGGGGGCACGGTGGCGCAGTCGGTAGCGCTGTCGCCTCACAGCAAGAAGGTCCTGGGTTCGATTCCCGCCGGGGACGCTGTGGGCGCTGGGGGCGTGTCCTCTCCTCCGCGTCATCAGCGCCCATACCCTAGGTGGGGTTGGCGAAAGGGCCTACTCTGTGTGGAGTTTGCATGTTCTCCCCGTGTCTCCCAGGGTAGTTAATACCCTCACAAAAACATGTAGTAATCCTGGTCACTATACTGCCTCCCCCTGGTCAGCCGGGGCGCCTGATGGAGGAGAAGGGAACTGGTTGGAATAACGTGTTCCTTCCACGCGCTATGTCCAACCAGGGAAACTCCCCCCTGTCGGGTGATAAGAAGCGGCCTGCTTGCTCCTCATGCATTGAAGGAGGCATGAGCTTCAGCTTGGGCTCTCCCTAGGCTGGCAGAGGGTAGGTAGTGCCCAGGATTACATAGGCAATTGGCACTGGGTGAAAAAATGTGGGTTACAAAATCGTGGGATAAAAATTATAAGAAAAAAAAAAAAGATTGCCTGGACCCGCTCTCTCTCCAACTTATCCAACTCTACTGCCGTGGGATAACAGGGCTTCAAGCGTGCTACACGCACCACCTTCCTGTTCTCCCCCGTGTCCTCCAGGACGACGTCAAAGTTGACAGGGCCAACCTGGGTGACAACGCGGTAGGGCCCTAGCCACTTGGGAGCCAACTTTGCAGCAAAGGACTTCTCTGCTTTAGAAAGTGGATGGGAACGCAGCCATACCCTGTCTCTCTCCTGAAACTGTTGATCCCGAGACGAACTGGCATCCCTGGTCCGAAAGAATGTAATTAGGGACCCCCTATCTGGTGAGGATTTCCTGGGTGAGTATTCGGGATGCGGTCTCTGCGGTGGCTTTGCGAAGGGGAAATAACTCAACCGATCGGGTGTAGTAGTCCACAAATACCAACAGATAGACATTGCCGTTGGAACTCCTAGGGAAGGGTCCCATCAAATCCACCCCCAGCATCTCCCAAGGGTGGTTCACGACTGTCTGCTGCAGCTTTCCGGCGACCTTGCGGCTCTCGGGTTTGTACCGCTGACACACTTGACAATTTTGTACGTAGGTCTGGACATCCAAGCTCATTCGAGGCCAATAGACAAGAGCTTGCAACCTCGGTTTCTGATAGGGTGACTTCTCCCTCGTCCATCACTGCCTGATACAACCGCTGGCAGTCTGCATCCACCTGTTGAGCTTTCAACCGGAGGGCCCACCGGGTAAGACGTGCATTGGACCTCTGGCTCTTCATCACCCACAGCAACGCTGCATGGTCTGTGACCACCATGAAGAACCTTCCATCCAGGTAATACCGCCACCTTTCCAGAGCCAACACCACAGCCAAGCACTCCTTTTCCGTAGCTGAATAGTTGCGCTCTGCGCTATTAAGGCTCCTGCTGCCGTATGCCAGGACCTCTTCTGTGCCAAGTTGAGCTTAATGTAATTCACACAAAACCTGATTTTCCCATCTTTTTTTGGAATGAGTACCACCGGAGACGCCCAAGCTGAAGAGGAGGGTTCAATGACGTCGGCTGCTAGCATTTCATCGACTAGCTCCTTCATCACCTTCATTTTTGCAGGGGAGACCCGGTAAGACTTCTGTTCCTTACCCAGGACATGCATGTCCTGGGTAAGGAAGATTTTGTGTTTGAGCACATTTGTTTGGCCCAGTGTAGAGGTGCACACATCCGCATTGCTCTGTAACACTTCCAACAACCGCTTCCTCCCGTTACCATCCAGCTGAGCTTTCTCCACGGCATTCTCCCACAGCTCTGCGTCCCGAGAGGGAGGAGTGACCCGAGTGGTACTGCGGGGATCAATAGCCGAGCGACAGCACGCTCTTCTTCTTGTTTTTTTCACCCGGCACTCGGAGATTGTCCTCTGTACCCGCCGTCTCCTCTGTAAAGCTGTACTTTTCCTCTGCTTTGTTCCTGAACCAGTATGAGCCCTGTCCTACATTCATTTGCAGGCCACTGATGCTCAGAAAGTCCAAACCAAGAACTGCAGGGAATGCCAGACTTTGCGATGAAAGCACTACCACTGGAAGAGCGCAGGTATGATTATGTAAATCCACTACCACATGCTGCCATCCCAAAGGCCATCTTTCTCCTCCATCAGCCAAATAAAGGGGCTTTCCATCCCAGGTATGCAATTCCTTGTCCTTCTCTTTAATGGCCCACCACAACTCTTCATTCAAAAGCGTATAGGTTGCACCAGAATCCACTATAGCCCTGACTCTCACAGCGCCCAGGGTTATGGGGACTGCCAGTTGGTGAGGGAGAGGTGTGGAGTTGAACGGGAAATTTTCCTTCCCTGGCTGTTGATTTGACACTGCGGTCATTATCTGATGGCTGCTAGTCGATGGCTCAGATGGAGATGGAGATTGATAGTTGGATTTTTGATTTTTTCCTTTATTGGACACATAGTGTAGACAACTATGGGGGGAATGGGAACCTTTACATCGCCAGCAGTATGGTGGAGCCGATCTTTCCGCTGCCGGGACGCCAGATGTTTGTGGGGTGGGATTAGTTGTCCCTGTAGTTTGAGGCCTGTTGTTGGCAGGGTTGTGTTTCCTGGCTGCCTCTTGGTGCCCCTGCTTCTCCCGGTCCTTCTCCAATTGCTGACCCAACCTTACCAGAGCATCCACTGTCTTGACTCCGCTGCTTCTCAACTGACTTGCCAGAGATGGGTGTATGTTTTTAAATATGAGCTGGATGACCTTTGCCTCCGTAATCTCTGATTTCCACTGACGGCAGAGTGCTCTGTACATATAAGTGAAGTCTCGGATGCCTTCACCCTCACCCTGCACTCGTCTGAATGCGTTCCTCCAGCTCATCCATGTAGTCCTCAGAGAGGAATGCTGAAAGGAAGCTGTGTTCAAATTCCCTCCATGTTGACGTCTCCAGCCTGACCACGTCCCACCAGTCTCAAGCTGTACCAAACAGGACGTTCCGTAAGGTGGCCAGCAGCTCCTCATCTGAAAGCGGATTCAAGGCCAGATAATCTCGACACTGTCCCAGGTAGGTCAGAGGGTCCGTCTTATCTCCCATCTTCCCAAAAGATGGAAATTGTAACTTTATTGGACTTTTTTTTACTCTTCCCCCTAAGGCCCCCTGGATAGGAGAGCCCATGTGAGATGGGAATGGCTCGGAACCATGAGCAGCGTGCATGGTGGATTGCAGTCGCATCCGGGCATCATTCTTTGGCCCTGCTGTAGGTAGGGAGGTGGGAGGGGGTATAGAATGAATAGCGATACTTTGCCCTGCTGGTGGTGGTATAGAGGGTTGTGGAGCTTGGAGGGTGTGTTCCTTAATGGTGGTAACTTCCTCAACCATACTGTTCAATAAAACATGACATGTTGTTATGTCTTGCTGCAGGTGAGTGACAATGTTAGCCATCGGAGTCATGACCTTGCTGATGTCCTTGAGCATCTCTGTATGATGCTGGTGAAGCCTCCACTTGATGGTGTCCACAAACTGTGTCCTGAGATATTCCGCATAATCTTTAATTTGCCTCTGCATTTGTTGCTCTCCTTGTTCCTGTCTCCCAATCAAATCCTCTTTTATAGCCGACAGATTTTCTGCATCGCTGCTTGTTGCTCATTTTTAGCGGCGCTAGTCACTCTATACCTTTAGGTATAGAGCGGATCCTGCTCTATACCTGACTTTGTCCATGTTCACCGTCAACGTTCTGATTGGTCAGACCCGTCAACGTTCTGATTGGTCATACCCGTCAACGTTCTGATTAGTCAGACCCGTCAACAAAGTGATTGGTCAAGCTTCACGTGACACATGGCTATAAACACATTATAAACACATATCGATGACAAAATGTATCAAAGGCGCCGCTACCTTCACACAGGGTGTGATTTTTCACATCATGAAGGGTGTCCATGATTTTGTCTTGGCCCTTTTCCAGATTATTGAACATGTGTTTGAACTGATCACACTGATTTAGTGGTTGTATTGGGGCAGCGAGACGTTCCGTCTCAATTAGATCCATCGCTACATCAGACCAGTTTGTGCTCTCAGCCTGTGGAGACTGCTCGGTTGGTGTTGAATTATTCACCACTTCCTGCTCAACGCCACTAGGGGGAACCAGCTCTCCGTGATCTGACTCCACCCTGTGCTCCTCAGTCTGTTCACTGAGATCCAGAGAACTGAGCAATCTTTCCACCATTCCCTTCATCATTTTGAGTGAAATTGTGTCCCGTTTTTTTGGTTGAAATGAGTGTTTTTTTTTCCTGTGTATCCCAAAGCTTTCCTTTGTTTGTTTGTTTGTTTGTTTGTTTGTTTGTTTGTTTCAATCTGAGCCTGAAATACTCAGATTGAGAGCATGTAGAACCCTGAGGGACAGGCACAGTTTCTTTCTTGGATTTGCGCTGCTGCCTCTTTAACACAGTTCAGGAGCTTCTCCTGCTCTCACAGAGGCCTGCACCTTTCTGGACCTTTCTTCTCCAGCAGGCAGGTAGGTCCTGGGATAGGTGTGCCCAGTGTTTCGGGTCAATTTCAAAGCTCTTCAAGGAGGATTTCAGAGTGTCCTTGTAGTTCTTTCTGGGACGACCTTGTGCTTGTTTGTCACTTTTCAGTTCACCAAAGAGTACCAAGAGTACCAATATTGGGTCCAATATTGGGTCCAATAGAATTGAATAGAGCAGGCCATAAAGTTATGAGCAGGTGCACAAACGGTAGATGCACGCGTAGTAGCATTTTAAATGCGGAAGTATCGCATTCTCAGATTTGACCACCAGGCGACGGCCGCTTCACTGTTCTACCGTTCTAGACTTGTATAACTTCCTGATCATGTGACGGTCAGGTGCAGTGGGTGCACCATTCGCCTTGATTCCTACATTATAAGTCTTCCTCTCACACAATATCATGCAGAGATGGGATACTCTGTACTTAATGTTCTAAATAATAATCTAAATAATCTCTCTCTCTCTCTCTCTCTCTCTCTCTCTCTCTCTCTCTCTCTCTCTCTCTCTCTCTCTCTCTCTCTCTCTCTCTCTCTCTCTCTCTCTCTCTCCAGAGTCTGTGAGGTTGGTGAATGGGACTAGTTTGTGTTCAGGCAGAATGGAGGTGAAGGCTAATCAGTCGTGGGTCTCAGTGTATGAAGGTGACTTTGATCAGCAGGAGGCAGAGGTGGTCTGTAGAGAGCTTGGCTGTGGGGGATATTCAGTCATCCAGGGGACGCTCGATGGAGAAGTCAAGGCTCCAATGTGGAACGAAGAGTTCCTGTGTGAAGGTAATGAGTTGGTTCTCCTGGACTGTGGAACCTCAAACTCCACTAGAAACACCAGCTCACCTGACAAGACTGTTGTACTCACCTGCTCAGGTAAAATACAAACTATACCTTTGAATATATATTTTATTATAATAAAAATATTATTACTCTTTAAACATTTACTCTCTTGACTATTTACAGTGGTTGATGATGTCAGGTTGATGGGAGGAACCAGTAACTGTACTGGTACACTGGAGATGAAACACCAGGGGGAGTGGAGGCCAGTGGATGGTGGGTTTCACTGGAACCTGAAGTCATCATCTGTAGTGTGTACACAGCTGGACTGTGGCTCTGCTGTTTCAACAGAAAGGAGTTATTGGTTTACACATGAACCTGTGTGGAGGATTACACCTTACTGTGCTGGTTCTGAGTCTTCTCTGAGCGACTGTGTCGTAATGGAGACTTCTCATATCACACAGAAAGGTTTGATAACAGGCAGACCCACAGTGATCTGTTCAGGTAACTCAACAATGACTTAAACAACAACAATCTTTTCAGTCTAGTCCGTCCGTCCGTCCGTCCGTCCGTCCGTCCGTCCGTCCGTCCGTCCGTCCGTCCGTCTGTAGACAGACACACAGACAGACAGACAGACAGACAGACAGACAGACAGACAGACAGACGTGTGTCTTCCTGTCCATCCGTCAATCTAGCAGTGTGCATGTGTTTTAGGGACTTGTGGAGACTTTTGCTCTGTTGTAAGCTCTTGAGGGAGATATGATGATAATGATTAACATTGTTCTCAGTTGGTACTGTTGCTCTTTTCTATTTGATAAACTACCAATCTTTCGCTGTGTGTGTTTAGGGATTCAGTAAAACAACTTGAATCTGTGATCATTTTAGAATTCCACTTGCATCCATAATGCACTCATGTATCTCTCTCTCTCTCTCTCTCTCTCTCTCTCTCTCTCTCTCTCTCTCTCTCTCTCTCTCTCTCTCTCTCTCTCTCTCTCTCTCTCTCTCTCTCTCTCTCTCTCTCTCTCTCTCTCTCTGTTCAGAGTCTGTGAGGTTGGTGAATGGGACTAGTTTGTGTTCAGGCAGAGTGGAGGTGAAATCTAATCAGTCGTGGGTCTCAGTGTATGAAGGTGACTTTGATCAGCAGGATGCAGAGGTGGTCTGTAGGGAGCTCGGCTGTGGGGCTCCTTCAGTCCTCCAGGGGGCGCTCTATGGAGAAGTCAAGTGGACCGAACAGTTCCACTGTGCAGGTAATGAGGCTGCTCTCCTGGACTGTGAAACCTCAAACTCTACGAGAAACACCAGCTCACATGACAAGACTGTCGGACTCACCTGCTCAGGTAAAATATAAACTATACCTTTTGGTTTGAATAGTACATTTTTAAATTAAAGTAATGGTCTTTTTATGGTCCCTTACTTGTCCCTTTACAGAGTCTGGTGATGTCAGGTTGGTGGGAGGAACCAGTAACTGTAATGGTATATTGGAGATGAAGCATCAGGGAGACTGGAGACCAGTGGATGGTTGGTCTGACTGGAACCAGAACTCATCATCTGTAGTGTGTAGACAGCTGGACTGTGGCTCTGCTGTTTCAACAGAAAGAAGTTCTGGTTCTACACATAAACCGGCCTGGAGGATTACATCCTGTGTTGGGTCTGAGTCTTCACTGAAGGAGTGTGGAACAAAGATGTCAACTACTTCCTTCTACATACTAGAGGTGATCTGTTCAGGTAACAAATTACTTCAACTACAGTAATATTTACAGTGTCTTACAAAGCCTTGGGAAACACTTCTGCCTGATCGATGAAGCCATTGGAGTCCTGCCTATCATTATGTATTTCTTCTCTTACTCGATATATTATTATATCTAGGATTTTGCTAAATGTTTTTGCGCAACAAGTTCCAACAACATTTAGCGGCTTGCACTAGTACGAGTTAGTGAAAAATAGAACCTTGTTTCTTTATTCTTGAATGATTTTTGTGTAAATAACACGTCTGGTTTATTATTAAGCAACATGATATGTTCTGATGGGGCGCTATGCCCTACTGTTATGTTTAATGTGTAACACATTGTAGCGTGCATCTTGAACAGAGTGCATGATGTCTCTGGTCTTCTTTTTTTCCATTTAAATATGTGTTAAATATGTTTTTATGATCAGACAGTGTCAGACAAGTCTCTCTCTCTCTCTCTCTCTCTCTCTCTCTCTCTCTCTCTCTCTCTCTCTCTCTCTCTCTCTCTCTCTCTCTCTCTCTCTCTCTCTCTCTCTCTCTCTCTCTCTCTCTCTCTCTCTCTCTCTCTCTCGCGCTCTATGGAGAAGTCAAGGCTCCAATGTGGACCGAACAGTTCCAATGTGCAGGTAATGAGTCTGCTCTCCTGGATTGTGAAACCTCAAACTCAACTAGAAATACCAGCTCAACTGACAAGACTGTTGGACTCACCTGCTCAGGTAAACTAAACTACACATTTCGGTTTGGATTGCTATTTCATACTGAAAGTTTTTATTTTGTACTGGTTATTCTCTTCTCTTTTTTTGTCTCTGTATAGAGTCTGAGGGTGTCAGGTTGGTGGGGGGAACCAGTAAGTGCATTGGTATACTGGAGATGAATCACAAGGGAGAGTGGAGACCAGTGGATGGTTGGTCTGACTGGAACTTGAAGTCTTCATCTGTAGTGTGTAGACAGTTGGACTGTGGCTCTGCTGTTTCAAGAGAAAGGACTTCAGGTTCTACACATGAACGTGTTTGGTGGATTTCATTTTCCTGTGTTGGATCTGAGTCTTCATTGAGTGAGTGTGGAACAAAGGAGTCTGGTAATTCCACTGCCAGACTGGAGGTGATATGCTCAGGTAAATAAATACTTACATAATGGCACATTTACATTCTCTTATCAATCTGTCTGTCCGTCCGTCTCTCCGTTGTGTTTATCGTTCTGCTATTTAAGCCAATCACCTCCGTCTTGTTACAGATATGCTGTTTAAGCCAATCATCACGTTCGTACCCTCCATAAATGAGGTTTCTGAGGGACAGCAGCAGGGGCTGCAGGTGATGAAAGGTTCCAGCTTTACCATCAGATGCTCCATTCAGCCACAGTACCCAGGAGGCTTCTTCCACCTCACCTTCACTGGATCCAACACAACACACACCTACACCCAGCCAGCTGTCAATCACTCTGACAAATTCCCGTTTCCTGCAGCAAACCTCACTGGATTCAACACAACACACAACCCAACTGAATCCAACACAACACACAACCTCACTGGACCCAACACAACCTACAACCCCACTGGATCCAACACAACACACAACCTCACTGAATCCAACACAACACACAACCTCACTGAATCCAACACAACACACAACCCCACTGGATCCAACACAACACACAACCTCACTGAATCCAACACAACACACAACCCCAATGAATCGAAGTCAACACACAACCCCACTGAATCCAACTCAACACACAACCCCACTGAATCCAACACAACACACAACCCCATTGAATCCAACACAACACACAACCCCATTGAATCCAACACAACACACAACCCCATTGAATCCAACACAACACACAACCCCACTGAATCCAACACAACACACAACCTTACTGGATCCAACACAACACAAAACTACACCCAGACAGCTGTCAATCCCTCTGACACTGTCCTGTTTTCTGCAGAAGACCACACCCACCAAGGGAACTACAGCACATCCAACACAACACACAACCACACCCAGTCAGCTGTCAATCACTCTGACAACTTCCTGTTTGCCGACTTCCTGTTTCCTCCAGCAAACCACACCCACAACGGAAACTACAGCTGTACTTATCACATCAATGTTTATAATCATAACTTCTCCTCTAAGAGCGAGGTCCTCTCTCTCACTGTCACAGGCATGAACTTTTCCAATCAAAATATGAAACTCAATCAATCACAATTCAATCAGAAATGTTGAGCAAATCACTTCAAATACCAATTTTTATTAGAGCTGTTTTTTACATGATTTTGATGTTCTAACATATTTCTCACACAGCTTCTCATCTGACACCCAACATCATCAAATGTACAGTCACAGTGCTGGTCCTGTTGATACTGATAATTAGTGGCCTCTATCGTCTCTGGAAGGTAATAATTATACATTTTTATATTTTAACACAAGACTGGAATGTAAAATTAGTTACACCATTTGTATTTAAGAGAGATACATCTGATCGAGTAAATTAAAGTTGGGTACTGCTGTGTTTCGCCAGGTCACCAGAAGGCGTCGTGCAGCAGCGACGGTGGTTTATTATGATGTAAGACGGGGGAACGTTGAGATAGTTTATTATAACGTTGCTGGTTCTGATGCTGAAGCTGTTGGACCCAGTGAAGAGACAGAATACCACCAGTATGAGGACGTGGGTGTACAAGGAGGTGCTGAAGCGGCTGGACCCAGTGAAGAGACAGAATACCACCAGTATGAGGAGATAGACCTCCTTGGAGGTTCTGAAGTGGCTGGAAGAGGCAGGAGACCACCTGTGTATGAGGTGGATCTCTAAGGAGTTCATGTCACATCCATCACATAACTGTCCATCACCTCAGGCAAGGTTTGAACATTTACACTGAACACAATGTACTCTGGTTTCCGGTTTCCAGTTATCCTCTCTTAGGCTGCATGTGGAGATGGGGAGGTGGAGTCACACACCACCTGAGCAGCGTATGTGTCGATGTCAGACTGGTACACAAAACGAACAACACATACTGCTGTGTCCCCTTACACAAGAGGCAGTGGCTCAGGAGGTAGAGCGGCCGCTTGGGAAAACGGTTTGATCCTGGGTTCCCCCAGAGTTAGTGCCGTAGTATCCTTGAGCAAGACTCTGAACCCCTAACTGCTCCCAGTGAGCAGGTTTGGTGCCTTGTATGGTTTCCTCCGCCGTCTGTGTGAGTGAATGTAATGCACATTGTAAAGCGCACAATATGGGAGTGAAGTATGGACATGAGTTCATTCAGCTCACTCTTTGTGGGCACTAACAGAGGAACACTGACTATATTACAATATGTTACATGCTTGTCTGTCACTTTTGGAGCAACAGAAAGCTCCTATTGCATGAGTCAAGGGATGTTTTTTTTTGTGTATTGCATCTTGTAATGTATTGTACCTTTTTATGTTTCCATTCATGGGTTTGTGATTATTGTTTTCTGGATCAGGGCCCACTTTAAAATCTTGAAAGCGTTCGCGGCCCACCCATCTGACCACTGGGTGGGCCGCGTGCATTTTCAGGGCATGTTTATTTGAATGATCAATCAATCCATTGTGTTCCAGCTTGGCTCAATGGAACTCTTTGTTTCTATTTATCAGTGTCACAATGACATTTTCTTTTAAAGAAAAAATATGAATTTATTTACTGGGGACTCCTGCTCCCCAGGCAGGCTCTCTAACCATTCAGCTACGCTGCCCTCAATTACAATGGTCCTGCTTAAAACTGATTTTAAGCAGTTTCAATGTGACACAGAACAAGTATGAAAATAGTGCCTTTTTATAACTTTTTATTACCATTAGTAAGGACACATTACATGAAGTTCAGGTTGAAAGTCATTGAAGTGCTCCTTTAATAATAAGATAGCATTATCATTTTATTGTCAATTACAGTCATAATATTGCCAGACTTTTTTGTTTGGTTCGTATTGTATTAAACAAGCTTGTTATGAGCATTAACCCTTATTGTACATAGTAATGGTATAGATGTGTTACTAGTTTTATATGATTTAATATCTATTTTAATAGTTTGTATTTTATCATTTCCATGTTATTACTTATCTCTGTTGTTGTATTAATGTATGTTGACTTTTGTTGATTTGAAGTTGAAGTGAACATTGGTATTGGTCCATTATGGATGACAGTGGAAACAAAAACGAGCACATCACTCAGTCTGTATAATGCAGTTTGCCAGGCGCACGGCTCACAAAGTTTCACAATAAGAAAATAACAGCCAGCACTCTGAAGTCCTTCGGGTACTTTTAATTCATTGATGCATAGACAGCATATATTTCAGCGTCAAGCCTTCCTCAGTGTGTATAAATTAATTGAAAGTACCAGAAGTGTTAGGGATGGTGAGTGTGACCCAAGTGCACAGCAAGGAGGAGGCAAAATGGAGGATTAAAGCCCACCCGGGCGAGTGTATTAACAATAAGCTGAACAACAACGGGGGGAAGAGGGGTGTAGGCTCAGATGGCTGCTCCAACTCAGCTCGGGATCCCGGGAAACTGGAGAGGAGAGGAGAAGCAGGGTCAGATACAAATTCACAATGAAAGAGTGCGCTGCCACTGTGTAAGGTGAACAGGCTAAGAGCTCTACTAAACTGGGAAACTAGTCAGCAAGCTATACTTTACCATACGAGTGGAATGGTTAGGATCTGACGCTGAGCTGCATGCCAGCCAGGCTCTTATAGCCTCTGGGGTGATTGCCAACGCAGGGCAGGTGAGGAGATTGGGGACTGGAGGCAGGTGTGCTGAGAGTGTACTTTTGAGCCCTCTGGGTGGTGCTGATGAGTACAGAGAGGCCACAACAGCAGGATGTGGAGGCGAGGGGGAGCGAGACGTAACAAGAAGTACTTCAGAGTGCTGGCTATTATTTACTCATTGTCCATTATGGATGAGCCTATAAGATCCATTCAAACCATTATGGATGAGCCTATAGGATCCATTCAAACCTTTATGGATGAGCCTATAGGATCCATTCAAACCATTATGGATGAGCCTATAGGATCCATTCAAACCATTATGGATGAGCCTATAGGATCCATTCAAACCATTATGGATGAGCCTATAGGATCCATCCAACCATTCAAAGACCATTGTGTTTTTTTAAAGCACAAGGACCTGAATGTTTCTTAATGACTGTAAAGTTCACCGTTGATTTGTCATCTGACAGCAGAGTTAAACACTTACATTAATACAATTATGTTATGTTTGATTATTTTTTTTAAATCAATAAAGATGAAAGTCCTTGAGGAAAATGAAGTGTCCCGTCTCTTAAATGTGTTTTGTGTTGTTATAACCCAATGAACCCTATTTTAAATGTGTTTTGTGTTGTTATAACCCAATGAACCCTATTTTAATCTTCAGCTATTAAAAAAATCACACCCTGTGTGAAGGTAGCGGCGCCTTTGATACATTTTGTCATCGATATGTGTTTATAATGTGTTTATAGCCATGTGTCACGTGAAGCTTGACCAATCACTTTGTTGATGCACCCGACCAATCAGAACGTTGACGCACACGGACAAAGTCAGGTATAGAGCGGCTAGCGCCGCTGAAAATCACACCCTGTGTGAAGTGAGTGGTGCCTTTGATGAGCCCCGTATTGACCCCCGTATTGATGTTGTCATCAATGTTTTTGGACATACAGACATACATACATACATACATACATACATACATACATACATACATACATACATACATACGGACACACAGACAAAGCCACGTATAGGAGTGGTTGCCTTCGGCACCACTCAAAAACAGCAGATGTACAATCTCACAATACAATCCTATATTAATATTGGCTAATGAAAGGGTTAGGCAGACCTCTGATGTCACTCTGACACAGCCAAATATGGAGTGTGTTGTCTAACCTAAATGTGTCGTCATGGCATCAGCCACAAACAAATCAATCAGCTCCGTATATGGGCACAAAAGGGGCATGCCCATTTATGGGCATATACTGATGATATCAGAGATCTCCATATATGGACATAAAGGGACAAGGACTGACAGATACTGTGTCCAGAGCCACAGATCCGACCTCTATGCCCACATATGGTCATGTCCATATATGGGACCGACCGACTTCAAACTCAGTGCGCCGATCCTACCAATATACCCATATATGGGCATATACTGATGACATCAGGGATCTCCATATATGGGCATAAAAGGGACAAGGACTGACATATATAGTTATCTCCTTATAGGGACTACAAGGGACACAGACAGATGGGTACAATGGGTACTGTGACAAAGCCCCCAACACTATGACTCAGACATATTGGTCGGATCGGCGGTGCAACGTAAGTGTGAGTAGCTGCCCGTTCGAACTGTAGATGTGCCCAAACCTCTATTACTATGAAAGGGCCTTTAATGTAGTTTAAAGGACAACTTTGTTTTTTTACAACCAAGGTTTATATTGTCGCTTGTAATTAAAGTAAATAAAAGATGAGTGTTATTTTATTTTTCATTTACTGCTTTCTATAGTTTTGGCAATTTTCGCGATATTTTTTACAGTGGGCGGGGGCATTCTGTCCGGTGGCTAAATATGCCTTTTTTACACAATAAAAGAGGTACGGTGGTCTTTGATGGCTAGATATGAGTTATTGGGGTCTAGAAGAGCTACTGTAAATAATAATAAAGAAAACGCCAGGTTATTGTGTAAAAAAAGACATATTTAGGCACCGGACAGAATGCCCCCGCCCACTGTAAACAAGATCGCGAAAATTGCTAAAACTATAGAAAGGAGTGAATTTAAAATTGTTAACACTCATATTTGATTTACTTTAATTACAATCTAAAACATAAACCTTGGTTGTAAAAAACTAAAGTTGTCCTTTAATGCTAACATTTCTAAGTATTAAACCCAGTTGGGGGAACAGGGGTAAAGTATCTGTCCATCACCGTGGAGTTTAGGGGTTTGAATACAACGTGGTGCATCCGGCTTGGCTGAGAATCAAGCACTTCCTGTGGTCCCGCCCCTCTTCGTGCCCATTTCGCCGTTGCTTGGTTGGACAAAAATCCTCTCTCTCCATCCACTACCCTTGAAAAAACATGTTTTTCAGTTTCCTCCTGTTGATATTTAATGGATTCAATTATAAATGTTGCCCTTTTTGTTGTTGTTCATTTTTAAACTGGATATTTTTAAAACTCAGCATAAACAACCAAAAGGAGGCGGAACCAGGGCAGAGCAAGGCAGAAGGAGCCTGCTGGTTGGTCGGTCAGGGACCAATCAAAAGGCTGAAAATGGGTACTGGGCTGTCAGCTAGGAATGTTGAACAGGAGGAGTAGGTCGGGGGCTCCTCCCTGGCAGGTGAGCCAGTAGGATACAACAGCATGTCAACCCGGTGGGGGTTCCTCACTGGCAGGTGAGCCAGTAGGATACAACAGTGCTTCCCCCCGGTTGGGGCTCCTCACTGGCAGGTGAGTCAGTAGGATACAACGGCAGTGACAAGCAGAGGGAGGAATTCATTGGCATGAAGTCTCAACGGTATTTATTGGCCGCTATATCCATTCATAATGCCGACTCCACTATTTGCGCCTTGCGTTGTGGCGGTGGCCGTGTTGTTGCATTATCCCCAAAATTGCTATTTTGCCCACACACACACGTTTGGGAAAGTGTATAATGGAATCTAAAACCACCCACAATGCCAACTTGGTTTGGTAGAGCGCGCCTGCAATGGATGTCTGTCGACGGCCAGGGCTTACAGCGCGGCACAACATTCAAAGGCTCCCTCTCTCTACTAATTCTCAACAAATCTCTGTGATTCTATTTTCCTATAATCAGCAGAGCAGAAGGGAGAGTGTCAATTCCTTGTGTCAATTGTGTTTATATAAGATGATAGTCTATTCAGAAAATTTGTGCGTCGCGCAATGCAATGCTCTCCAAATTATACACACAGTTTTATTCAGATCCGTAAGAATGTTTTCTGTGTACATGCGCGTAAATGATGTCGTCGTGTCTCTGAAGTTGTGTTGTGCTGCGGTGAACGGAACGTAGTGAATGGAATGTGGCGTCCCTGAAGAGTGGAGAAGTTGGTGTTGCCATGTTTGCCTATTTTTTTTTTCAGTTCTAATTCTCTAAATACTGTTCTTTAGTCACTGTGTTGAACATAGCATTTTCAGAATGTGTTATATTACTGGATTTTATGCATCTTAAGGCTGTGATGATTGTCAAGGTTCATAATGTTATTGTGTCTGTTTTTGTTTCGTTTGTCTAGTTGTTTTGTCTACTCAGTGTACATGTAACGATTGTGACATGTATTTATATTGGGACCTCCTCTAAAACGAGATGGCACATCTCAAGGGGTTTATCCTAATAAAGACACTTGAATCTATTGTAAGCGGTTTAGGGGCAATATTGGTGGTAGTGTGTTTTTGGCGTTGGTTGTGAAAGTGCAGGTGGTTGTGGGGACGCGTTGTGAGCTTGTAGATCGGCTGTTTACCAAGAGGCAATGTTTATGTGTGAAGGTGCTTCATTTGGCGTTGTTTTCATAGACCTTGTTGCTTGTAGGGCTCGCTTCGTGTGGCCTTGTTTTCATAGACCTTGCTGCTTGTATCTCGCGCAAAAGCTGGCAACGCTGCGCAGTTTGATCTCCCATTGTTTGACACATTAACGCTAATAATAAGCTGAGATTTGATGAAATTGAAAAACGGGCTTCGCAGTTGCGTTCAGATGGTAATGGTCAATGGCTGTGTGCAAATTCAGATCAAGTGCTCCAAGCACTGAGGAGAACCAGCACACATTTTTGCTCACATTTTTTGCTCTCGCCAAGGTCGGTCGACCACAGAGGTTTGTCAAATTATAGGAGGATCAATAACATGTAGGTGATACGTATGTCTATCAACTGTGGTTTTATTGAAAGGCAATGTTATTTATATTTATTTATTTAGCTGTCAATGTTATTTCGCCTGCACACACACAAGCATTTGCAACATAATAGCAAGAATAGGAATACCACGATAACGCAATGGTGACTATGAACCAGCAACAGATTCCACATACCCAAAACCGTTGGAGGGTTCTTTTCCCAAGCTGAAATCTGTGCTTGAACTGCAAGGCTGCATGGCTGTATTGTTGAACACATACACAGCTTAACGTCGGGAAAGTTACGCAACTCACTCGCCCAGGTAGTGTCAATAATACTAATCACCGTAATCGTAACAAAATTCAGAATCACAGCGCTGCCTGTTTCGGATTCCGCACGTTAAAGTATATTCATTCATTTGTTTGTCTATTTATTAACTGCTACTGTAGTCTTACCCTGCGGTACATGAAAAACTCCTGTTACAGTCATGGATCAATTTCAACCTGGTGTTTGCACTTTCTCCATTTACAGTCCGTACATCTATATAAACGTTCAGATTTCAAATCTAAATTGTTTACCCTATGGCCACGGATGTTAAAATTATGCACGGGACTCTCAAAAGTACCCGTATATTCTGTATTGTTCAATAAAAAGCATTTTAATCCAATCGGTGGCCATTTCATCATAGAGTTATAGGCCTAATGTAGTATCAGAGTGCAACACCTACCAACCGATAGGGTCGCTTAGTTGAAAGCATATGGAGAAAATTGAAATAATGTCATGCACATTTTTCCAGTGCATAGCCTACTGCAGGCCTTGTTGACTAGATTTAGAAGAGATTTTGATGACTACATTTAGAAGAGATTTTTAAGCTATTGCTGCTGAAATGATTGATTGAGAGTTTGCCAGGCCTGGGTGTGACTAACTTGCACCAAACAGAGTGGAGTGGGTGGGGCTTAGCTAAGGGTCCATTAGGGTTTCAGTGTCTTGCTCAAGCTCACAGCCGGTCTACCATTATTTACAAGCAACTTCACAGAAAAACAAGCCCAATGTGGCTTATAATAAGCAGACCTGGCAACGCTGCAGACAGGGACAAAGGAGTGCGCACGATTGCATTGGGGATAATGGCTTGCGCAGCCTTCTCTTAAAAGGCAATGGCATGTGGCACGGTGATTAGTTTTATTAATGTAACGCCCAAACCACACCTATGCATAATGTAACGGGAAGTGCAGGTGTTTTGCGGGTACGGCAGGTGTCCCAAAATTGCAACTTTTGCGGGGAAACGCCCCTTCCGCAGTCCTAAATCCCAAATTAGTGGGTTTAGCCAGTTCGGCCCTTTATTGATAGCCTCGCGTGGCCAGACTATATCATGGATATGACCCAGGTAAAAAAGTAGTATACTTTAGTATATGAAAAACATAATATAAGTGTACTAATATTATTAAAAGTATACTTTGGATTTTTGTACTTAATTAAAAGCATATTAAAAATAAACTTATACAAAGTATACTTAGAAAAAGATGTAATTAAGTTCAACTTCAATGTACTAAAAATAAATATACTAATTATGGAATACTTGAAATGTATTTTTAATGTACTTATCCAAAGTGTACTTTTTGCAAAGTATATTTTTAAGTAAATGTTAGCACACTTTTTAAAAGTACACTAAATTGAAACTGCTTAATAGTGTACTTTTAGTGTACTTAAGAAAAGTGTATTTATAGTAAAGTCATTTGTAATACACTGTTAGTCTAATATATGTAAGTGTACTATAATTGCACTCCATTGCAAATGTATTTTAATATACTAAAAAGAAGTGCACTTTAATGTAAGTATATTAAAAGTTGTATGCCAGTGTACTTTGAGATAGTATACTAAATTACTAATACCTATAAGTGAAATTTTAGTGTACTTAAGAAGAATACATTTATTTTCAGTCATTTGTAATACACTGTTAGTATACTTTATTTAAGTGTACTTTAATTGCACTCCATTAGAAATGTATTTAATGTACTTAAAATAAGTGTACTTTAATGTAAGAACATTTAAAGTTGTATGCCAGTGTACTTTGAAAAAGTATAATAAACTACTAATGCTTATAAGTGTACTTTTAGTATACTTAATATAAGTACATTTATTTTTCAGACATTTGTAATACACTGTTAGCATACTTTATTTTAGTGTACTTTAATTGCACTCAATTAGAAATGTATTCAAATATACTTAAAATAAGTGTACTTTAATGTAAGAACATTGAAAGTTGTATGCCAGTGTATTTTGAAAAAGTATAATAAACTACTAATGCTTATAAGTGTACTTTTAGTATACTTAATATAAGTACATTTATTTTTCAGACATTTGTAATACACTGTTAGCATACTTTATTTTAGTGTACTTTAATTGCACTCAATTAGAAATGTATTTAAATATACTTAAAATAAGTGTACTTTAATGTAAGAACATTGAAAGTTGTATGCCAGTGTACTTTGAAAAAGTATAATAAACTACTAATGCTTATAAGTGTACTTTTAGTATTTTAATATAAGTACATTTATTTTTCAGACATTTGTAATACACTGTTAGCATACTTTATTTTAGTGTACTTTAATTGCACTCAATTAGAAATGTATTTAAATATACTTAAAATAACTGTACTTTAATGTAAGAACATTGAAAGTTGTATGCCAGTGTACTTTGAAAAAGTATAATAAACTACTAATGCTTATAAGTGTACTTTTAGTATTTTTAATATAAGTACATTTATTTTTCAGACATTTGTAATACACTGTTAGCATACTTTATTTTAGTGTACTTTAATTGCACTCAATTAGAAATGTATTTAAATATACTTAAAATAACTGTACTTTAATGTAAGTATATTAAAATGATATGCCAGTGTACTTTAAAAAAGTATACTAACTTACTAATACTTATAGTAGGAATTAAGTGTAGTTTAAGAATGTTATAATACACTATTTCTATGCTTCATTAAAGTATACTTAACTTCATTATATGTTTATTTAATTATAATACAAAATGCACAATAATAATTTTAAGTTGTATTTTAGTGCACTTTAAAAAAATATTAATTATTAATACTCTGTTAAAAATAACTTATAATACGAAAGTATGATTATTTGCAAATCCTTTTTAATATACTATTAATATGCTTTATTAAAGTGTAGAATAATTTAAATACATTAGAAGTCCTGCAATCCTGAGACTGCATGCTGCACTGGCTTCCCTGTGATTGGTCAGAGTCACAGGGTTCCCTTTCAGCAGAGCCATTGGCTCTGCCTTTCAAATTTGCAGTCATGTGATTATGACATAATCAACTGTTCCGTTTTTGTCACCATCTTGTCACTTGTCACAAAATAGTACATCCATACTAAAAATACACTTTAATACATTTTAAATAAACTAAATGGGACACTTAAAAAGTACATTTGAAAAGTATTATTAATATGATAAAAGTGTTTTAATAATACACTTTTATACAACTGATAATGTACTGTAATCCCATTTAAAGTAGATTTACAACACACTAATAATATAATATAATTGCACTAAAAGTGCATTTTGACTGCTCGTGGGTATGCTTTTCACTATTGTACTAAGTATACTTAAAGTTTGTAAAAAGTTGTACGAATTTAGCACACTTATTGCACTTTTAGTATACTCAAGCATACATTAAGTAGTAATTTAATTGTACTTGAGTACACTTAAGTTCAATTTAAGTCGGCCAAAATAGTACATCCATACTAAAAATATACTTTAATACATTTTAAATAAACTAAATCGGACAGTTAAAAAGTACATTTGAAAAGTATTATTAATATGATAAAAGTGTTTTAATAATACACTTTTATACAACTGATAATGTACTGTAATCCCATTTAAAGTAGATTTACAACACACTAATAATATAATATAATTGCACTAAAAGTGCATTTTGACTGCTCGTGGGTATACTTTTCACTACTGTACTAAGTATACTTAAAGTTTGTAAAAAGTTGTACGAATTTAGCACACTTATTGCACTTTTAGTATACTCAAGCATACATTAAGTAGCAATTTAATTGTACTTGAGTATGTCAGTAGGCAGAAAACTATTATTTTCTTTATTGCGTGACTATTATTTTGCTGTGATGTTTGGATGCGTTTTGATATTTTTTGCAGTGTTATTTTTGTGCATGGTTTGTTTTTCTATATTTTGTTTTTCTACATTTGCAGTTTGTAATGGTTTTGTGTGGAGTTAATTTTTGTTTCTGCCACGGCACCCTCACAGACACTAATAGACAGCAGCCGTGTGATATAGGATCATTGGGAGCTCTAGTCCCGGCCAATCGGGAGCCGAGTAGGCCGAGGGGAGGTTCCCACGAGAGACTGTGGACCAAGTTTAAAATGTTTGTAGCGACACGAGAGAGGAGGGCACCGGGCACGCAGCACAAGGACAGAGCACAGGGAGAGTGGACAGTGAGCAGAGACCGAGTGAGAAACGGGCAGAAGACGGGCAGCAGTAGAGGACCACAAGCCGACGGGGAGTAGCGAGCAGTGTGTGTGAGCAGACCAAGACCAGGAGACGTCAGGCTGTATTCGCAACAACCGCAGCGGCAGGGTCTTTGACTCTGCCTCGTCGGTAGGTCTCTAACTACACAGCGCCTGACCTACGTGGTGTGGTTATGCCACAACGAGAAGTTTAAACAGCCAGTATACCAGTGATCTGCCCAGTCTTTCTGTTCGTTTCTCCACAAGCCGACGAGAGCAGCAGGCAGCGTGAGCAGACGGCAGCGTGAGCAGACGGAGAGCAGAGCGGACCAGCAGACGGCCAGACACCGTGCCACGGGGAGACGGCAGTGCTGTGAACGTAACAACCGCAGCGGCAGGGTCTTTGACTCTGCCTTGTCGGTAAGTCTCTTGACATACAGCACCTGGCCTACATAGTGTGGCTATGCCACTTCGACCAGCTTAAAAGCCATTATACAGTGATCTGCCCCAGTCTTTTTCTGTTCTCCACAGGAGGTGTGCGAACTGAAGGCTCCTACCTGCCGTGCTCTGCTCATCTTTAATTTCGCTGTTTGTTCTTGTTTTGTTTTCTATTTTAGTTAGCGGGCCCTTTTTAGTAGGTTTTAAATAGGCATTTTATTGTTGTGTCGGCTATTTTAGAGGCCTCTGTAATTAGGATAATTTTCAATAAAAGTCCATTGTTTATATTTGCCATTTGCCTCAGTTTTCAGTTTTTGCCTTTTAAATTCAAAGTTGTCATACGAACCTGTGTTGCTGTTTTTAAGAAGTTTTAATTGAGGACCAGACCTCTCAAACTGGTGGCGTAGTCGGTCCTTTTAACATTTAAGCACCCTGTACTTTTACAAACCTTTCACTTGTATTTTATTTGTTTAATTTATAAGTATATTATTTAAGTATTGGGTGTGTTTTTGACGGTGCCACATTTTGGCAGTAGTCGGCAGGACAACTTTCTAAAAAAAAAAAAAAAAGGCAAAACTGAAACTGAGTGTTTAAAATATATATATATATATATAGCCTGTATACAAAATGATGATGATGCCAGTATACCCAGGTGCCCCTTGGCTACCTAAATTTAAAGGCCCAGGAGGTGATTTAAAATATTCAGAATGGAAGGAACAGATTCAAGGGCTGCTGGGGTCCCAAGAGTTAACAGATGATAAAAAAGTAGCCATTGTGGTAGGTACGCTAGCAGGTGAGGCAAAACGGCATGTCAGTGTTCTTGATGCTACAGAGCGAGACAAGGTGAACAAAATATTTCATTGCTTAGACGCCCTATATGGTCATCAAACCCCAATCCCAGTGTTGCGGTCACAGTTTTTTAGCTGCACACAGCAGGTAGGGGAGAGTGTCCCCTCATTTATTTTAAGGCTGAGAGAGCTATATTGTGGGCTGCGGCGACACAACCCAGACACCGCCCCCTCCGATGCCATCCTTCGAGAGCAGCTTCTCCTGGGGCTCTGTGAAGGCCCGCTTGCACAGGCCCTGAGAGTCTACGGCAGGCGACACCCTGACCAGGATTTCGCCTCTGTACGCCAAGAAGCACTACTGTTGGACGCAGAGCATGGAGGTATGAGGTCAACTGAGGTCACTTGTCACGCAGTTAACAATACACCTGTTTCTCAACCATTTCAGGAGGCGGATTGGAAAGCAACTCTGAAAAGAGAAATTATGGAGGATGTTAAAACACAGATGCAGGGGCTCTCTCAAGAGCTCATGAAGGAAATCCGACCACTCCTCCAGCCCGCCTCAACCCATACGCCATCACCACCACCACAACAGGCCAGACGAGAGCGACGACACACGCCCACCTTTGACAATGACTGGGATGAGCAAGGTAGGCCTATCTGTCGCCAGTGCAGACGCTCAGGACACATTGCCAGGTTTTGCCGAGCAGCTACAACCAACCAGTCACCTTTAAACTAGAACTCCCTGTCGCTGAGGTCCGTGGGGCAGGGGTGGATAAAACGTCACAATTAAGGGCTACCGAGGCATTTATTGGGCAGTGTCCAACCATCAAATTGAATATGGAGGGTGTTAAACTACAAGGGCTGTTAGACACAGGATCACAGGTTACTTTGATGCAACAAAGTCTATTTGAGGAATATTTCTCCCAGGCTAAGCTTGGGAGGACGCCGTTATTTTTTAGACTGAGAGCAGCCAATGGACTTGATATCCCGTACACCGGCTATGCCGTGCTGGATCTTGAAGTGGAGGGAATAGACATACCTGGGAGGGGGGTTGTCATTGTGAAAGACGAGCACTGCACCCACCCTTTAATTGTAGGCATGAATGTTGTTACTGCCTGTTGGAGTGCCTTGTTTAAATGGCCTGGGAGGCCTCCGTTTCCATTACGACAGGGCCAGGACCAGGCCGTGTGGAGAGACGCCTTTGCCACCTGTCAACGGGTCCAAGCCATCATGGAAGAGGACGGGTCATTGGGCTACGTGTGGCCCGCCAACAAACAGCGCATACAAGTTCCCCCCCGGAGCGAGGTGGTGGTATGGGGACGTGCCAGGAGAGGTCCATATGGCACGGATTACGCAGCCCTGGTTGAAGCCTTGCCAGACGCCAAGGATTTTGGACTGGCCCGCTCCGTGGTTATGGTAAGAGGTGGCAGAGTCCCTGTACGCCTATGTAACCCCCACCCTTATACCTTGTCCATAGGCCGCTACCAGAGGTTGGGAAAGCTGTACCATGTCGATGACTCAGATGTGCGTGGAGACCATGATTTAAGCCTGTCGTTGGATGGTGATGGGACGGTGGAGGTAGCCATGGTCGGTGTGGAAGACGACGGGGCTGTGCGGCCATTACCACAGGAGGTGCGTGACCTGTGCGACCGACCTGAACTCCCAGTACAACAGCAAGGAGAGTTGAGCGACCTGCTGCTCAAGTGGAAGAAGGTATTTGCTATTCACGACGAAGACTTTGGGCACACCGACATCGTACAACACCAAATCCCCACAGGAGATGCTGCGCCCATCCGTGAAAGGCACCGACCTCTACCCCCAGCCATGTACAAGGAGATGAAAATGCTGCTGACCGACATGCTGGAGAAAGGTGTAATTAAAGAGAGCTGTAGTCCCTGGGCCGCCCCCATAGTTTTGGTCAAAAAGAAGGATAAGCTGGCGGTTCTGTGTAGATTATCGAAAACTTAATGCTGTGACACACAAGGATGCCTTTCCACTACCCCGGATCGAGGAGACCCTCACCAGTCTTACTAAAGCCCAGTGGTTTTCCACCCTAGATCTCGCTAGTGGCTACTGGCAGGTTGGTATGGACCCCAGAGACCAAGAGAAGACCGCCTTTACCACCCCCCTTGGTTTGTATGAGTTCCAGCGGATGCCCTTTGGCCTCTGTAACGCCCCCGCAACCTTTCAACGTTTAATGCAACAATGTCTAAGTGGCCAGCTGACGGAGTCCCTCCTTGTGTACTTAGATGACATAATTATATACTCACCTGATTTCTCCTCCCACCTGCAGCATTTAGATGAGGTTTTCCAAAAACTATGGCGACACGGGTTGAAACTACGTCTGGATAAGTGCAAACTACTGCAGAGCAAGGTGAAATTCTTGGGCCATGTGGTGGACCGTGAAGGGGTCAGGCCTGACCCTGATAAGATTGCGGCAGTGAGGGACTGGCCAGTCCCTTCCACCATCCGAGAGGTCAGAGGTTTCCTAGGTCTATCGGGTTACTACAGACGCTTCGTGCACTCCTTCGCCGCCGTCGCACGGCCCCTGAACAGCCTGTTGACCGGTATCCCAGCCGACCAGAAGTCACAGCATCGGAAAGTGACATGGTCACCAGCATGCCAACAGTCCTTTGATGCACTGAAGTCGGCCCTCACCCAGGCCCCTGTGTTAGCCTATGCAGACTACTCTCAACCATTTATAGTATACACAGACGCTAGCAACCATGGACTGGGGGCAGTGCTAGCGCAAGTACAAGACGACCAGGAGCGGGTGATCGCCTATGCCAGTCGGAGCCTACACCCCACAGAACAGAATGACGCCAACTACAGTTCATTCAAGTTGGAACTCTTGGCCCTGAAATGGGCTGTGACTGAAAAGTTCAAGGACTATCTGACAGGTGTACAATTTACCATATATACCGACAATAATCCTGTTGCCCACCTACAGACCGCTCGGCTTGGGGCCGTGGAACAGCGCTGGGTCGCACGGCTTGCAGCCTTCACCTTCGAAATCAAATTCCGCTCAGGTAAAAGCAATGTGAATGCCGACGCCTTGTCCCGGTTCCCAGTAACCGTGGCAGCTGTGGAGCTGACACCGGCAGCCGGACCAGAGGGGTGGGCTGGCAGAGAGTGGCGAGACGCCCAGGCCCAGGACGTGGATATCCAGGTGGTGACAAGGTGTGTAGAACAGCAGAGGTCACCTTCATTGCCTGAACGCCGCACCTGGTCTCGGGGGGCCCAGATGTTATTCAAACAGTGGAAGAAGTTACAGGTTAAAGATCACATTCTCTACCGCAAAGTGACTGACTCATACACAAATGAGGTGTATTCCCAGATTGTCTGCCCAGGTTCAAAGCGAGAAGAGGTCTGGAAGGAGCTGCATGTAGCTGCCGCCCACGCCGGCCTCGACCGGACCCTGGCTCAACTCCGTCGGAGATTCTACTGGCCCGGCATGGAGGGGGAGGTACGTCTTTTCCAACAGGGTTGTGTCGTCTGCAGCCTACAGAGGGATAGAGTAGAGCCTAGGGCGCCCCTACACCCTTTCGCAGTCTCTTATCCCTTAGAGGTGATAGGCATAGATTTTTTTAACTTTAGGCCGACCCACTGATTTATATCAAAACATTTTAGTAGCAACTGATTTGTTTACCCGATTTAGTTGGGCCATCCCTACCCGTGACCAAACTGCTCAAACTACTGTAAGGGCCTTGTGGACCCATGTCATCCAGCCTTTCGGTTGCCCTGCACGGTTTCATTCAGATCGTGGAGCCAATTTTGAATCTGCCCTTATGAAACAGCTATGCGATACTTATGGCATTTCTAAGAGCCGCACCACCCCCTATCACCCTGCTGGTAATGGTGGCGTTGAACGTTTTAATCAGACCCTCCTGAATATGCTTCGCACCTTAGAAACAGAGAAACAAGGTCGTTGGCCTGAGTTCTTACCTGAACTTGTACATGCTTATAACAATACCACCCACAGCCTCTAACCGCAAGCAGTGTTATGATCAGAGGGTGAACACACTACCACTGTTGCCAGGGGAGAGGGTGTGGGTTCGCAACCAAACCAGGCAAGGGCAGGGGAAGCTGCGTACATGGTGGGCCCCCGAACCATTTGTGGTTTTAGAGCAAGTAGGGGACACCGGGGTGGTATACAGAATTCAGCCAGAGAAGGGAGGGCGGGAACGAACAGCCCATAGGACTACACTAAAGCTGTGTATAGCGCCCACAACAGAGTCTCCTCCATTAGCCCCAGAGCCAACCAGGGAAGACCAGAGGCCCCCAGAACAGGTGTTTTATGGGTTCTTTCCAATCCCTTTGGTAGAAGAGGGCCCCCGGCGGTCCACCAGGGCCAACTTGGGGCAGGTACCCTCTAGGTACAGAGACACTTAAACTGCCTGATCGCAGGGACTGCTAACCTTAAAGTGTGGGGGGATGTCAGTAGGCAGAAAACTATTATTTTCTTTATTGCGTGACTATTATTTTGCTGTGATGTTTGGATGCGTTTTGATATTTTTTGCAGTGTTATTTTTGTGCATGGTTTGTTTTTCTATATTTTGTTTTTCTACATTTGCAGTTTGTAATGGTTTTGTGTGGAGTTAATTTTTGTTTCTGCCACGGCACCCTCACAGACACTAATAGACAGCAGCCGTGTGATATAGGATCATTGGGAGCTCTAGTCCCGGCCAATCGGGAGCCGAGTAGGACGAGGGGAGGTTCCCACGAGAGACTGTGGACCAAGTTTAAAATGTTTGTAGCGACACGAGAGAGGAGGGCACCGGGCACGCAGCACAAGGACAGAGCACAGGGAGAGTGGACAGTGAGCAGAGACCGAGTGAGAAACGGGCAGAAGACGGGCAGCAGTAGAGGACCACAAGCCGACGGGGAGTAGCGAGCAGTGTGTGTGAGCAGACCAAGACCAGGAGACGTCAGGCTGTATTCGCAACAACCGCAGCGGCAGGGTCTTTGACTCTGCCTCGTCGGTAGGTCTCTAACTACACAGCGCCTGACCTACGTGGTGTGGTTATGCCACAACGAGAAGTTTAAACAGCCAGTATACCAGTGATCTGCCCAGTCTTTCTGTTCGTTTCTCCACAAGCCGACGAGAGCAGCAGGCAGCGTGAGCAGACGGCAGCGTGAGCAGACGGAGAGCAGAGCGGACCAGCAGACGGCCAGACACCGTGCCACGGGGAGACGGCAGTGCTGTGAACGTAACAACCGCAGCGGCAGGGTCTTTGACTCTGCCTTGTCGGTAAGTCTCTTGACATACAGCACCTGGCCTACATAGTGTGGCTATGCCACTTCGACCAGCTTAAAAGCCATTATACAGTGATCTGCCCCAGTCTTTTTCTGTCCTCCACAGGAGGTGTGCGAACTGAAGGCTCCTACCTGCCGTGCTCTGCTCATCTTTAATTTCGCTGTTTGTTCTTGTTTTGTTTTCTATTTTAGTTAGCGGGCCCTTTTTAGTAGGTTTTAAATAGGCATTTTATTGTTGTGTCGGCTATTTTAGAGGCCTCTGTAATTAGGATAATTTTCAATAAAAGTCCATTGTTTATATTTGCCATTTGCCTCAGTTTTCAGTTTTTGCCTTTTAAATTCAAAGTTGTCATACGAACCTGTGTTGCTGTTTTTAAGAAGTTTTAATTGAGGACCAGACCTCTCAAACTGGTGGCGTAGTCGGTCCTTTTAACATTTAAGCACCCTGTACTTTTACAAACCTTTCACTTGTATTTTATTTGTTTAATTTATAAGTATATTATTTAAGTATTGGGTGTGTTTTTGACGGTGCCACAAGTACACTTAAGTTCAATTTAAGTCGGCCAAAATAGTACATCCGTACTAAAAGTATACTTTAACACATTCATCAAAAATATATTTTTAGTATGCTATTTTTTTAACTGGGGAGTCTAAGGGGCGGCATCAAAATAATGGCTCTGGATGCAATTGGTTAGAACTACAACCAACTATCAATTACAGTCTCCCATATTTGAATACTGGGCCCTGATTGGTCACCCCAGACTTCGGGAGCAGGAAATGCATTCACAACGGAGCGGTGCCAGACCGCCGAGGGCAATTTTTTTTGCACTGGCAGATTCATCTGGTCCCAGGCTACTATATTGAGCCCCTCGTCTCTAATGTTCTGGTGGATTTGTCCGACAATTGCTCACTCCAGATCCACCGGGCTATAACACACACACACACAGACACACACACACACACACACACACACACACACACACACACACACACACACACACACACACACACACACACACACACACACACACACACACACACACAGTATTCTTCTTGTAATTAGTGGAAGGTAAAGGCAGTTCTATCAGAAACTGGATAATAAAACTTATTTTAATTTACTATCCCTTTTCTTTTTTGTTTACTACATTTAAAAAAATACAAATTATTTCAAAAGCTTTTCAAATTGTTCAAAAACAAACCACAAATTAATATTTCTTCCCCCACAAAAAAATCAAGAAATTCCATAAAGAAATAGACCTTTAAGTAGTGAAAATAGCACAAGCTCACAACGCGTTGCAATGCGACGCGTTGAGCTTGTAGATCTGTTATTTTCACTACTTTAGTGTGACACTCTGTTTAATTACGGCTTTATTTTACGGGGGAAAAAAAACTATGGAGATATGAGGTTTCTGCCCGACACGATAGTCGGAATTTACAAAGAGCTTTGTTAATGAAACCCATCTGTAGCAGTGAGATTTGAATCATGTCACACACGCACGCACGCACGTACACACACAGACACACACAATGCACACGCACGCGTTCCACCCAAAAACTAACAAAAAAACAATGCAAGCAGATTGAAGAGTTACGTTTAATAACAAAGATATCAAAGATAGAAACAGTTTCAGTGTCCAGTCATCTGTTCATTAACCCCTTCCTGTCTTGGTTTGCAGTTAAATTGGACGTCTAAGACATCTGTCGTCGGCATTGTATCACGACTCATTTTACATGATATTTTACTTTACGTTTAACCTTGAACCTGAAAATAACAAATCTATACAAGTTCACAGTGTGTTGAGAGGTGTGAACTTGGCCATGTTGACTGCTCCGTCGCCCCCTAAAACCCCCCTTAAACAATGAATATTTATTCAAATATTAGAAGGACGGAAATGTTTAATAGAGGGGTCTTCAACGTTTTTCAGACCCCTTAGCTAAGAGACAGATGAAGCAGGGACCCCCGCTACATATTGTATGAAATTGTGTTGCAGATTAAACTTTTCAATATATTTCTGCATAGACTTAATTGACAGCTCTATCATTGGGTAGCGTTGTGTTCGATTCATGGTAATGTGTATTTTCAGACAGTTAACCACTTAAACCCTCAAAACTTGCACTTGGTCTGCTCTTTTTTCCCTCTACGCCAAACCTCTTTGCCAAAAATAGCCGATTGGCTATTTTCGTCTCAGAATAGGGATGCTGGGTTAATGGGTTAAAGATTTGGCAGCCCCCATGTAGTAAATATGAGGACCCCCTAGGGGTCTTGGACCCCTGTTGAAGACCCCTAGTTTAATAGACTAGGCAACTACAATCACACTTCCCTAGCATCTTTCCTATTTCCTCCCACTTCTCTATAGCTCCACCCACCACCCTCCTCCCAAATATCTGTTATAAAAAAAATAAAAAAAAAGCCATGCTAAGGGGCCGTGCACACAGGGAGAGCCTTGCCGCTTTTTGAGCTGACAGCACCAGTCTTCCTTGTATTTCTAGGTGCGCTCCTCTTCCGAGCGCCGAGCATTGCGCAGATTCACACTTCAGCGATCCCGGTGTTATTTTTTGGGTGCAGTGCCCTGATATCCACAGTGTGGATTCCACACTGTGTGAACACTAAGGACATGATATCGACACTGTGTGTGAGCACTATGGACATGATATCCACACTGTGTGAACGCTATGGACATGATATCGACACTGTGTGTGAGCACTATGGACATGATATCCACACTGTGTGAACGCTATGGACATGATATCCACACTGTGTGTGAGCACTATGGACATGATATCCACACTGTGTGTGAGCACTATGGACATGATATCCACACTGTGTGTGAGCACTATGGACATGATATCCACACTGTGTGAACGCTATGGACATGATATCCACACTGTGTGACCACTATCCATGATATCCACACTATGTGTGAACGCTATGGACATGATATCCACACTATGGCCCTCATTTATCAACGTGGTGCAGCCCGAATAATGAGCGTACGGCGTAATCACCGCAATTTTCGGCATTTATCAATATATCCTGACGTGGGCTTTATCCTACGGTACGCTGAGATCTCACGTCTGGTCGAGACCAGTTGTTGACGTTGGCTGCACCCGTTTATTCCATTCTAGACCTGCGGAGCACCATTGTCTGACTGTCTGACAAGCATCTGGACACATAATCCACTCCTAAATGTGTATATCTACACTAATAAATAATGGCTGTGAAAATATATCATTTTATAAAGTAATTTAAACAAACTGCTTTAACAGTCATTCAGATAAGATTGTAGATCTGTCTGTATTGAAAATAGCAGATCTACAAGCTCACAAGCCAGCGTTGCATCGCGACGCGTTGTGAGTTTGTAGATCTGCTATTTTCAAAAATATACGAGCGCTTTTGCGCCGGGAGTCCCGGCCACGTTTTCATGGACAGTGAGGTCTACAAACTTACAGTAGCTTGTCCTATGTTATGGAGTTATGTCATAGATTGTTATGTAGGCTACACAACCTGGCTGGGTTAAGGATATAAACCCGACGCTCCAATATTAACGTGGCGGCACGGAATCACTGCATTCCGCCCGAGTCTCATGTACCGCTACGCTACGGAAAGACGGAGTTGGGCGGGCGCATGTGTGTGTGTGTGTGTGTGAGAGAGAGAGAGCGCGAGAGAGAGAGAGAGAGAGAGAGGGGCGTGTGTGGCGAGGCGAAACTATTTCTTATTGGCTTTTCATGTCTTTGGTCGTATTCTGGTTCGTCTTCATGTCGTAAAATCGGGGCGTTTTGAGAATATTTAAAGGGCGTGTTATTTAAATGACGCTCGTTTCAGCCGTGACATTTATCAACGCTGGGACCAAGTGTACGCTCGGATCAGCTGTGTAGGATGCGTTGATAAATGTGACTTCGACGTTGGTGTACGGCCGAATATATGGAAAAATACACGGCGGTTTCTACGCTGCGTTGATAAATGAGGGCCTATGTGTGAGCGCTATGGACATGATATCCAAAGAATAATAAAGCATCTATATATGTGACCAAATTTGACTGGGAGACAGTCACCTAGCATTTTTTCATTTTCATTTTTTCATGTCATATGAAAGCAGGGAATCATAGCAAAAATAATGATATATTGGTTAATAAGATTGAGTGAATAGTTTTGAAACTACAGCTTATATAACTGAAGTCAAGTTAAAACTCTTCAGTAGAGAAAAGACCAGTTGAATGGATCTCATTCAAAGATTAGCCTGGGCAGCATATCTTTTCGTGTCTATGATCCGGTCGGGAGCGGAAGTAACTCTACGTCACCAGGCGCGTCATCCGCGTCATCAGGTGGCCGGACGGGCAGATCCGGAAAGACGTCACCCAAAAATAGGTCCGTCCTAATAAAATCCTTGATGCGGCATAGTTTAGCTTATTTTTTTAATATAAATGTGCGTGCACTATCCGGAGACTATTTAGCGTCTGTATTATTCCACGGGGAAATTCTATTCCATTTAAATAGGGATTGGGGAACCAAAACAAAGCGGCACCGCAAAACCGGATGGGCAGAATCCGGAAAGAGGATTCTTTTCTTTTTTTTCCAGTAGGCGTGGCCTAGACCGGATCATATGGGTCTTTAATAACGCATACCAGGCTTTCCTCCGAGGTGGAAAGACTGGTGACGTGAGGTTATTCAAAGATAGTAAACAGGGCTATCAATCCCATCATGCATAGCGGGATTTGCATATCCTTTGTTTAATGGTTTAGGGTTAGGCTCTCTTTGTCATGTATGCTCTCTGAGACCAAGTGTTTGCCACTGCCCCCTGATGGAACCGGCTGGTTCCAGTGACCAGGAGGTCTTAACTAAGATACCTTTTCACAACAGTTTTAACAAAATATGATTGTTTATACATCTTTATTTGACATTCTCATTAGACACAAGCCAACAGACTAGTGATACCTTTCAAAACGATCGGGTAGAAATCGCGGATTTTACCGCGATTCCACGATGTTTGGATGGAAACTGAGGATTTTGTTAGCAATGCTAGCACATGCTAGCTCTAACCTTATATTTTAATGCATGTTTATGCATTTATTTCATATTTACATGTCGATTTAAGCTCTGAAATTTCTGTCAGACATACTCTGGTATGTGAAGAGTCTAACTGGGCTATAAACTCATTTTGTGTAAAAAATGGGCACAAGCGAGATGACTGTCCTCCAGTCAAAAATGGTCACATATGGACATGATATCCAAAGAATAATAAAGTATCAATCTATGGACATGATATCCAAAGCACTCCTCAGCTCAAAATGTGTTTCTCTGTGGACACGACCCCCTCACCCACACACCTCTGAACATGTAGAAAAATCATAACCCAAAACAAAACATGACATTTACTAGAACCCCCCCAAATAAAATAACATGACATTAACTAGAATAAATCATGAAATGACATCAACAGGGACACCTTGGGAGTCCAGCGGTTCCCAAACGTTTTAGCTCGAGACCCAAAATGAGACATGTGATGTCTCCCCCCGGGGACCCAAACTAGTGAAAATAGCAGATCTACAAGCTCACGAAGTGCTGCAACGTGATGCAAGCTTGTAGATCTGCTATTTTCACTAGTTCTTAATTATAATTTTTTATATGGAATTTCTTTGATTGTATTTTTAAATGTAAGAACATTCTTGATTCAATGATTTTTTTTAAATGTAGGGGTAAAGAAATATTATTTTGGACTTTTTTTTAATAAAAAAGATAAAAATAAAATGACTACTACTACTACTACTACTACTAATGAAATAAAGAATGGGTCCCGACCCAGTGTTTGTGGACCACTGCTGTAGACAACCACAAGGTCTCTCTGGTCCATTGATGGTAGCATGCTTCTGTTAAAGGCAGGTGACATGCAGGATATGACATCACATGCTAGTTGGTAGCCATAGTGCCTTAGCTCAGCGGTTCTCAAACCTTTGATGCCACAACCCCCCTAAAATACAAATATTTGAACTGGACCCCCCCCAAAATAATCATATTTGAACTGGGAACCCCCCACCCTGACTAGCACTTGGAATTGTAGGAGTTGAGGCATTACATGTTGTTCCACAGATAGATGTGAAAATAGCTGAGGCATTGTAAGCTTGTAGATCGGCTATTTTCTAAATTGTTACCTCTTTCTTATGTAACATTTGGCCAATGTTTTTATAGTATAGTGTGTTGACTACTTATGATGCAGTAATGGTCTTGTTTTTATTTATTTATTCTTCATTTTCAAGGTATTAAAAGACTTTTAAGACCTTCATTAATTGTCACTTTAGAAATGTGCAGATACCCTGTATACACGTACAGTATGCTGTATGTTGGTTTGTTTACTGTTGACTGAGGAAACAATGTTGCACATTAAGCTAATCATCTGTGGACCACCTTAGGGGGTCCCGGCCAACAGTTTGAGAACCACTGCCTTAGCTAGCTCTGTACTTTGTCCCACCACTGACCCCCCCCCCCCCCCCCAAAAACCCACATTTTCCACCTCCACACAACAACAACAACAACAATACAACATTAATAACAATAGAGGGGGAAAAAAAATAAACAGATTAGGTCGACAGAGAAGTCGATTTCTCATTGGTTGATAAATTCATGCATCAATATATTAATTTCCAAAAACCCTAAGCAACCAATCAGACACATTTGAGTCTTAAGCGAGGATTTCAAACCACCAATCACCATGTACAGTACGGACTGAGAGAATTCAACCAATCACCAGCTGACCCCGCCCGCCCCCTATAGGGAGAGGCGGGGTCTAGATCCTCTTGCTGCGGTTGTGATTGGTTCATTCCTGTCGGAGAGAAGAGGTGTTTCTTTAAGGAGTTGTAAACACTTCCTGTTTTGGAACGAAACAGACACACATGTTATTGTTACACAATAAAGGCACGCACGCGCACGCACGCACACGCGCACACCCACACACACAGTTAAAACAATAAGACCATTAGGGGGAAAAGGATTTTTTCAAATGCTAGTTTCCAGATGTAACGTATTTTATTGACTGGGGATGAAATGTTCATTATCAATATCACACCAAATACAAACCTTTTCTGGATCAGGGCCCACTTTAGAAACCTGCAAGCGTTCGCGGCCCACCCACCTGACCACGTCTAAACACGTGTCAAGTGGTCAGGTGGGTGGGCCGCGTGCATTTTCAGAGCATGTTTTATGTTAACTCATTTACTGCCAAGAACAACTTTAACGACTTTTTTCCCCATAGGCCCAGACTGCCAAGAACTACTAAAACGACTTTTTGAGAAAACAAAAAAATATATAAGATTTGTTTTTCTCACACAGAACCCAAGATATCGTGATCCGAAGATTTGCTGCTCCATTTACTTCTTGGTTAACTTATTACTTAAAAATCCTGTATCTCGGCTCCTGTGTACTTTTTTCTTACTATGTATTTTTGCAGCCAGAAATAAGTTTGGCAGTGAATGAGTTGAAGGGATATTTCACTTTCAAAAAAATGTTGAGACATTTTATCGTCTACTCAGGCTTTTGTGTTTCACCCCAGACGCCCCCTTCCTATACAAACCCTTGTAACTTCAAACTCCATTTTAACCATGTTAGATTCATCGGAAACATCCGTCCTCGGTTCTGGTGACTGATGTTGTCCTTCTAATACGTGAGGAGACCGTGTTTTTTCAATTTCTTTTTTCATTTATTTTGAAGATTTGTTTCGGAAAATGAAAAAATGGATACAATAAAAAAAAAAATGAAATAAATGAAAAAAAGTAATCGAAAAAACACGGCCCCTCACGTATTAGGAGGGCAGGATGAGTCACCAGAACCAAGGACGGGTGTTTGTGATGAATCTAACATGTTAAAAATGGAGTTTGAAGTTATAATGGGTTTGTATAGGAAGGGGGTGTGTCTGATAATGAGAATATCAAATATTTAAATACTGAATCAAGCAACTCAAAAACTGTCTGGGGGGTTCTCAAAAGCCTCAAAAGTAGCAGATCTACAAGCTTGAATTTGCGCCGTGTTTCCAGCTTGTAGATCTGCTACTTTTGCTATTCTTGAATTTGAATCCTGACAGAGACGACACGTACGATATGAAGATAATGTTGAAAAGGAGTAAAGCGCTCCTTTAAATGGTGTCGTGCACAAATATAGCAGATCTACTAACTCGGCTGAAAAATCATTCGCAATTTGGCCCAAAACAGTCATGCCAGAATGAAATGTTTCACTGTTGTAGCTTTACTGGACCACAGTTATGATACTCCATTAGTTTATTAAAAGCTATTTGTTTTTTTATAATCTATTAGTTTGATTGACTTCAAGTTTGATTCCACCTCTATTTCAGATCGTTGTTTTATAGGAGTCACGATTCGCCTAATCCAGGATTCAATTCCACTTTCGATCTTAAGGTCACAATTCGATTCAATGTTTAAAACATCCTTTTTTACAGCACTATATCATTATTCATTGTTAGGCTGTTGAGTCTTGATTTGTAAAGAACAACACGTTTCTCTGTCCTGCTATCCTACTATAAAATGAAGAAAGATGTTATATTGTGTGTGTGTTATTCTCCAGCAGGTGGGGGTGGCTTCACCTGTTTGATCATTTCTCCGGTCCTCTCGATGACGATGGTTTTCTCGTCCCTGATGGGAGACGTGGCCAGATAGTCGTCACCTAGGAGACCCAGGATGGGATACTGGTTCCTGTACCTACACACACACACACACACACACACACACACACACACACACACACACACACACACACACACACACACACACACACACACACACACACACACACACACACACAGCTCATTACCGTTTTCAAAAGGGATTCATATTTTATCTACACTTTTTTTTAAAGAATACAACAGCCCGAAGGCATAGGCGGCGGGTGAGCTCGACAATTGGGAAGGCTGGGGATCGGCCGCACGCTGGGGATCGGCCGCGGCTGGGGATCGGCCGCAAGTTTTTGGTTACTTTATTTCGGTTATAGGGTTAGGGTTAGGGTTAGATTAGGGTTAGGTTTTTTAATTCATATTTCTGCCTGATTTTACTGATTTATTATTAATTCCCAGAATTTCCCAGCATAACATTTCGGAAGGCTTAGCCTACCCTAGCCTTCATTACCCGCCGCCTATGCCCGAAGGGCTGACACAGAAAAAAACAAGATAACAAATAACCACTTAAAAACAGATACCTACACAATGACAGTCGATAACACAAAAAACTAAAGATATAAGTAAAGAAAGAAAAGACAGAGCAATTATGGGATGTTTACCTCTTAGTGATGGTTGTCTTGGTAACACTCTTGGAGCTGTCGGTTCTCTCTTGCTTCAGTCTCTTGATCTCCTAAAGGTCACACAGAGGTCAAACAAGATTTACATGTTTTGATATAGATTATTAGTTTCCATTATAGATTCCTTTATAGCATGCTAACTTTCCAGGAATGGAAAGGCTGCAGTTTCTATTAGCTTGGATTCCCCCATCGATGATGTCACTGGTAGGCAGGTTTCTGAACTGTCCACAAACCACCAATGAGACACAGAGTGAGTAGACAGAAATGGTGCCATCTTATAAGGAGCAATAGTGAGGACCAATTATATGAAGATAAGGTTGAAGATGGGTGAAGTGCTCCTTTAATTATTGATTAATGGTGAACTAATGTGCGCCGTTTCCTGATAAAGGGACAAGCTCATCTTGTCTGCGCAATCATTCTATTGAATGGGTCACCACTTTTGGTGTGACACACAGCTGACGGTATTACTGGTCTTGTTTTTATTACATTAACTTGTTGCACCTGTGAGACATGGCAGAGATTGAGAGAAGACAGAGAGGTTGCCGTGGAAGTATTCACACTATCTTTGGATTTATTGGTGAAAGGAGGAGAACGTCAATGCAAATTGGCCTTGATGATTGATGAAGCCCAGCACAGCTCACAAGAGTTACTTTTAAAGGAGAATTCCGCCTATGATTTTATGATATCATAGGACGAGTGGTACAGTAGAAACAATTCATAACTCCATCCTGAATCAACCGCAGCTAAAAAACAGTGGGACTCGTGTATTTTATGTTTTTGTCCCAGATGGGCCACTGTAGACTTTGCAAAGTGACGTATATTGTTTACTGACCTCCTCCTGGGTGGATATTATGGTCTGTCGTTGCTCCAACATGGACAGAAGTTCAGAGATCTTCAGCTGAAGAGATTTATCTGAAGAAGAACGATCACATGACTTTACCTCCAACTGGAGTCTGGACACCTGAGACTGAGAGAGAGACATAGAGATAGAGAGCGAGAGACAGAGAGATAGAGAGAGAGAGAGAGAGAGAGAGAGAGAGAGAGAGAGAGAGAGAGAGAGAGAGAGAGAGAGAGAGAGAGAGAGAGAAATGAAGAACAATGCAACAGCATACAGCCTCTACATAAGCTTTGCATTATGCAGGACAAAATGAATAAGAAGATAACACAGTAAGCATGTCAGATAGAGTCCTTTCTGTAGATAATTAAGACTATTGAACGAGTAGAGTGACAATTTTATTTCATTGTAAGTCTTCACGGCTACTAAGATCATCTTAAGGTCCGTACACACCGGGAGCGTTTATTTGGTGCAATTAATGTGCGTTAATTCAATGAAGGAGGCATCTCACCAAATGAATAGTTTGATGTGAAACAATGGTGACACATTTCCGTTTCATTCATCGGCGTCGTGCATTACCTGTAGACGTTGCACTTCAGTGTTTCTGTCCGTCTTGATGCTGTTCAGTTGCTCTTCATACTGTCGCCTCAGAGCTTCAGTTTTCACTAGGAGAGAGTTGCTGCTCGAAGCGCTGGACGCACTGGACAACTACAATGTAGACAATTGAATGAATTTGTGGGATGAGGAGCACAGCTGAGTATGTGGGTTGATGTATTGATGTATTAACGTTTGTGTCTGCATGTCTTAAAGGAGTAGTTCACCGACTTAAAACTTATTTTCTATCACATCCCATGAAGTCTTTTCAAGTCAATTCATGGAGAAGTTCTTGTCGCATTCCTGAGCCAATAATTTGATGACCGGCAGAGTAGGAGACTCAAAGAGTTTCCTACCGAGTCTCCTATTTACCGATGACCCGGTCATCGACTTATTGGCTCAGGAACGCGACGTGTAATTGATAGAAAATAAGTCATTTCTTTGGGGTAAACTAGTTTAGTTTCAGTTCACTCAACGTCCTGCATGTGTGCCATGATTGACCAACGACCATTGAGTCGGAATACTGATATATTATGGATTTCAGCTGTCACAATTCCAAACATACAAACATGACCCGCTTTAATTACTTCAGTCTATATTAGTAACTTAATGACTAGTATTAAAATACTATTGTCTTTTTTACGTCCAATGTATTTGTATTTAAGTTCATAAGGTTAACATAAGTATAACTAAATGCATTTGAAATTAAATTAAAATGTTACTTTTCAGGATTCCAATTCCAAAATAGCAAAAAAAAAATCTGGATTCCAATTAAAAATAGCAAAAATAAAATATAATTGTAGATCGGCTATTTTTGCTACTTTTGTGTGACAGAGAATGGCATTATAAAAGTTTAAATATGGAGATAAGAGGTGTCTGCCTGACAGTATACCCATATGTTGCCCTCTGGAGGGAGTGTGGAAATAATAGTGGCCCTCCCCTGAGTTAGACAGACAGACAGACAGACAGACAGACAGACAGACAGACAGACAGACAGACAAACAGGTACCTTCTGTCTCAGTAGATCGTTGTCTCTCTCCATCGTGCGGACGGTTCCAGCTCTTTGATCTTAAATTCTCGTCCAGAATCGTTCGATCGGCAGCTCATTAAATCTGTCTCTAACGACCTTAACGACGCACTGCTGTCCTTCAGAGACGTCTGCACACACGCACACACACAATTTCACTTTTATATGTATTAGCATGACAGTATGAATTATGATGCTTTTTACAGTTTAGATAGGACAGTTCGCGCGCACGCACACACACACACACACACACACACACACACACACACACACACACACACACACACACACACACACACACACACACACACACACACAGTACCTGCAGCTGCCTGTTGTTCTCTCGTAGGGCCTCTAGGAGACGATCATACTGCACCGCCTGATCAGACTTAAAACTGAGATCTCTCTCTAGAGACTCCTTGTCACTCTCTAAACGCTGAGACACAGACAGACAGAGAGACAGAGAGCGAGAGCGAGAGAGAGACAGACAGACAGACAGACAGACAGACAGACAGACAGACAGACAGAGAGAGAGAGAGACAGAGACAGAGAGAGAGAGCAAGAGAGAGAGTCAATTTCATCTATTAAGCACATTTCAAAACAACCAAAGGCTGACCAAAGTACTGCACAGCAAGACAACAGACAAAGACATTGAAATACAGTGCATACAGTGCCAATAGCTGAGTTTAAAACACATAGGAGTTTAAAAAAAAGTGTCCAAACATTTCTCCATAAAGGCAAGAGATTTTTGAAAAGGCCAAAGGAAGAACAGGTGTGTTTTAAGTCTGTTTTTTTTTTTTTTAAATAATCCAAAGAAGGTGCAGAAACAAGTCCCCAGGATATTTTGTGTTATCCTTTTAGCGTTCATGTCTGACTATACCTCGTGCTGTTTAGATTTCTGACTAATAAAGTATTCAATCATTCGATCAATAAAAAAACCTAACCGAAAGAGTTCCACAATGTTGGAGCAGCGACCGAAAAGGCACGGTAACCTTTCAAATGGGTGCATGGGACTTTGAGGAGCTGCTAATCTGCTGATCTAAGCCTGGTGGTGTTGGGATGGGGCGAAGCAGCTCAAATATATATACGGTGGTACCAGCCCATGTTGGGCTTTAAAGAACAAATAGTGACATTTTCAAATCAATTCTGTTTTTCACAGGAAGCCAGTGACGGGAAGCCAAACTGGGAGTGACTGGCGCCCCACTGTGGGTCTAGCAGCAGCAAGCAAGGTATCTCTTTTCAGCCTGTGACCCCCCAAAACTATCCTATTTGAACTGGGGACCCCCCCCACCCTGACAAGCACTTGGAGTTGTAGGCATTACATTTAGTTTGACTTGGCTTCACAGATAAATATTGCTCACAGCGCCTCGCAGTGCGAGGCGTTGTGAGCTTGTAGTTCGGCTATTTTCACAATGTTTGCCTCTTTCATACGTAATATTTGACAGTTGGGTATTAAAAAGGTCTTTAAGCACTGTATATAGGGCTAAACAGGTCTTAAGTCCTTAAATTGTAACTTTAGAAATGTGCAGATACCCTGTATACACTTATACTGTATGGTTTGTTTACTGTTGAGTGACAAAACAATGTTGCACATTAAGCTGATCATCTGGGGACCCCCCTGGGGGAAATGAGGGCATGGATGACTTTTTCCAGACAGACAGACAGAGCTGCTGGTTGATAGAAAGGATTCGATTTTGTGGCAACTTGTCGAAAACTTGGACGAAAACTCCTTTGACAACAGCATTGATCTGTTATTGACTCTGCTATTTAAAGGGGCTACACCATGAATTAAAAAAAATATATTATATATAAATATTGCCCCCTAATACGTTTTAAACAGGTTGTAAGCCTAAAAAACACCCAGATATTTTTTCTCACAATCTGACTGTCTGTCATTCCAAGCTTTTTCAGCTGCAATACCAAAACGTCCTATTGGGCAGGGGGGAGCTACTGAGCAATTCTGTCTGGCCATCGTCAATGCAAAATCAGTGCAAGTGACATCGCTTGCACAGCCATTCTGAAATGGCCTGTTCAGACGCGCCCATTCAGGAAATCCATGAAAGGAGCATGAATGACTGAATGTTAAAAAAATATATTTTTTTGGGTACAAGAGACACTGGGGAGCCCAAAAAATACTAAAAACCTAAAAAAAAATGAAATTCATGGTGTAGCCCCTTTAAGGGCAGAGTCTAGGAGCACACACACATTTTTGTCATGTGAGGTGGTGGTATTATTTCTGTTTTATTGTCGTTGAAAAACAGGAGGGAGAGTTTGGATGAGATGGAAATGTAAAACATGTCTTCACAGCATGATGTGATGTGATGTCATGTATGAAGCTCACCTTCAGGTCACCAGTGAGGTGAGACAGTTCTTCTCTCAGGCTGCTGAATGTGGACAACAAGAGGCGCATCGACCTGTCTGCCGTTAGACGAGTCTGAGAGACAGACAGACTTAATTGAAACACATTGTACCGTGATATTAGTTTATTTGACTGATGAGTCAAATTCTTCTGCTGCATTCAGGTGTCAGGGTCAAATTCTACCAACTAAACTAGGTCAAATAAGGTGAACACGTGTTACTTAGGCTTGTTTTTCATGACCACAATGTTCGATCTCTGTAGATAGCAGCCAGGTTATTTAGACAGATGCTAGGTTCGTTGTTAATAGGTTCAATGTAAAGATGATTATTTTGATAGTATACTGCTCAGGCTGATGCTACAGTAGGTCACCAATTCAAGAAGGTTCTGAAATTGCTTCTCTTAACCACCAAATACTTTCCATATGGTCTGCCTAATATAATATAATATTTTCCATAGAGGTTTACTTTAAAAAAAAAATGTTTTTGTTGTTTCTTTCTTTGTTATATTGTCGATATTGGTATTTTTTGTTGTGTTTCTTCATCTGTATGACATGTCTATAAATGTTTAATTTGTAATAGATGTGTATATTCCACATTGATGTCATTTTATCCTATGAATGTACAAATATTCCCGGAGAATGCCACTTCTCAAGCCGCTGGAGGGTTTTTAGGCATTCTCCTTCATCATGTTCTTGTAAGTGAAAATAAATAAATAAACAAACAAACAAACAAAGGTTCATTGTTACTTTACCTGTGAACCTACTTTACTGAGGCACTACACTGTCTCTCTGCATTCTATGTATGTGTTTACCTTGATTATTGTAAGCCACTCTCATCTCAGAGTGTCTGCTAAATGCCTACATTGTAAATGTTGATGAGAAAGTGTTGGAACAATAGGGCAATATATGTTGAAGGTTTGCCAGTGGAATAACGGCAAAACCAACTGGAGAGTCAAAACAGATTCAAGATGATTGATGTGATATTGAAGCTCATGGCAGGGTTTCAAGAAATGCAGCTTAAAATAATCTTTGTACAGACTGTGCATGCTTCTGCATGCTCAGAATAATGTTGACATTAGATGTCATGCTCATAACCTGACATAACATGTTGACATCAGATGTTGACAAAACTCTCTCTTTTCTTGTTGTTGTTGTTGTAGATCCAATTGGAACACACGATTATTATAATATTTGTTTTTACATTCCTCAAAAAGTAACAGTTTTGGACATTTCTGCCTGACAACTGGATCCAATGTAGTTATTATTTAGTCACAAGCTCTTGTTAATTAATACTTTTAATTGGTTATTAATATATTTATAAAAACCACAGACACACTTAAAAGAGACCTCCACTACATATTGTATAACATTGTAAACTTTAAACTTTTTTCATATAGATTTCATAGACTTGTTTTACAGCACTATCATCAGTGATGTGTAAATTAATGTTTGTTTGTTTACATATTATCTTCTCTATTAATTTGTTGGATTCATGTTAATGTGTATTTTCAGACATTTAAACCCTCAATACTTGGCTCTGTACTTGGTCTGCTCTTTTTTCCACCTCTACACCAAAACTCTTCGCCGAAAATAGCCGATCTAGCGCTTGTAGATCTGCTATTTTCAGCGAATGTCCTCACCAGAATAGTAGGGCTCAATGTAGAAAAGAGGTTTCTGACCGACAGCAAGGATAAAAAGTTGAAGTATGGAGATAGGAAGTGTCTGTGTGTCACTTACCTGCAGCAGGTATCTGATCTGTTGTTTTGTAAGTTCAGAAGCTCCTCTGGGAATCAGAGCTTCAACTTCCTCTTCCTGGAAAACACGCACGCACGCACACACAGACACACACACACACACACACACACACACACACACACACACACACACACACACACACACACACACACACACACACACACACACACACACACACACACACACACACACACACACACACACAATGAATATGCACGACATGTCCTAACATCATATTATGAAGGTTTGCTGTGTTATGAAGGAGACTGACCACTAGGTGTCAGTGCCTGCTACTTGCACAGTCTAACTCAAGGAGCAGAACAAAACTCCTGAACTACATTGATACAGTCTACTCTGCTGTCTCTGTCTGTAGTTCTAAGTAAGTCAACTTTATTTGTATAGCACCTTTCAGAACATGCCGTACAATAACACACAATGTAAGTAAGTACACGATAAAGTTAAGACACAGAGCAACAGAAAAGCAATAAACATTCAGCTTACGCAAATAGCAAGATAAGAACATCATAAAATAAAGTGCTATTACGGAACAAATGTTTTTTTAAAATACTTTTAAAACACTCAACTGACTCTGCCTTTTTTTTATTGCTAAGGGTGAAGCTTTCCCTAGTGTGGGAGCAAACACTGCAAAGGCACTAAGGTCAGCCTTAGTGTTTTAAGCCTGGTCTTTGGGACGTCTAGAACAGTGTTTCCCAAACGTTTTCATGTCAAGGACCCCTAAATGTACACATGTGTATTTGGCCACGGACCCCCATCAGAAAATATGTTGTGCCACGGACCCCCTATAGATTTGTGGTGTCAAAAATCTCAAAAATATATCAAGATTGTTTGAAATATATATAAAGGATCAAAGTGCACATCATTTTTTATATATATTAACTAATTTAGCTGGGGACCCCCTGGAACCCACTCAAGGACCCCTGAGGGTCCCCGGACCCCAATTTGAGAACCTCTGCATTAGACCACGGACCACCATAACTCTGAGAGTGTAGAAATGGAACCAAATGGACCCGTACGGGTCCATTTGGTTCCATTTGTACACTCTCAGAGTTACAGACCCATAAGGGTCCATTTGTTTCCTATTTCCTAACTATCAATCATTTGGCTGGGGACCCCGTGGAACCCGCTCAAGGACCCCTGGGGGTCCCCGGACCCCTTTGAGAACCACTGATCGTGAAGGCCATTCCCAGAAGACCTGAGAGATCTCATATTTCTAAGTGGATAGAGTCATTCAGAGATGTAAATAGGGGGCCAGCTTGTGTAATGCTTTATAGGTGATTAAAACATATAATTTTAAATAAATTCTACAAGTAATAGGCAGTCAGTGAAGTGAGGTCAGCACCGGAGTTATGTGTGATGTGAGACTGGTGTTTGTAAGGAGTCTTTTGTACTTTGTTGTAGTCTTAGAGATGGAGGAGAGACTAAGGGTGGTGAAAAGGCCATTACGGTAATCTAGATGACATGAAACACATGAAAAAATGACTTAAAATGAATGGAAAGTTACCTGCACCCGGAGGGCAGTGGGGTAATTGAAGAGAGTGTGTGTGTGCGTGAGTGTGACCCAGTTACCTAGTTGTAATGACCGCATGCATGTTCTCATTGTTGTTTTTTTGTTTCACATGTACTGAATGTTATTTAGATAGCATGCTGTTTAGACAGTTGCTAGGTTCATGATTTACCTGGTATCCTCGTTTACTGAGGAACTACACTGTCTCTCTGCATTCTATGTGTATTTTGTTTACCTTGCTTACTGTAAGTTGCTCTGGATAAAGAAAGAGCGTCTGATAAATGCCTACATTGTAAAAATGTGTTTTTTGCGTGTGTGTGTGTGTGTGTGTGTGTGTGTGTTGTTGCCCTGTGTGTGTGTGTGTGTGTGTGTGTGAGTGTGAGTGTGAGTGTGAGTGTGAGTGTGAGTGTGAGAGTGTGAGTGTGTGTGTGTGTGTGTGTGTGTGTGTGTGTGTGTGTGTGTGTGTGTGTGTGTGTGTGTGTGTGTGTGTGTGTGTGTTGTTGCCGTCTGGTATTGTGTAGCAGTGTGGCGTAGTTGTGTATATTGTGTAGCAGTGTTACCTTGAAGTCGACACCGGGGTCCAACTGGTGCTTCCTGTCAGAGGAAAACACACAATGAACAAGATGGGAGGTACAGGGTGTGCGTGTGCGTGTGTGTGACTTCAGTGCTCATTATGTGTCCATCATTCACATAATGAATGATGCACCATTATTAAAGTTAATAATCCTGTTATTAACTTTAATAACAGGATTATATTTTTTGTAAAAGGCATCCTGTGTAAAAGGTGTCGTTGTGTCTCTCCACATGGAGTGAGGAGACAACCATTTGTTTCACAGCTTGTAGGCTGCGCGCTACAAGCTACTCTGCTAGAGCTGCACCGAAAATATCCGATCTACAAGCTCACAACGCATCACGCCGCAACCCATTGTGAGCTTGTAGATCATGTGTTAATTTTGACGACTAAAACCACGACGAAAAATGTTCGTTCGACTACCTTTGCTCACTAAAAAATAAAAACTAAGCTATGATGACTAAAACTATGGCTAAATATATTGACAATTTTGTCATGTAAAACTAGACTAAAACGTTAGTGAGGGACTAGTGGAGAAGAGATCCAGTAGAACTAAGACATTAAGTCATTTTATGCTCGGATGCGTGCAGGTGTCACACTCCGAAAATAGACGCTCTACAAGCTCACAACGTGTCTGCGACACTGGGTCGTATCGGGTTGTGACACACAGCCAGTGGTGGAAAAAGTACTCATATTTTGTACTTAAGTAAAAGTATCAATACTGCAATGTAGACATATGTAGAAATAATCAAAATCTACAAAGTAACTAGTAACTAAAGTTTTCAAATAATTGTAGTGGAGTAAAAAGTGCAATATTTTCCTCTGAGATGTATGGAGTAGAAGTAAAAGTAAAAGACAATAGGAAACACTCCAGTAAAGTCAAATATACCTCAAAATTGTACTTAAGTACGGTACTTGAGTAAATGTACTTAGTTACTTTACACCACTGCTGTGTACACAGCGCATAAGCCAAAGTATGCAAATCGTTTGAGTCCTCGTTAGCTCTTATTATTCTCATCCATCTTACCGTCCTTGTATCTTGCTAACGTGCTCAGAGATGATGGAGTGCAGGTCACAGTTCTTGCGGTAAACCTCGGCCAGCAGCTCCCCGAAGAAGCGCGTGTCCATCTTGTCCAGAGGGGGCGCTATGGCCGCCTCCGCCCGCCGCTCCATCACCCGGTGCAGGACGGCGGGCTTCACCACGCTGACGATCTCCACCTCCTCCACCTCCACCACCTCCTCGGACTCCTGCTCCTCCTGGTGCTCGTCTAGCACCACCTAGTGGAGAGAGAGAGAGAGAGAGAGAGAGAGAGAGAGAGAGAGAGAGAGAGAGAGAGAGAGAGAGAGAAGTGTAAACAGGTTTATTTACAGAGCAATTTCATAGTGGAAATAAAGAATATCAAAAATAAAAACACACATTGTTTGCCTTGAATAACAATATTTACAAGAAATTTTAATTACAGCACTAGCTTAATGATATAATTAATGAATAATGTTGGTAAGAGCAACGGAATTGTTTCTGTACGCACATGTGTTAACCCTTTAAGACGTGTTCTTTGGCTATTCAAACATTGCAGATCTACAAGCTCGTAGCGCGGCACAATCTTGGAAAAAAAATGTAGTTCCAGGGACCCCCAGAAGCAAAGATTTGAGTTACAAATGTCCACTTAAAAAAAATTAATTCAAACATTTGCACAAAATAATGTTCATGATTGTTTCAAAAATAGCAGATCTACAAGCTCATAGCGCAGCACTCGGTAGATATGAGCTTGTAGATCTGCTATTTTTGAAAAAAAATCATGAACATTTGTGCAAATATTTGAAATTTAATATTAAATTTAAATATAAATATTAGCTATATTTAGCTATATTTGAACATTAACTATATTTGAATATTAGCTATATTTGAATATTAGCTATATTTGAATTTTAGCTATATTTGAATATTAGCTATATTTGAATATTAGCTATATTTGAACTTTAACTATATTTGAATATTAGCTATATTTGAATATTAGCTATATTTGAACATTAACTATATTTGAATATTAGCTATATTTGAATATTATTTGAATATTAGCTATATTTGAACATTAACTATATTTGAATATTAACTATATTTGAACATTAACTATATTTGAATATTAGCTATATTTGAATAGCCAAAGAATCTAGCAGTGGCGTCGTTAGGGGTGGGCTTCGGTGGCTATAGCCACCAATGTTTTATCCAAAGCCACCAATAAAAAAAAAATAATAATAAAATTTTTTTTTATTTTTTTTTTTTTTTTTATTATATATCTATCACCCTAACCTAACCCTACCCCTAACCCTAAAACCGAAATAAAGTAACAAAAAACGGGGGGAAAAGCACCCGAATCCGCGAAATCCGCGGAAAAAAACGCGCGCGCGCGAAGAGGAGGGGCACATGCGCGCGTGCATGTGCCCGTTGCCTGCGGGGCTAAGCCCCCGACCTAGTAGAGACCTAGCGACGCGTCTGGAATCTAGAATGACACAGATGCGTTCCCGGATTGAATGGGTTAAACAAAGAAAATGTAGCCTAAATCTGTTGACAAAACATTTAATTTGAACACAGTTCCGTGATACAGGGCTGCGTTGAGCTGAGAAAGAGGCGAAGGGGACAAGCTTTCTCAGCGCAGCATTACACAACTGTGTGGATACTGATATCCAGAACTGTGCGTGGGGCTGTCCGGTGAAATTGTCTTTCAACAGCTCGTCACATGAAAGATCAATGAGTGCAAAATGATTCCGGATCCAATTGTCCGTGCGCTCTCTTTTGGGGAAATCGTTACGAAATAGTCTATGTGGCTACAGATAAGCCTTTTAAAGCCTTTCCGGGCCTCCAAAAAGGCATCAAGCAGAGCAAAGGCCCCAAAAATCATGTAAGCGCAACAACCTGGAGTTTCTTACTCCAGTGTCCTGACCTGCTAGCCCCCCCACCCACCCCACCCTTACCGGGGAACTGCTTTATTTACGAGGTCTATCCACCTGTTTCCGCGGGAATTTACTGGGGCAAGAATCTTGGGTGGGAAACATCCTGCGGACGGACCGGAAGTAGGAAATAGCGGCTCAGTGTGTTTACATTTGCCAGCAGAACGACCGTAGCTGTAGCTTCACAGGTCGCATAGCGATTCTGACTCCAAGAACGTTTGTTAGTAAGTCTTTTATCTCTGCTTTTCTCTCGCTTAACGTCTCAATTCCATCGCGTCCGATGCGAAAAGAAGTTGGCTAAGAAACTTGAACTTAAAAAAAACTCTCAACTCTCAGCTGTTTCACTTCGTGGACAAGAGACCTACACGGGAGAACCCATATCCAACGCTGCTGTTGGGTGAGAGACCTCCAGAGGAGAGTATCGTTCAGAGACATTTAACGGGTAAGATTAATTTCTACAAGGCATTAAAACAAATCTGACCTGGCCTGGTCCACGGCAGGGCTCATTGTGATTGTGTCACAAGCGATTCAACCTATCGCAAACAAAAAGTTGCAACGCAATTATGATCACAAACACATACACTAATGTGTCATTAACGTCTCACACACACGCGCGCTGTGTGTGTGTGTGTGTGTGTGTGTGTGTGTCACACCCACGCACAGCACTACTCGTCTTTTTTTTCTTCTCCACGCACCTTGACAGAATAATGGCCTATTTCTAGAAGCAAGCAACTCTTTTGACAAAAATATCATTTCCCAAAAAGAATGATGTAGGCCATTATTTTAGGAAGGTGACGGTATAACCTAAAGTCCAAAAAGAAAAACAAGCATTTTTTAAAGACAAAAAAACTATAATATGTTATAATCATATGTTTAATTCAGTGCCTTGAGCATGGTGGTGTGTTAAACATGTACAATTACATCTGTCTCAATCGATAACAACTACTGCACTAAATATGTCTGTACCCGCAGACGACGAGCCAGTTGCAATGGAGGCTTCAGAGGAGCCAAATCCCGTGGCAAAGAGCTCACATGATGTCCAGACACAGTGGTCAGACCCAGGAATGGAGGACCACATCTATCCCAAAGCTCCACCTGCCAGGACATCTAGCGTGCTGCCTGAACCATCCCCTGAGAGCTCACAGTCTGTTGCAGAGGATCTCCTAAAACATGATGAAGACTGTCTTCTCTACACAGGGATTCCTCTACTTGAATTCAACACTCTTGTGTCATGCTTACAAAGCTTTGTCCGCACATCAACAATGCTTGTTTTAGATGGACCAAGGACCTCAACGGAAACAAGTCCGCAAGGACTTTTTTGGTCAGACCTTTTAGACAAAAGCATCTGAAATGCACATAATGACTCCAGATGGCGCAGTTACAACTAGATATTTCACAGCATTACAAGCATAGTAGTGACTGTAAGATTCAGTTCTTGAGTCCAGATTTTTTGCTTTCTGCAAAACATTTTCTGTACAGTCAATTACACAAGTAGTCTTTGGAAAATTCTCCAGGAAAACCTGTGGCATAGTAGCTTTTATGGTTTCACGAGGCAGCCATGGAATCAGATCCTTAGTGTGCTCAGCAATTACATCTATCCAGAATGACAATGTTTTATCAGCCTGACTATGTGACCTTTTGAAGTGTTTTGCCGAATCAAGTTTCATTCATGTCATTAAAAATTGATCTTTGATTGATTGAAATTCTTATTAGGCAAAAGAATGTAAAACAACACAGTTACATTTATAATACCTATGGTGGGAAATGTAGCGACACATTCATAACCGAAAACTCTGTGCCCATTAATATTGTCCCTAAAATGAACAAAATACTTAATTCAACTTGATTATCTCATTGGAAATTAGACAATACTGTTCCTGGATTATCTCATTAGAAATTACATCAAAACAGAAATACATAAAATACAATTAACAGTGTTGTGATTGTGATCTAAATTGTGTCTATTTGCTTTACATTAACTCTCCTCTCAGATTTACAAGGGCTGCACAAAACATGAAAGATGATTTGTGTCCTAGGACAAATGCATTGATGAAAGATTTCGCACTGTGTTTGTGTACTGTACAGTAGGTTTATGTGTGTGTGTGACAGAGTGTGCTCAGGTCTGAATCATGTAGGCTTGGGCTTGCCTGGCCCTGCCTTTTAACATCGGCTCTGCAACTGAGCTGAACTGAGCTAACTGACCATCTGTCTGGAGGTGGCTTGAAGTACTGTACTTAAGTACAAATTTGAGGAATCTTTACTTTACTGGAGTATTTTCAATTTGCAGTACTTGTAAGTCTAGGCCACTACATCTAAGAGGCAAATATTGTACTTTTTACTCCACTATAATTATTTGAAAACTTGAGTTACTAGTTACTTTGTAGATTTTCATCATTACAAATCATGCATTAAACACTTTACCCCATACTTCGGCTATTTGAAAATAGCAGACCTACAAGCTTTCGTTGTGAGCTTGTAGATCGGCTATTTTCAAAATGCTTTTTAACATTTTGAAGACTTGTGAAATGGGACATTTTGTATAATGAGTACTTTTACTTGGTTACTTAGTTATGGTAAGTGTAAGCCGTGTTTGTGCGCATAGCGTCTCTCACAGTAAAATCCTCAGTGTTCACTATCCAGACCAGTTGTAATTGTGAGTGTGCAAATAGAACCATGCTTTCATTTGTACAGTCAGTTATATTAAGAAGGTGAGAATAGCCATCACACAATACAATACATGTCCTTTCCTTTGTTGACAGTGGGATAATATGAACGTCATATGCAAATTAGCCATGAGGTGGTCTTAGAATGTCAACAAACAGTACGTGTTTCCTCGCCGACCCAAATAAAATAAAATACTGGAGCACTTGGCTTGGGCCTGCACGTTTAATTATATTAATCTACCTATCTGTGTTGCATTTTTACTGCTGTTGATGATATGACCTCAGCACGCAGGGACTGATGGTTATCTTAAATGATAACGGTTCATAAATGACGTATTGATTACGTGAATCAGCTGTGTCGGGAGGTATAAGACATTTAGGACAGGTCGTAATAATGGATGCGTACATTTACATTAGCCTACTTAGAACTGGACTCCACAAAGCGATACGAGGCCACTTCTTAACGTCATCATGCATGATGTGTTAATGCATGTGTACTAGAGTGCCCCACACGAAGCACTCTAGTTTAAGCCATTCATTTAGTTTGGTTCGGTTGTAATGACAGCCACGCACAGCACACGTTGTCCCTGAGCTCATTGTGACGTTAAGAAAAGCCGAGTTTTAATAACAAACGTCTTGGAAAATCGCTATGCGACCTGTGAAGCTGCAGCTACGTTCTGCTGGCAAATGTAAACACATGAGCCGCTACTTTCTACTTCCGGTCCCTCCGCAGGATGTTTCCCACACATCAGGAAACTACCCGCGGAAACAGGTGGATAGACCAATTATTTGTTTACTAACATTGAGACTGGATGCACAGATTGTTTCATGCAATCAATTCTCAACCTGTCTCAACCTCCTCCTGTGTGTTGGCTAGTGAGGAGTGTCCTAGCGAGACCTGACAGAATGGGTTTCATTTGGAGGCAGTATGACGTTTGGAGCCAGTGTGACATTGTCTTTTAAGGGGTCTATAGACAGACGCCTATCACCAAAATCTGAGAACCTCCCAAAAGCTTCAGTACCTCCCAGAACAAACTGATACGACGACTACTTCTCGGCCTAAAGCCCATCACCCCATAGCCTGACACTCAGCCTGAATTTTCATTTTGTTTCACTCCATTATTCAGTCTGAAAGCCCTCTCAGTGCAGACATTTTCTGAGGTGGGGGCGTGGCCAAAGTTGGACTCTTTGGCGATTGGTTCATACTGGATTATCCCGATCCCGATTCGTCGTACAGATTTTCAACCGAGAAACCCCCGCCTTCGACACCGTCACCAGACCCTGAATGCGGCGAGGCAATCGATTCAGGGGGTGGAGCCAGGCTACATCACCCATCTAATTCCAACACACGTTGCTAGTGTGAGATGGCTCAGGGTGGAAGACAGGGTGCACCTTAATATCAATGGGATTGGTATAAGACAGTCAGAGCTTGAGAGCCCTTGCCAAACTACTTTTTTTCTGATTGATTGAATACTTTATTAGTCAGAAATGTAAACATCACGTGGTGCAGTAAGACATGAAGGCTATAAAGGATAACATAAAAAAAGTCCAGGGGACTAATTTCCATTGTGGTCCTAAAGGGAGTCTCTCTCACACACACAGCCACTCCCTTGTAGCTGTCCTAGCGTGTTCAGGTATGGTTTATGATGATAAGTCATTACAGTGAAGTACAGCCAGACACACCCAGACTGACTGAAGTTCAAACACGCATGTACGCACGCACGCACGCACGCACGCACAGGATTCAGGATTCACTACAGCCTAAAAACATGTAACATACTAGCCCCAGCCCCCATTTGGAACCTCTCCCTCGGCTGTATAGGTCCGAGATGAGCTATATAGCGGAGGGAGAGGTTCCAATAAGAGCTAGAAACATACAGACGAGGTGATTGTTCATAGTTGTCTGTGATCAGTCAGTTTATCACATCTTTCTGCCAAAACCGGCTATCACTAGCTGTCACCAACACCCCAGTAGACCCAGTCACAGTGGTGGAAGAAGTACTCACATTATTAAGTATCAATACTGCAATGTAGAGAAATACTCTGTTACAAGTAAAAGTCGGGGATTAAAAATGTACTTGAAAAGTACAAAATAATTGGTTTAAAAATGTACGTAAAGCAAGTAGAAAGTACTCATCATGCAGAATGTCCCATTTCACAACTTTTTAAATGTATACAAATCTTTTGAAAATAGCAGATCTACAAGCTCACAATGTATCGCATCGCAATGCATTTTTTTCCAGTAAAGTAAAAACAATACCTCAAAATGGTACAGTACTTGAGTCTATGTACTTAGTTACTTTCTACCACAGGGTCCATGTCACGAGAAGATGTGAGAACCATGCTGATCTAATGCATACATGTACTGAATGCATTCTGGTGCCTGGGTGAGAACAGCCAGATGGATGGATGTTCTGTTGAGGCAGTAAATTAAATGTACTGATATGTGACCATGTCTTTAGTTTAGTGATTCTCACAATGTGCTTTAATGTGAATCATTTTAACAACACACATCTTGTATGGGGGGGGGGTCCCTCTGGCACAACATATTTCCAGATCGGGGGTCTGAGGCCAAATAGATATTCATTTGGGGGTCCTTGACATGAAAATGTTTGAGAAGCACTGATTTTGACAGCAGATGAGGCAGAACTCTCATCTAGTGCAGTGGATCCACACACTATTCTCTTTATTGTTAAATAAAGAGAATAGCCAAATGTATACAGCACTGGTTCTCAAACTATTTCATGTCCCCCCAAATTGACACTTATTAGCCCACAGACCCCCATTTGAAAAGATAAGCCAGGGACCCCCATAAGAGAAGATTTTTACGGCTCTCTAGCAGTTGATTCTCAACCATTTTAATTTCAAGGACCCCCAGTTTGACATGCATTAGGGCTACGGACCCCCATTTAATGGCATTTCTATCCCTGGGACCCCAATTTATATTGAACAATCAATGTTAATTTAACTCTGAGAGTGTACAAATGGAACCAAATGGACCCGTTATTCGCCTATTTCAACTATGTATCTGTGGAACCGAGTCAGACTAAATGTAATGCCTACCATTCCAAGCGTTTGTCATGGTGGGGGGTCCCCAGTTCAACTACAATTATCTTTGAGGGGGTCGCGGCCTGAAAAGCTTGGAAACCCTTGATCTAGTGCCTCCTTGACCCCGGGAAGTGACCTCTCCTGGAGGGCAGACATTGACAGTGAAGTTCACCATCATGTCTGCTGTGTCAGTGGGGCTTTTGCAAAGCTCTGTAAGAAGCTCTTTGAAAAGTCTGACTTGCTGGCAAAGAACCATGCTGAAAGTGGTGGGAAAAAGTACTCAATTGTTTTACTTAAGGAAAAGTATCAATACTGCAATGTAGAGATACTCTGTTACAAGACAAAGTCTGGAATTAAAAATGTACTTGAGTAAAAGTGCAAAAGTAATAGTATCAAAATGTACTTAAAGTACCAAAGTACTCATTATGCAGAATGTCCCATTTCACAACATTTCAAATGTATAAAATCCTTTGAAAATAGCAGATCTACAAGCTCACAATATGTCACATTGCGACGCATTGTGAGCTTGTAGATCTGCTATTTCCAAATGGCCGAAATGTATATAGGGCTGAAGTGGTTAATGTATGTTTTGTAATAATCATCAAAATCTATAAAGTAACTAAGTACATGTACTCAAGCATTTGTAGGTACTTTTACTTTACTGGAGTATTTCAATTACATTACTACAACTATTAACAATTTCAATTGTCAATCGTTTTACTTCTACTCCACTACATCTCAGAGGCAAATATTGTACTTTTACTCCACTACAATTATTTGAAAACTTTAGTTACTAGTTACTTTGCGGATATAAATGATTACATTATAAAACATACATTAACCACTTCAGCCCCATTTTATACCTGCTATTTGAAAATAGCTGATCTACAAGCTTACAATGTGTCGCATCGCGACACATTGTGAGTTTGCAGATCTGCTATTTTCAAACATTTTAGTACTTTTACTTTTGGTACCTTAAGTGCATTTTGATACCTACCTTTCTACCTATACTCAAGTAAATTCTGTATTCCGTACTTGTACTTGTAAGAGACTATTTCCACATTGCAGTATTGATACTTTTACTCAAGCAAAACATTTGAGTACTTTTCCCACCACTGTTAGTGACCAGATGCCGGCGGTCAGATGGATGCATGTTGTGATGTTCTGCTGACTCAGGATCAGTTAGACGGCGCCGCTCGTCTGCCAGGTCACCTTCATGACAACAGACTAGCAGATTTCACAACGCCTCGATAGGGAGCCGGACGCCCCACGGGAACCAAGCGGAAGATTTATCAATCTGACACAGTCACACGGTTCATGAACATAACTGTACCAGCTGGATTATGCTATGTGTAAATCAGGCCTGAAATGCCATGGTGTCAGGGCCAAGGCCACGTGGCCTTTGGTGTAGTACGTTGTTTTGAGGGCACAAGGGCCTAAATGCCAGGGCAGGAAGGCACTCAAATAAGACTATGATGTTTTTGAATTCATTGAATTTAAATGTAGAATAAGTGATGTGTTTTGGTTAGAACAAAACGTTTGTTGTTGACTCTCTCAGTGCCAATGAAATTAAAAAAAATGTTCATACTGTGCCAGCAATTTTTTTAAAGTTAAAAAAAAGTGCTCAGGAGCCGAGATACAGCCTTTTTCAGTAATAAGTTAAACAAGAAGTGAATGGAGCAGCAAATCTTCGGATCGTGATATCTTGGGTTCATTCTTTTCAAAAAAAAAAAAATGTATATATATATATTTTTTTTTTAAACTCGGGATAACTCGTTCTTGGCACTGAGGGCATTCAGAAAAAACTCGGGATAACTTGTTTTTGGCACTCAGAGAATTAACACATCGGGTGCCAGAGGTTTATAAAAATATTATACGTTCAGTGCCTGCATTTCTTCCATCCACTTATGTTTATACGTTTCATGCTGTAGAAGCCCCGACGCGGAAGTGCAAAGTGTGCGTGCGAGAGGGCGGAGGGTCCCGACTAACGCCTGGAACAATAATATTTCTAACGCGATCCTCCATTGCAGAGTGATCGCCGATCGAGAACGGCTCGCTTCCACCACGTTAAAAAGAAATGGAGATATTAAGCTTTTAGTCAAGGAGATAACATTGGAGCGGCCGACCGGAAGGATTTTTGACATGGATCCACATCCTTGGATGATCTCAAAGTTTCAGAGCGCCCCACGTGGGCCCCACGTATGAAAAAGAAAATAGGCCAAAAACGGTCCGGACCGTTTATGGCACATGACGCATGGATTCTCAAAAACGGTCCGGACCGTTTATGGCACTCAATGTGTTCATATATACCCTATTTTCACAAAGGCCTAAATGCTGGGCAGGAAGGGAATCAAATAAGACTATGATGTTTTTTAATTAATTTAATTTAAATGTAAAATAAGTGATATGTTTTGGTTAGAACAAAAAAGTTTGTTGTAATATGGCTCTATATTGTGATAGTACTCATTGCTATAGAGTCTATATAGCATTGAGTACTATCACAATATAGAGCTATTCAACACTTATTTTAACCAAAGTAAATCACATACCCAACCTCTAATGGTTACAAATGATTTCATTTACAGTAAGTACGCAGTATAAATAGCTGTGGGGAAAAAAAGAAAAAGAAAAAAAAAGAAAATAAGAAAATAATAATAAAAATGAATTAAAAAAGATATGTATAAATAAATAAATACAGCTTTTCGTTATTGCAGAATGCATAATGTCAACAAGACCACCGTTGTCTAAAAAACATTGGTGTATATTGTTGGTGTATATCGTTGCCGTCTGGCAGAAACCTCACATCTCCACATTCTAACTTGTATTGATTAATTAGGCCGTTAATTAGTTAATTAACAGCCTAATTGATCATACTACAGCATCACACAAAATGATCAAAAGTAGAAGATCCACAAGCTAAAAACGTGTGGATTTTGAGCTTGTAGATCTGCTACTTTTGCTACTTTTGAATTTGTATACTGAAAAAAAAAATCACAGTTTTGGAGATACAGTATGGTTTCCACCCGACAGAGACAATACATAATTAGATATCTTAAATCCGTGCTCCTCAAACCTTTTCATGTCAAAGACCCCCAAATTGATATGTATTTGGCCGCGGACCCTGATCTGAAAACGCTTTGTGCCAGGGACCCCCAGAAGAGAAGATTTTTGTAAAAGAAAAATCAAAATTATTCAACATTTTCTAAAAAATGTTGAGGTTTTCCAAAACATTTAAAAAATACCAGATGTACAAGCTCGCAGTGCGGTACGAAGTGACATGCTGTGAGCTTGTATATCTGCTATTTTTGAATAGTCAACGTATAAGTAATCTCTCAAGAACAGATTCTGCACTGCGTGAACGAACAGCAGAGGTCGCTGTTTTTCCTTTTCAGTTGTCTCTGGGTTCCGAGATTGACGTATAAGTAGTTAAGATGATTGTGATACTGTATTAAAAATTATAATTTTGCTGGGGACCCCCTGGAACCCCCTCAAGGACCCCTGGTTTGATTGCCTCTCCTTGTCACGCGTCTGCTTTGGCTTTCATACATGCGTCAAGGACCCCCAAAATGATATGTATATTTGGCTGCAGACGCCCATCTCAAAAATATGTTGTGCAATTTAAAAAAAATTGCACATATACAAGTTCATAGCGTGGCACTGAGTGCCGCGCTATGAGCTTGTATATCTGCAAATTTTGGAATAGCCAAAGTATAACATATGGTTAAAGTGGTTAAAATGATTGTGACACTATATTTACACATTTAGCTGGGAACCCCCTGGTTTTATATTTTGCCCCATCTTGTTGTGCTGTGTTTTTAACTAACCTTACCGCATGCCCCTAACCCTAACCCAAAAGGTACTTGAGTAAAAGTACAAAAGTATTGGTATCAAAATGTACTTAAAGTACCAAAAGTAAAAGTACTAAAATGTTTGAAAATAGCAGATCTACAAGCTCACCGCGACGCGTTGTGAGCTTGTAGATCGGCTATTTTCAAATAGCCTAGGTATAACGTAGGGCTAAAGTGGTTAATGTATGTTTAATAATGTAATAATAATGTATATCTGCAAAGTAACTAGTAACTAAAGTTTTCAAATAATTGTGGAGTAAAAGTACAATATTTGCCTCTGAGATGTAGTGGAGTAGAGGTAAGAAGTATAGACAATTGGAAATACTCCAGGAAAGTAAAAGTACCTCAAAAGCGTACTTAAGTACAGTACTTGAGTAAATGTACTTAGTTACTTTACGCCACTGTGTATGAGCTATGGATACCTGAATGTCCCTTCAGGGATTCATAAAGTATCTATTTATCTTTATCTATCTTTCACTCCATGTGAAGACAGGACCATATGTCTCTGTCTCACTCTCAAAGAGTCCAGTGCCTGACAAACTACTACGCCCACGGCCACAACACCAGAGGGAGCTACACTGATCTCACCCCCCCCCCCCCCCCCAGATTTGGCCCAAACATGGGGATGAATTCATTCTACCATTATGCCATGAAAAAGTGTGACCGCCTACTTACCCTCCTTCAAAACCGCCATAAAAAGAACCTGTCTGCAATTTGCAACTGGACCTACGAGTCTTCTAGATTCCCAAAAGACATGACCTCCCCCACTGTTCTTCTGTAAATATATTTTTACCGCTCCTAGTATTGAGGATTGCTTGTAGTATTATATGTATACGTCTTGATGAATTGAATACATAGGACCACAATGGAAACAGGCCCTCAAGGCTTTTTGTGTTATCCTTTTAGCATTAGTGTATATCTGTACTTTTGGCAAACTGCTAATAAAGTATTCAATCAATCAACGTTCACTTAATTTGAAGACAGGACCCCCTCATTCACACATCTTTACACTTCATGTCCAACAAGTCAGCCAGTAGTGGACAGTAAGTGCATTTACTGAGTTCTGTACTTGAGTTCTGTACTTAAGTACATTGTTGGAGTATGTTTTTGTTTTTGGTTTTTTTGCAAGCACCTGACTTTCACTCCGCTACATTTCAGATAGAAACGTTGTACTTTTTGATTTGTGCTTTTGAATACTTGTTGAGTGTTTACTTGAGTACGCTTTGTCTGCATGTCAGACAATGTGTTGAAGGAGCTGCGTCATTAGTGTTCTTTTTCACACAGGCTGGGTGTCACTGTGTTCATAAAAAACATGTGTGGCATTTCACTGAGGAACAATAACATCAAACATGATACAACACAATGCACCACACCACACACACCACTCTCTCACAGACAGACACAGATTCCTAGAATGTATAGTAGGATACACGAATCACACTTGCAGGAATGGCAAACACGCGGAGGAAAATGAATAAAGAGCGGTTGAATTTGCCTCATGTCTATAATATGCATCCAAGCGATAGATCGTTTTGACGTCTTTTTTTCTTTCCTTTTATATGTGATCACAAATATTGGGCACATAGGTATTTTATTTGAGGTTTGGCACGATTGTAATTGATTTTCCATTAAGAACAAGGCATTCTAATACCATACATGCAATGATTGAGGCTGCTGAGGCAGGCATGATGCGTCTGCCTCCGAGCAGACGTGAGTGTACGTGCGGACATGCGCACATGTACAAATGGTGTGCGGTTCCGAGCTTAGTGACTTTCACTAATTCAAATAGAAATATTGTACTTTTGACTCCACTACATTTCTAGGAAGGCACTCTACCAGCTTGTATATCTGCTATTTTCACTGTCTTCAATTTGCTTTATTATTATTATGTTTTGCGGGTCTATACTTTATCCACTACTGCAAATTGTACCAGAGTACTTTGATGTAAAAATGTGTGTGTGTGTGTGTGTGTGTGTGTGTGTGTGTGTGTGTGTGTGTGTGTGTGTGTGTGTGTGTGTGTGTGTGTGTGTGTGTGTGTGTGTGTGTGTGTGTGTGTGTGTGTGTGTGTGTGTGTGTGTGTGTGTGTGCGCGCGTTATGTGGGTGAGGTCTCTTTGAAACAAGGTGTGTTTCACACGGGAACATTTTTATCATTCCTACAGTGAAAGGGAAGAAACAGACACACACACACACAGCGACAGACAGAGAGACAGACACACAGACAGAGACAGACACACAGACAGAGAGACAGACAGACAGGGCCTCAGGTCATGCTATTAGCAGCAGTAGGCAGACAGACAGGCTCTGCTTGTACTCAAGTGTTGTTAATCAACCATTAACGACCTCTTAACGAGTCATTAGATTCAAGATTCTAAATGAATGAAGATGTACAGTATACTGTCACACACATGTGACTTCATACAATAAAGTGTGTGTGTGTGTGCATGTGTGTGCATGCTTGTGCTCATGTGCGTGTGTGTGTGTGTGCGTTCGTGTGCGTGTGTGTTACTATATGCCTGAGGTTCAAATGTCCCCACAAGTATAGTAGAATAATGATAAATATATCGTCATTGTCCTCACAAGAAAAACGCTTGTTTTATGGTTAAAAAAAAGTTGTTAGAGATACATTTACAATTACAAAAAGGTTCAGGTTGGGGTTAAGACTAGGTTTAGACATTTAGAAGTTTGGTTTAGGGATTAGAGACAGTGGTGGAAAAAGTCATCAAATGTTTTACTTAAGTAAAAGTATCAATACTGCAGATACTGCAGACAAGTAGAAGTACTATGTTACAAGTAAAAGTCCAAAATGTACTTGATTAAAAGTACAAAAGTATTGCTATCAAAATGTACTTAAAGTACCAAAAGTAAAAGTACTAAAAAGTTTGAAAATAGCAGATCTACAAGCTCTCAACGCGTCATGATGCAAAACATTGTGAGCTTGTAGATCTGCTATTTTCAAATAAATTTAAATTAAAAAAATTAAAATAGGGCTGAAGTGGTTAATGTTTTATAATGTAATTAATTATACCTGCAAAGTAACTAGCAGGGGTGCGACACTAATTTCATGAAACGAAACGATACGATATTGGGCTCACGACATCGATACGATACGATATATGGCACTTTTTTATTATGAAAATATATGGGGGGGGAAGCTTATGAAAATATATGGGGGAAAAAAAAACAAATGCAAACAAATACTTCTGTTTTTGCATTATTATCATTTTTTCCAAATTGGAAATACTCCAGTAAAGTAAAAGTACCTCAAAATAGTACTTAAGTACAGTACTTGAGTAAATGTACTTAGTTACTTTATACCACTGATTAGAGATAGATTATGCCTGATTACACTTAGTTGCGAGCTGGTTTCTAACATCGGAAAATTGCCGCTCTACAAGCTGACAACGTCTCATCAGATGGTAAGACCACGTGATGTGGTCAAGATTATAAACAGAGTGCCACGCTATGAGCTTGTAGATCTGCATTTTTTCTTTTAATCCTGAAAATGTGTGCAAATCTTTAAATGTACTGTATATATATACTGTATATGTTTTAAAGTGATTTTTTTTAACTCCGATCTGTGCTTCTGGGGGTCCCTGGAACAACATATTTTGAGATGGAGGTCCGTGGCCAAATCATTGTGGGGGTCCTTGACATGGAAAAGTTGGAGCACCACTGATATAGCAACATACTGTTAGGATTTAGAAAACATTTTTAGATTTGGCCGCAGACCCCCATCTCAAAAGGTTTTGTTCCAGGGACCCCCCAGAAGAAAAGATTTGAGTTACAAATGTTCGCTTTAAAATTATGTATATTCAAAGATTTGCAGAAATGTTCACGATTTTTCCAAAAATAGCAGATCTACAAGCTTGTAGCGCGGCAATGACCTTGTAGATCTGCTATTTATGAATACCCCAAAGAAATCTAAAATGACACAGATGCGTTCCCGGTCTTAATGGATTAGTTTAACTTTAGGAGAGGAGCTGGTATATCTGCTATTGTTTAATAGACAAAGTATAAAATATGGTTAACCCATTGAGACCTGAAGCCGATTCTACATGTCTCCTAAATCTCAACAGTATTCTGAAAAACCTATGTTTCTATATCAGTGGTTCTCAATCTTTGTCATGTCAAGGACCCCCAAAATGATATGTATTTGGCCGCGGACCCCCATCAAAATCTTTTGTTCCAGGGACCCCCAGAAGCAAAGATTTGAGTTAAAAATGTTCACTTTAAAAATATATATATTCAGAAGATTTGCACACAATTTCACAATTTTTCAAAAATAGCAGATCTACAAGCTCGTAACGCGGCACTCGGTGCTGCGCTATGAGCTTGTATATCTGCTATTTTTGAATAGCCAAAGTGTAAAATAATGCTTTTTAGCTCAGATCAAAAAGTGACACAGTTCCAGGTCTTGGGTTAAAGTGGTTAAAATGATTGTGACGCTATGTAAACTAATTTAGCTGGGGACCCCCTGGTACCCCCTCAAGGACCACTTTGAGAACCAATGACAAAAACGTATGTTCATGCGAACATTGCGCTTGTGAATAAACGCTCTGTGCGAGCGCTATGGACGCGATATCCAAAGCGCCCCCACGCTCATAAAACACATTGTGTGGACAAGGCTCCAACATCAAAGTCCTTTAAAACTGTGGCGCTGTCTGTGTGTACTGCTGCCTTTCTTGTCTGTGTGGCGTCGGGTGCGAGTGTGTGTACTGTGTAGCCCCGTAGCTAAGTCCACCCACTGGCTGGGACGGTAACCGTGACAAATGCTTTAAGTTTGGACTTATCTGCACACCCCTCTGTGGTTGCAGTTGCTAGTAAACTGGCCTGTCACTTGCGCAGCCACCATTGTAAATGAGAATGTGTTTATAATGACTTATAACAAAACAAAAAGTAAGCACTAAGCTTTACCAAGCTAATAAATCACTTTCAAATGTTCCATAAATGGATTCCGTGTATGGTAATTAATACACAGACATGTACTACAAGCTCATGTGGATAAACCATAAGCAGATGCACATTTCTGCAATTTATCGGCAGCCATATTGGAAAACATGCCGCCATATTGGAACCTAATGTTATTTTTTATCGTACTTGGTAGAAATACCTCCAGAACATATTCTCATATATTAAAATAAGCCCCAGCTAAGTGATATAGTCCAAAACATTGGCCCAGTTGCAGCCATTTGAAAACTGGTGGTGGCCATCTTGAAATCTTAGGATTTTTGCGTGGCCAGAGGTTGATTATCAATTAGGGTCATATGAAGGACATCTGTGCCAAATTTCGTGCTTGTATCACCAAGTGCACTATCGTGTATTGAAAACGGCATATTCCCGCCCTGCTATGGTCACAAGCAATTGTTCTAAAATCTTTGAAAATTGTGAGAGCAGAGAGATAGGTCTGAAATGTGTAAATTGATATTTGTCTCCACCTTTAAAAATAGGAATTACTTTAGCGGTTTTCATCTTACTAGGGAAGATGCCAGTTAGAAAATATTGATTGCAGATAGAGGTGAGTGTTGTTACTATACTATTTATTATATATTTGACAAGCATCATATCTATATCTGTGCTTTTTGATTTGGAATTTTTTAACAAATCTCCAGGATTTCACTTTCGTGTACAGTTCTAATTAGGTTTCGAGAGCCTATCAGGCTTCGAACCCTATTACATCTCTACACTTTCATTATTAGGTTTCGAGAGCCATCAGGCTTCGAAAGCTATTACATCTCTACACTTTCATTATTACGGGGCCAGGCTTCCAGCATGGACCCGTATTGTTATTCGCATTATTCCATTTCTTCTTCTTCTTCTGCCGTTTTTGCCAGTTCTGGCTGAACCGTGCATACGCTTTTTATGAAACTCGGCCATATGATAGATGGTCATGAAAAACGATCAAAAAATAAATCTCACAATCTTTCGTCAAAAGGTGGCGCTATAGCACTCAGTTGAAAATGCCAACTTTGAACATGTACAACTCATGCCCTGTTTTACCTACAGCCATAAAACTTCAATACACACATGCGTCTCCTCATGATGAACAACTTTCACGCTCTGACTTTTGACCTCTGACCCTTAGATCTCCCACCATTTCGAATTATATGAAAAACAGTTAAAACCTATCTCCTCCTGGGATTTTTGAGTAATCTGCACGAAACTTTTTACACATGAACTTTGGACCTATACCAAAAAACGTTTGCAAAATATCTTCCATAAGTGAAAAAATGAAGCTTTAATGAGCCAATGAATATTGCAGTTTTATGACAATTATTCATCTGCCCCTAACACATACATGCAGACTTACCATTCTTTGAAACTTTGCAGAAATGTAAAGGGCCATTCCAAATATCACTGAAACCAATCTTACTCCAATTGGTCAAACGGGGGCGCTATAGCAATTTTTTGAAAATTGAAACTTTAAACAGGCAAAAGTCATGCCTCGTTTGGCCGACAGCCATTAGACCTGCTTACACATGTGCCTTGACTAATGAGGAACACATCTATCACGTTGACCAGTAAGCACCGCCCTTAGATTGTCCGCAATCTTGAGCAGTTTGAAAAACACTTAAACCCAGGATTTTTCAGCTATTTGCGTGAAACTGTATGATCAGCGTGATCTCTTTTTTCAGAGGTTTGTCTGTTGGTCCAATAGCGTCCCGCTTAAGTGTATGTCTCACAACCTCAAGGTCACAGGTTCAAGCCTCACTTGGTGCAGACTTCATCTAAGTTGCATTTCACACAACATGACTATCAATGAATACATTTGCAATTGTTAAAGATAACATGAAATACTTAATTGAGTGTTTTTTACATATTACATTGTGAAAATAGCTGATCTACAATCTCACAACTTTTCAGATAGCAATGAGAGTATTTTTTTTTTCAATGTATAACATACTTCATTGTGAAAATAGCCGATGTACAATCTGACAACTTTTAATGGTTTGTGAGCTTGTAGATCGGCTACTTTCACTAGTTTTGGTTCTGAGGAGATTTACAATTTCTTCAATGGTAAATGGTTTGTGAACGAGTGATCTTAGTGTTAGTGAAACAGGGGCTTGGGTCATGACAGAAGGCAAGAGTTTGTGATCCTCAACAGACAATATCAGCCTGGACAAAGCTATAGCACTATAGGTGGTGTTGCAGCTACCTAAGAGTGCCTCACGACCGCAAGGTTGCCGGTTCAAGCCTCACTTGATGCAGACTCATTTAAGTTGAATTGCAAAAAACATGACTCAATCTATTCCGTTTCCATGGAGCTCTCTCTCTCTCTCTTCAATCTATTCCGTTTCTATCTTCAATCTATTCCGTTTTCATGTCTCTCTCTCTTCAATCTATTCCGTTTCTATCTATCTATCTATCTATCTATCTATCTCTCTCTCTCTCTCTCTCTCTCTCTCTCTCTCTCTCTCTCTCTCTCTCTCTCTCTCTCTCTCTCTCTCTCTCTCTCTCTCTCTCTCTCTCTCTCTCTCTCTCTCTCTCTCTCAGAGGGTCGGCCATAGCTGAGTGGTTAGTGAGCCCGCCTAGGGAGCCAGAGGCTCTGGTTGCCCCAGGTACGATTCCAGGCCAGGTCAGCAAATGTGTCAATGAAATGTGTCCCTGAGCAAGACTCTTAACCCCTAATTGCTCACAGGCCCTCATTGGAAACAAGACCGCAAGGACTTTCATGAACTGACCTGTTAAAGGAATTATCATTTCTCTTTCTTTCTCCTGGCCCCGTATTATCGCTGCTTGCAGCTATATTTAGGTTTCGAGAGCCTATCAGGCTTCGAACCCTATTACATCTCTACACTTTCATTATTATTATTATTAGGTTTCGAGAGCCTGTAAGGCTTCGAACCCTATTACATCTCTACACTTTCACTATTCTTCCGCCGTTTTTGCCAGTTCTGGCCTAACCGCCTGGTCACTTCTTATGAAATTCGGCAATATGGTAGAGGGCTATGCCAAACGGCGAAAACCCGAAACTCACAACCATTGGCCAAAGGGTGGCGCTGTAGCACTCAATTGAACATGCCAACTTTGAACAGGTACAGCTCATGCCCTGTTCGACCTACAGCCATGAAACTTCGATACACACATGCGTCTCCTCATGCCTAACAACTTTCACTGTTTGACTTTTGACCTCTGACCTTTAGATCTCCCACCATTTCGAATTCTATGAAAAGCAGTAAAAAGCAGTAAAAAGCCTACTCCTCCTGGGATTTATGAGCAATCTGTACGAAACTGTATACACATGAACTTTGGACCAATGCCGACAGACGTAACCAAGCGGATTTTCCATAAGTGAAAACGTTAAGCTTTTATAAGCCAATGAAAATTGCAGCTTTTTTTTAATTATTCATCTGCCCCTAACACATACATGCAGACTCACATTTGTTTGACACTTTGCAATATTGTAGAGGGTCCTTCCAAGTATCACTGAAACCAATCTTACTCCAATTGGTCAAAGGGGGGCGCTATAGCAATTTTTTGAAAATGCAAACTTTAAACAGGCAAAAGTCATGCCTCGTTTGGCCGACAGCCGTTAAACCTGCTTACACATGTGCCTTGACTCATGAGGAACACATGTATCACTTTGACCAGTAAGCTCTGCCCTTAGATTGTCTGCAATTTTGAGCAGTTTGAAAAACATTTAAATCCAGGATTTCTGAGCAATTTGCATGAAACTGTGTCAAATACATGTTTGAGGCCCTTTTTCACAGGTTCAGGTGTGTTGGTTCAATAGCTTGATCGCTTAATCATCTGCCTTGAAACCATAGGGTAGCCGGTTTGAATCCCACCTCAGGTAGACTTAATTATAATTGCATTGCACACAACATGACTATATCAATGAATACATGTGCAATTGTTAAAGATGACGGGAAATGCATACTTGAAAGTAGTTCTTTTCAATGTATGACGTACTTCATTCGCGCTTTTGTTTTGTTTTGTTGGATTCTCCCTTTTCACTGTCTAAGGCTGTGTATTGGATAGCTCCACCAGTAGAGTGTGAGTGAGAGTGAGAGTAGTTTTTTTTTATGTATGACATACTTTCTTGTGAAAATAGCCGATCTACAATCTCACACCTTTTTAGATAGCAACGCGTTGTGAGCTTGTAGATCGACTATTTTCCACTAGTTTCCATTCCGAAATATATTGAGCAGTTTGAAAAACATTTAAACCAAGGATTTCTGAGCAATTTGCGTGAAATTGTGTCATGTGTTTGAACTCCCTTTTCACTAGTACAGGTCTATTGGCCCAATGGCTTAATCATCTGCCTTGAAACCACAGGGTTCCTGGTTCGAATCCCACGTCATGTAGAATTCATTATAATTGCATTGCACACAACATGACTGTATCAATGAATGCATGTGCAATTGTTAACCAGTAAACTCCGCCCTTAGATTGTCTGCAATTTTGAGCAGTTTGAAAAACATTTAAATCCAGTATTTCTGAGCAATTTGCGTGAAAGTGTGTCATGTCTGTGAACTCCCTTTTCATCAGTTCGGGTCTGTTGGCCCAATGGCTTAATCATCTGCCTTGATACCAGAGCGTCGCCGGTTCAAATCTCACCTCATGCAGACCTCAACTCAATTGCATTACACACAACATGACTGTATCAATGAATAACCATGCAATTGTTAAATGAAACGCTTATTGAGAGTAGTTGTTTTCAATGTATGATGTACTTCATTCCCTCTTTTGTTTTGTTTTGTTTTGTTGGATTCTCCCTTCTCACTGACCAAGGCTGTGGATTGAATAGCTTGATCAATACAGTGTTAGTCTCATGTGCCAAAGGTCCACGGCTCAAACCCCACTTGTCACAGTTTACATTTAAATTGCATTATGCAAAACATGACCCTGTTAATTCAGACATGTGCACTTTGCTCTCTCTCTCTCTCTCTCTCTCTCTCTCTCTCTCTCTCTCTCACTCTGTCACAGTCTGTCTGTCTGCCTGTCTGCCACTCTGTCACTGTCTGTCTGTCTGCCAGTCTGCCACTCTGTCACTGTCTGTCTGTCTGTCTGTCTGTCTGTCTGCCAGTCTGCCACTCTGTCACTCTGTCACTCTGTCACAGTCTGTCTGTCTGCCTGTCTGCCACTCTGTCACTGTCTGTCTGTCTGCCAGTCTGCCACTCTGTCACTGTCTGTCTGTCTGTCTGCCAGTCTGCCACTCTGTCACAGTCTGTCGGTCTGTCTGCCAGTCTGCCACTCTGTCACTGTCTGTCTGTCTGCCAGTCTGCCAGTCTGCCACAGTCTGTCTGTCTGCCAGTCTGCCAGTCTGCCACTCTGTCACTGTCTGTCTGTCTGTCTGCCAGTCTGCCACTCTGCCACTCTGTCACAGTCTGTCTGTTTGTCTGTCTGCCACTCTGTCACAGTCTGCCAGTCTGCCAGTCTGTCACAGTCTGCCAGTCTGCCACTCTGTCACTGTCTGTCTGTCTGTCTGCCAGTCTGCCAGTCTGCCACAGTCTGCCAGTCTGCCAGTCTGCCAGTCTGCCACAGTCTGTCACAGTCTGCCAGTCTGCCAGTCTGCCACTCTGTCACAGTCTGCCAGTCTGCCACTCTGTCAAAGTCTGCCAGTCTGCCAGTCTGCCAGTCTGCCACTCTGTCAAAGTCTGCCAGTCTGCCAGTCTGCCACTCTTGTCACAGTCTGCCAGTCTGCCATTATTCTCGAAACCGCTAATTGCTGCTTGCAGCTATATTTAGGTTTCGAGAGCCATCAGGCTTCGAAAGCTATTACATCTCTACACTTTCACTATTATTATTAGGTTTCGAGAGCCTGTAAGGCTTCGAACCCTATTACATCTCTACACTTTCATTATTAGGTTTCGAGAGCCTGTAAGGCTTCGAAAGCTATTACATCTCTACACTTTCATTATTATTATTCTTCCGCCGGTTTTGCCAGTTCTGGCCTAACCGCGTGGTCACTTTTTATGAAATTCGGCAATATGGTAGAGGGCTATGCCAAACGGCGAAAACCCGAAACTCACAAACATTGGCCAAAGGGTGGCGCTGTAGCACTCAATTGAAATATGCCAACTTTGAACAGGTACAACTCATGCCCTGTTTGACCCACAGCCATGAAACTTCGATGCACACATGCGTCTCCTCATGCCTAACAACTTTCACACTCTGACTTTTGACCTCTGACCTTTAGATCTCCCACCATTTCGAATTCTATGAAAAGCAGTAAAAAGCAGTAAAAAAATCACTTCTCCTGGGATTTATGAGCAATCTGTACGAAACTGTATACACATGAACTTTGGACCAATGCCGACAAACGTAACTTAGCGGATTTTCCATAAGTGAAAACGTTAAGCTTTTATAAGCCAATGAAAATTGCAGCTTTTTTTTAATTATTCATCTGCCCCTAACACATACATGCAGACTCACATTTGTTTGACACTTTGCAATATTGTAGAGGGTCCTTCCAAGTATCACTGAAACCAATCTTACTCCAATTGGTCAAAGGGGGGCGCTATAGCAATTTTTTGAAAATGCAAACTTTAAACAGGCAAAAGTCATGCCTCGTTTGGCCGACAGCCGTTAAACCTGCTTACACATGTGCCTTGACTCATGAGGAACACATGTATCACTTTGACCAGTAAGCTCTGCCCTTAGATTGTCTGCAATTTTGAGCAGTTTGAAAAACATTTAAATCCAGGATTTCTGAGCAATTTGCATGAAACTGTGTCAAATACATGTTTGAGGCCCTTTTTCACAGGTTCAGGTGTGTTGGTTCAATAGCTTGATCGCTTAATCATCTGCCTTGAAACCATAGGGTAGCCGGTTCGAATCCCACCTCAGGTAGACTTAATTATAATTGCATTGCACACAACATGACTATATCAATGAATACATGTGCAATTGTTAAAGATGACGAGAAATGCATACTTGAAAGTAGTTATTTTCAATGTATGACGTACTTCATTCGCGCTTTTGTTTTGTTTTGTTGGATTCTCCCTTTTCACTGTCTAAGGCTGTGTATTGGATAGCTCCACCAGTAGAGTGTGAGTCTCATGTGCCGAAGGTCCCTGGTTCGAATCCCACTTATTACAGTTCACATTTAAATTGCATTGTACAAAACATGACCCTGTTAATTCAGACAAGTGCAATGTTTAGACAATAACACGAAATGCTTTTGAGAGTAGTTTTTTTTTATGTATGACATACTTTCTTGTGAAAATAGCCGATCTACAATCTCACACCTTTTTAGATAGCAACGCGTTGTGAGCTTGTAGATCGACTATTTTCCACTAGTTTCCATTCCGAAATATATTGAGCAGTTTGAAAAACATTTAAACCAAGGATTTCTGAGCAATTTGCGTGAAAGTGTGTCATGTGTGTGAACTCCCTTTTCACTAGTACAGGTCTGTTGGCCCAATGGCTTAATCATCTGCCTTGAAACCACAGGGTTCCTGGTTCGAATCCCACGTCATGTAGAATTCATTATAATTGCATTGCACACAACATGACTGTATCAATGAATGCATGTGCAATTGTTAACCAGTAAACTCCGCCCTTAGATTGTCTGCAATTTTGAGCAGTTTGAAAAACATTTAAATCCAGTATTTCTGAGCAATTTGCGTGAAAGTGTGTCATGTGTGTGAACTCCCTTTTCATCAGTTCGGGTCTGTTGGCCCAATGGCTTAATCATCTGCCTTGATACCAGAGCGTCGCCGGTTCAAATCTCACCTCATGCAGACCTCAACTCAATTGCATTACACACAACATGACTGTATCAATGAATAAATATGCAATTGTTAAATGAAACGCTTATTGAGAGTAGTTGTTTTCAATGTATGATGTACTTCATTCCCTCTTTTGTTTTGTTTTGTTTTGTTGGATTCTCCCTTCTCACTGACCAAGGCTGTGGATTGAATAGCTTGATCAATACAGTGTTAGTCTCATGTGCCAAAGGTCCACGGCTCAAACCCCACTTGTCACAGTTTACATTTAAATTGCATTATGCAAAACATGACCCTGTTAATTCAGACATGTGCACTTTGCTCTCTCTCTCTCTCTCTCTCTCTCTCTCTCTCTCTCTCTCTCTCTCTCTCTCTCTCTCTCTCTCTCTCTCTCTCTCTCTCTCTCTCTCTCTCTCACACTCTGTCACAGTCTGTCTGTCTGCCACTCTGTCACTGTCTGTCTGTCTGCCAGTCTGCCACTCTGTCACTGTCTGTCTGTCTGCCAGTCTGCCAGTCTGCCACTCTGCCACTCTGTCACTCTGTCACTCTGTCACAGTCTGTCTGTCTGTCTGCCTGTCTGCCACTCTGTCACTGTCTGTCTGTCTGCCAGTCTGCCACTCTGTCACTGTCTGTCTGTCTGTCTGTCTGTCTGCCAGTCTGCCAGTCTGTCTGTCTGTCTGCCAGTCTGCCACTCTGTCACTGTCTGTCTGTCTGTCTGCCAGTCTGCCACAGTCTGTCTGTCTGCCAGTCTGCCAGTCTGCCACTCTGTCACTGTCTGTCTGTCTGCCAGTCTGCCACTCTGCCACTCTGTCACAGTCTGTCTGTTTGTCTGTCTGCCACTCTGTCACAGTCTGCCAGTCTGCCAGTCTGTCACAGTCTGCCAGTCTGCCACTCTGTCACTGTCTGTCTGTCTGTCTGTCTGCCAGTCTGCCAGTCTGCCACAGTCTGTCTGTCTGCCAGTCTGCCAGTCTGCCACAGTCTGTCACAGTCTGCCAGTCTGCCAGTCTGCCACTCTGTCACAGTCTGCCAGTCTGCCATTCTGCCACTGTGTCAAAGTCTGCCAGTCTGCCAGTCTGCCAGTCTGCCACTCTGTCAAAGTCTGCCAGTCTGCCAGTCTGCCACTCTTGTCACAGTCTGCCAGTCTGCCATTATTCTCGAAACCGCTAATTGCTGCTTGCAGCTATATTTATTATTATTATTATTCTTCCGCCGTTTTTGCCAGTTCTGGCCTAACCGCCTGGTCACTTCTTATGAAATTCGGCAATATGGTAGAGGGCTATGCCAAACGGCGAAAACCCGAAACTCACAACCATTGGCCAAAGGGTGGCGCTGTAGCACTCAATTGAACATGCCAACTTTGAACAGGTACAGCTCATGCCCTGTTCGACCTACAGCCATGAAACTTCGATACACACATGCGTCTCCTCATGCCTAACAACTTTCGCTGTTTGACTTTTGACCTCTGACCTTTAGATCTCCCACCATTTCGAATTCTATGAAAAGCAGTAAAAAGCAGTAAAAAGCCTACTCCTCCTGGGATTTATGAGCAATCTGTACGAAACTGTATACACATGAACTTTGGACCAATGCCGACAAACGTAACTTAGCGGATTTTCCATAAGTGAAAACGTTAAGCTTTTATAAGCCAATGAAAATTGCAGCTTTTTTTTAATTATTCATCTGCCCCTAACACATACATGCAGACTCACATTTGTTTGACACTTTGCAATATTGTAGAGGGTCCTTCCAAGTATCACTGAAACCAATCTTACTCCAATTGGTCAAAGGGGGGCGCTATAGCAATTTTTTGAAAATGCAAACTTTAAACAGGCAAAAGTCATGCCTCGTTTGGCCGACAGCCGTTAAACCTGCTTACACATGTGCCTTGACTCATGAGGAACACATGTATCACTTTGACCAGTAAGCTCTGCCCTTAGATTGTCTGCAATTTTGAGCAGTTTGAAAAACATTTAAATCCAGGATTTCTGAGCAATTTGCATGAAACTGTGTCAAATACATGTTTGAGGCCCTTTTTCACAGGTTCAGGTGTGTTGGTTCAATAGCTTGATCGCTTAATCATCTGCCTTGAAACCATAGGGTAGCCGGTTCGAATCCCACCTCAGGTAGACTTAATTATAATTGCATTGCACACAACATGACTATATCAATGAATACATGTGCAATTGTTAAAGATGACGAGAAATGCATACTTGAAAGTAGTTATTTTCAATGTATGACGTACTTCATTCGCGCTTTTGTTTTGTTTTGTTGGATTCTCCCTTTTCACTGTTTAAGGCTGTGTATTGGATAGCTCCACCAGTAGAGTGTGAGTCTCATGTGCCGAAGGTCTCTGGTTCGAATCCCACTTATTACAGTTCACATTTCAATTGCATTGTACAAAACATGACCCTGTTAATTCAGACAAGTGCAATGTTTAGACAATAACACGAAATGCTTTTGAGAGTAGTTTTTTTTTATGTATGACATACTTTCTTGTGAAAATAGCCGATCTACAATCTCACACCTTTTTAGATAGCAACGCGTTGTGAGCTTGTAGATCGACTATTTTCCACTAGTTTCCATTCCGAAATATATTGAGCAGTTTGAAAAACATTTAAACCAAGGATTTCTGAGCAATTTGCGTGAAAGTGTGTCATGTGTGTGAACTCCCTTTTCACTAGTACAGGTCTGTTGGCCCAATGGCTTAATCATCTGCCTTGAAACCACAGGGTTCCTGGTTCGAATCCCACGTCATGTAGAATTCATTATAATTGCATTGCACACAACATGACTGTATCAATGAATGCATGTGCAATTGTTAACCAGTAAACTCCGCCCTTAGATTGTCTGCAATTTTGAGCAGTTTGAAAAACATTTAAATCCAGTATTTCTGAGCAATTTGCGTGAAAGTGTGTCATGTGTGTGAACTCCCTTTTCATCAGTTCGGGTCTGTTGGCCCAATGGCTTAATCATCTGCCTTGATACCAGAGCGTCGCCGGTTCAAATCTCACCTCATGCAGACCTCAACTCAATTGCATTGCACACAACATGACTGTATCAATGAATGCATGTGCAATTGTTAACCAGTAAACTCCGCCCTTAGATTGTCTGCAATTTTGAGCAGTTTGAAAAACATTTAAATCCAGTATTTCTCAGCAATTTGCGTGAAAGTGTGTCATGTGTGTGAACTCCTTTTTCATCAGTTCGGGTCTGTTGGCCCAATGGCTTAATCATCTGCCTTGATACCGGAGGGTCGCCGGTTCAAATCTCACCTCATGCAGACCTCAACTCAATTGCATTGCACACAACAAGACTGTATCAATGAATAAACATGCAATTGTTAAATGAATTGCTTTTGAGAGTAGTTGTTTTTTATGTATGACATACTTTCTTGTGAAAATAGCTGATCTACAATCTCACACCGGAAGAACCTATAGGACGGAAAAACCTATAGATATCAACAGACACCATCAGGGAGGCCATATCTTTAGCTCAATGAGAAGAGAGGCAGCCTGTGAATCCATAGGTCGCTGGTTCGATCCCTGTCCCCAACAATGCGTTGAGGTGATCATCATTTGGAATTCCCCCTATTCCCATGGATTGGATCCACCCCTCTCACCTGCTCTCACTCATCACCAATCACACCTGCCACATGCACAGTACAATTTTTAGGTACTTTTACTTTACTACTCTACTCTACTACAATTACAGCAGATGACAGCTTTAGTTACTTGTTACTTTGCAGATGTAATTATTAATACAACACCTACAGTAACCACATACAGCCGATCTACAATGTGACGCGTTATGAGCTTGTATGTATATAATAAGCAACCCATGCTGTATGATAACTTACCACATATGAAATCCAATTCTGTCTATCCAATGGCTCAGTCTGTACTGTGGCCATAGCTGAGTGGTTAGTGAGCCCACCTAGGGAGCCAGAGGCCCTGGTTGCCCCAGGTACGATTCCAGGCCAGGCCAGCAAATGTGTCGATGAAATGAAATGTGTCCCTGAGCAAGACTCTTAACCCCTAATTGCTCACAGGCCCTCATTGGAAACAAGACCGCAAGGACTTTCATGAACGGACCTGGAATTATCCTTATCCTTTACACTGTCTACCCACAAGTCTATAGGTCCCTGGTTCAAACCCCAATTTAACCGGTCCAAATATAATTTACTGAACAAAAATCATGACTTTGTTAATTAATGCATGTTCACTTCTTCTCTCTCGCTCTCTCTCTTACTGCCTCTCTTTCTCACTGCCTCTCTCTCCCTCTCCCTCTCCCTCTCTCTCTCTCTCTCTCTCTCTCTCTCTCTCTCTCTCTCTGCCACTGTCTGTCTGTCTGCCAGTCTGCCACTCTGTCACTGTCTGTCTGTCTGCCACTCTGTCACTGTCTGTCTGTCTGTCTGTCTGCCAGTCTGCCACTCTGTCACTCTGTCACAGTCTGTCTGTCTGTCTGCCAGTCTGCCACTCTGTCACTGTCTGTCTGTCTGCCAGTCTGCCACTCTGTCACTGTCTGTCTGTCTGCCAGTCTGCCACTCTGTCACAGTCTGTCTGTCTGTCTGTCTGTCTGCCAGTCTGCCACTGTCTGTCTGTCTGCCAGTCTGCCAGTCTGCCACAGTCTGTCTGTCTGCCAGTCTGCCACTCTGTCACTGTCTGTCTGTCTGCCAGTCTGCCAGTCTGCCACTCTGCCACTCTGTCACAGTCTGTCTGTCTGTTTGTCTGTCTGCCACTCTGTCACAGTCTGCCAGTCTGCCAGTCTGTCACAGTCTGCCAGTCTGCCACTCTGCCACTCTGTCACTGTCTGTCTGTCTGTCTGTCTGCCAGTCTGCCAGTCTGCCACAGTCTGTCTGTCTGCCAGTCTGCCAGTCTGCCACAGTCTGTCACAGTCTGCCAGTCTGCCAGTCTGCCACTCTGTCACAGTCTGCCAGTCTGCCACTCTGTCAAAGTCTGCCAGTCTGCCACTCTGTCACAGTCTGCCAGTCTGCCATTATTCTCGAAACCGCTCATTGCTGCTTGCAGCTATATTTATTATTATTATTCTTCCGCCGTTTTTGCCAGTTCTGGCCTAACCGCCTGGTCACTTCTTATGAAATTCGGCAATATGGTAGAGGGCTATGCCAAACGGCGAAAACCCGAAACTCACAACCATTGGCCAAAGGGTGGCGCTGTAGCACTCAATTGAAAATGACAACTTTGAACAGGTACAGCTCATGCCCTGTTCGACCTACAGCCATGAAACTTCGATACACACATGCGTCTCCTCATGCCTAACAACTTTCACTGTTTGACTTTTGACCTCTGACCTTTAGATCTCCCACCATTTCGAATTCTATGAAAAGCAGTAAAAAGCAGTAAAAAGACTACTCCTCCTGGGATTTATGAGCAATCTGTACGAAACTGTATACACATGAACTTTGGACCAATGCCGACAGACGTAACCAAGCGGATTTTCCATAAGTGAAAACGTTAAGCTTTTATAAGCCAATGAAAATTGCAGCTTTTTTTAAATTATTCATCTGCCCCTAACACATACATGCAGACTCACATTTGTTTGACACTTTGCAATATTGTAGAGGGTCCTTCCAAGTATCACTGAAACCAATCTTACTCCAATTGGTCAAAGGGGGGCGCTATAGCAATTTTTTGAAAATGCAAACTTTAAACAGGCAAAAGTCATGCCTCGTTTGGCCGACAGCCGTTAAACCTGCTTACACATGTGCCTTGACTCATGAGGAACACATGTATCACTTTGACCAGTAAGCTCTGCCCTTAGATTGTCTGCAATTTTGAGCAGTTTGAAAAACATTTAAATCCAGGATTTCTGAGCAATTTGCATGAAACTGTGTCAAATACATGTTTGAGGCCCTTTTTCACAGGTTCAGGTGTGTTGGTTCAATAGCTTGATCGCTTAATCATCTGCCTTGAAACCATAGGGTAGCCGGTTCGAATCCCACCTCAAGTAGACTTCATTATAATTGCATTGCACACAACATGACTATATCAATGAATACATGTGCAATTGTTAAAGATGACGAGAAATGCATACTTGAAAGTAGTTATTTTCAATGTATGACGTACTTCATTCGCGCTTTTGTTTTGTTTTGTTGGATTCTCCCTTTTCACTGTCTAAGGCTGTGTATTGGATAGCTCCACCAGTAGAGTGTGAGTCTCATGTGCCGAAGGTCCCTGGTTCGAATCCCACTTATTACAGTTCACATTTAAATTGCATTGTACAAAACATGACCCTGTTAATTCAGACATGTGCAATGTTTAGACAATAACACGAAATGCTTTTGAGAGTAGTTTTTTTTTTATGTATGACATACTTTCTTGTGAAAATAGCCGATCTACAATCTCACACCTTTTTAGATAGCAACGCGTTTTCCACTAGTTTCCATTCCGAAATATATTGAGCAGTTTGAAAAACATTTAAACCAAGGATTTCTGAGCAATTTGCGTGAAAGTGTGTCATGTGTGTGAACTCCCTTTTCACTAGTACAGGTCTGTTGGCCCAATGGCTTAATCATCTGCCTTGAAAACACAGGGTTCCTGGTGCGAATCCCACGTCATGTAGAATTCATTATAATTGCATTGCACACAACATGACTGTATCAATGAATGCATGTGCAATTGTTAACCAGTAAACTCCGCCCTTAGATTGTCTGCAATTTTGAGCAGTTTGAAAAACATTTAAACCCAGTATTTCTGAGCAATTTGCGTGAAAGTGTGTCATGTGTGTGAACTCCCTTTTCATCAGTTCGGGTCTGTTGGCCCAATGGCTTAATCATCTGCCTTGATACCAGAGGGTCGCCGGTTCAAATCTCACCTCATGCAGACCTCAACTCAATTGCATTGCACACAACATGACTGTATCAATGAATAAACATGCAATTGTTAAATGAAACGCTTATTGAGAGTAGTTGTTTTCAATGTATGATGTACTTCATTCCCTCTTTTGTTTTGTTTTGTTTTGTTGGATTCTCCCTTCTCACTAACCAAGGCTGTGGATTGAATAGCTTGATCAATACAGTGTTAGTCTCATGTGCCAAAGGTCCACGGTTCAAACCCCACTCGTCACTGTTTACATTTAAATTGCATTATACAAAACATGACCCTGTTAATTCAGACATGTGCACTTTTTAAACAATACCATGAATTGCTTTTGAGGGTAGTTGTTTTTTATGTATGACATACTTTCTTGTGAAAATAGCTGATCTACAATCTCACACCGGAAGAACCTATAGGACGGAAAAACCTATAGATATCAACAGACACCATCAGGGAGGCCATATCTTTAGCTCAATGAGAAGAGAGGCAGCCTGTGAATCCATAGGTCGCTGGTTCGATCCCTGTCCCCAACAATGCGTTGAGGTGATCATCATTTGGAATTCCCCCTATTCCCATGGATTGGATCCACCCCTCTCACCTGCTCTCACTCATCACCAATCACACCTGCCACATGCACAGTACAATTTTTAGGTACTTTTACTTTACTACTCTACTCTACTCCAATTACAGCAGATGACAGCTTTAGTTACTTATTACTTTGCAGATGTAATTATTAATACAACACCTACAGTAACCACATACAGCCGATCTACAATGTGACGCGTTATGAGCTTGTATGTATATAATAAGCAACCCATGCTGTATGATAACTTACCACATATGAAATCCAATTCTGTCTATCCAATGGCTCAGTCTGTACTGTGGCCATAGCTGAGTGGTTAGTGAGCCCACCTAGGGAGCCAGAGGCCCTGGTTGCCCCAGGTACGAATCCAGGCCAGGCCAGCAAATGTGTCGATGAAATGAAATGTGTCCCTGAGCAAGACTCTTAACCCCTAATTGCTCACAGGCCCTCATTGGAAACAAGACCGCAAGGACTTTCATGAACGGACCTTGAATTATCCTTATCCTTTACACTGTCTACCCACAAGTCTATAGGTCCCTGGTTCAAACCCCAATTTAACCGGTCCAAATATAATTTACTGAACAAAAATCATGACTTTGTTAATTAATGCATGTTCACTTCTTCTCTCTCGCTCTCTCTCTTACTGCCTCTCTTTCTCACTGCCTCTCTCTCTCTCTCTCTCTCTCTCTCTCTCTCTCTCTCTCTCTCTCTCTCTCTCTCTCTCTCTCTCTCTCCACTCTGTCACTGTCTGTCTGTCTGCCAGTCTGCCACTCTGTCACTGTCTGTCTGTCTGCCACTCTGTCACTGTCTGTCTGTCTGTCTGTCTGTCTGCCAGTCTGCCACTCTGTCACTCTGTCACTCTGTCACAGTCTGTCTGTCTGCCAGTCTGCCACTCTGTCACTGTCTGTCTGTCTGCCACTCTGTCACTGTCTGTCTGTCTGCCAGTCTGCCACTCTGTCACAGTCTGTCTGTCTGTCTGTCTGCCAGTCTGCCACTGTCTGTCTGTCTGTCTGCCAGTCTGCCAGTCTGCCACAGTCTGTCTGTCTGCCAGTCAGCCACTCTGTCACTGTCTGTCTGTCTGCCAGTCTGCCAGTCTGCCACTCTGTCACAGTCTGTCTGTCTGTTTGTCTGTCTGCCACTCTGTCACAGTCTGCCAGTCTGCCAGTCTGTCACAGTCTGCCAGTCTGCCACTCTGTCACTGTCTGTCTGTCTGTCTGTCTGTCTGTCTGTCTGTCTGTCTGTCTGCCAGTCTGCCACAGTCTGTCTGTCTGCCAGTCTGCCAGTCTGCCACAGTCTGCCAGTCTGCCACTCTGTCACAGTCTGCCAGTCTGCCAGTCTGCCACTCTGTCAAAGTCTGCCAGTCTGCCAGTCTGCCACTCTGTCACAGTCTGCCAGTCTGCCATTATTCTCGAAACCGCTCATTGCTGCTTGCAGCTATATTTATTATGGGGCCAGGCTTCCAGCATGGACCCATATTGTTATTCGCATTATTCCATTTCTTCTTCTTCTTCTGCCACTTTTGGCAGTTCTGGCTGAACCGTGCAGTCGCTTTTTATGAAACTCGGCCATATGGTAGATGGTCATGAAAAACGATCAAAAAATATTTCTCACAATCTTTCGTCCAAAGGTGGCGCTATAGCACTCAATTGAAAATGCCAACTTTGAACAGGTACAACTCATGCCCTGTTTGACCTACAGCCATGAAACTTGGATACACATATGCGTCTCCTCATGCTGAACAACTTTCACCCTCTGACTTTTGACCTCTGACCTTTAGATCTCCCACCATTTGGAATTATATGAAAAACAGTTAAAACCTATCTCCTCCTGGGATTTTTGAGTAATCTGCACGAAACTTTTTACACATGAACTTTGGACCTATACCAAAAAACGTTTGCAAAATATCTTCCATAAGTGAAAAAATGAAGTTTTAATGAGCCAATGAATATTGCAGTTTTATGACAATTATTCATCTGCCCCTAACACATACATGCAGACTTACCATTCTTTGAAACTTTGCAGAAATGTAAAGGGCCATTCCAAATATCACTGAAACCAATCTTACTCTAATTGGTCAAACGGGGGCGCTATAGCAATTTTTTGAAAATTGAAACTTTAAACAGGCAAAAGTCATGCCTCGTTTGGCCGACAGCCATTAGACCTGCTTACACATGTGCCTTGACTAATGAGGAACACATCTATCACGTTGACCAGTAAGCACCGCCCTTAGATTGTCCGCAATCTTGAGCAGTTTGAAAAACACTTAAACCCAGGATTTTTCAGCTATTTGCGTGAAACTGTATGATCTCTGTGATCTCCTTTTTCACAGGTTCTTGTCTGTTGGTGGCTTCTCGCTTAAATGTGTGCCCCACAACCTGAAGGTCACCAGTTCAAGCCTCACTTGGTGCAGACTTCATCCAAGTTGCATTTCACACAACATGACTATCAATGAATACATCTGCAATTGTTAAAGATAACATGAAATACTTAATTGAGTGTTTTTTACATACAGCTGATCTACAATCTCACAACTTTTCAGATAGCAATGAGAGTATGTTTTTTCAATGTATAACATACTTCATTGTGAAAATAGCCAATGTACAATCTGACAACTTTTAATGGTTTGTGAGCTTGTAGATCGGCTACTTTCACTAATTTTGGTTCTGAGGAGATGTACAATTTCTTCATTGGTAAATGGTTTGTGAACGAGTGATCTTAGTGTTAGTGAAACAGGGGCTTGGAAGGCAAGAGTTTGTGATCCTCCACAGACAATATCAGCCTGGACAAAGATATAGCACTATAGGTAGTGTTGCAGCTACCTAAGAGTGCTTCATGACCGTAAGGTTGCCGGTTCAAGCCCCACTTGATGCAGACTCATTTAAGTTGAAATGCAAAAAACATGACTCAATCTATTCCGTTTCCATGGCGCTCTCTCTCTCTCTTCAATCTATTCCATTTCCATGTCTTTCTCTTCAATCTATTCCGTTTCCATTTGTCTGTCTCTTCAATCTATTCCATTTCTCTCTCTCTCTCTCTCTCTCTCTCTCTCTCTCTCTCTCTCTCTCTCTCTCTCTCTCTCTCTCTCTCTCTCTCTCTCTCTCTCTCTCTCTCTCTCTCTCTCTCTCTCTCTCTCTCTCTCTCTCTCTCTCTCTCTCTCTCTCTCAGGGGTGGCCATAGCTGAGTGGTTAGGGAGCCAGAGACTCTGGTTGCCCCAGGTACGATTCCAGGCCAGGTCAGCAAATGTATCGATGAAATGAAATTTGTCCCTGAGCAAGACTCTTAACCCCTAATTGCTCACAGGCACTCATTGGAAACAAGACCGCAAGGACTTTCATGAACTGACCTGTTAAAGGAATAATCATTTCTCTTTCTCTCTCCTGGCCCCATATTATCGCTGCTTGCAGCTATATTTAGGTTTCGAGAGCCTGTAAGGCTTCGAAAGCTATTACATCTCTACACTTTCATTATTATTATTCTTCCGCCGGTTTTGCCAGTTCTGGCCTAACCGCGTGGTCACTTTTTATGAAATTCGGCAATATGGTAGAGGGCTATGCCAAACGGCGAAAACCCGAAACTCACAAACATTGGCCAAAGGGTGGCGCTGTAGCACTCAATTGAAATATGCCAACTTTGAACAGGTACAACTCATGCCCTGTTTGACCCACAGCCATGAAACTTCGATGCACACATGCGTCTCCTCATGCCTAACAACTTTCACACTCTGACTTTTGACCTCTGACCTTTAGATCTCCCACCATTTCGAATTCTATGAAAAGCAGTAAAAAGCAGTAAAAAAATCACTTCTCCTGGGATTTATGAGCAATCTGTACGAAACTGTATACACATGAACTTTGGACCAATGCCGACAAACGTAACTTAGCGGATTTTCCATAAGTGAAAACGTTAAGCTTTTATAAGCCAATGAAAATTGCAGCTTTTTTTAAATTATTCATCTGCCCCTAACACATACATGCAGACTCACATTTGTTTGACACTTTGCAATATTGTAGAGGGTCCTTCCAAGTATCACTGAAACCAATCTTACTCCAATTGGTCAAAGGGGGGCGCTATAGCAATTTTTTGAAAATGCAAACTTTAAACAGGCAAAAGTCATGCCTCGTTTGGCCGACAGCCGTTAAACCTGCTTACACATGTGCCTTGACTCATGAGGAACACATGTATCACTTTGACCAGTAAGCTCTGCCCTTAGATTGTCTGCAATTTTGAGCAGTTTGAAAAACATTTAAATCCAGGATTTCTGAGCAATTTGCATGAAACTGTGTCAAATACATGTTTGAGGCCCTTTTTCACAGGTTCAGGTGTGTTGGTTCAATAGCTTGATCGCTTAATCATCTGCCTTGAAACCATAGGGTAGCCGGTTCGAATCCCACCTCAGGTAGTCTTAATTATAATTGCATTGCACACAACATGACTATATCAATGAATACATGTGCAATTGTTAAAGATGACGAGAAATGAATACTTGAAAGTAGTTATTTTCAATGTATGACGTACTTCATTCGCGCTTTTGTTTTGTTTTGTTGGATTCTCCCTTTTCACTGTCTAAGGCTGTGTATTGGATAGCTCCACCAGTATGTGTGAGTCTCATGTGCCAAAGGTCCCTGGTTCAAATCCCACTTATTACAGTTCACATTTAAATTGCATTGTACAAAACATGACCCTGTTAATTCAGACATGTGCAATGTTTAGACAATAACAGGAAATGCTTTTGAGAGTAGTTGTTTTTTATGTATGACATACTTTCTTGTGAAAATAGACGATCTACAATCTCACACCTTTTTAGATAGCAACGCGTTGTGAGCTTGTAGATCGACTATTTTCCACTAGTTTCCATTCCGAAATATATTGAGCAGTTTGAAAAACATTTAAACCAAGGATTTCTGAGCAATTTGCGTGAAAGTGTGTCATGTGTGTAAACTCCCTTTTCACTAGTACAGGTCTGTTGGCCCAATGGCTTAATCATCTGCCTTGAAACCACAGGGTTCCTGGTTCGAATCCCACGTCATGTAGAATTCATTATAATTGCATTGCACACAACGGGACTGTATCAATGAATACATGTGCAATTGTTAACCAGTAAACTCCGCCCTTAGATTGTCTGCACTTTTGAGCAGTTTGAAAAACATTTAAATCCACTATTTCTGAGCAATTTGCGTGAAAGTGTGTCATGTGTGTGAACTCCCTTTTCATCAGTTCGGGTCTGTTGGCCCAATGGCTTAATCATCTGCCTTGATACCAGAGGGTCGCCGGTTCAAATCTCACCTCATGCAGACCTCAACTCAATTGCATTGCACACAACATGACTGTATCAATGAATGACCAATGCCGACAGACGTGAGCAAGCAGATTTTCCATAAGTGAAAACGTTAAGCTTTTTATAAGCCAATGAAAATTGCAGTTTTATGACAATTATTCATCTGCCCCTAAAACATACATGCAGACTCGCATTTGTTTGACACTTTGCAATATTGTAGAAGGTCATTCCAAGTATCACTGAAACCAATCTTACTCCAATTGGTCAAAGGGGGGCGCTATAGCAATTTTTTGAAAATGCAAACTTTAAACAGGCAAAAGTCATGCCTCGTTTGGCCGACAGCCGTTAAACCTGCTTACACATGTGCCTTGACTCATGAGGAACACATGTATCACTTTGACCAGTAAGCTCTGCCCTTAGATTGTCTGCAATTTTGAGCAGTTTGAAAAACATTTAAATCCAGGATTTCTGAGCAATTTGCGTGAAAGTGTGTCATGTGTTTGAACTCCCTTTTCACTAGTTCAGGTGTGTAGGTTCAATAGCTTGATAGCTTAATCATCTGCCTTGAAACCACAGGGTTGCTGGTTCGAATCCCACCTCAGGTAGACTTCATTATAATTGCATTGCACACAACATGACTGTATCAATGAGGAACATATCTATCACTTTGACCAGTAAGCTCCGCCCTTAGATTGTCTGCAATTTTGAGCAGTTTGAAAAACATTTAAATCCAGCATTTCTGAGCAATTTGCGTGAAAGTGTGTCATGTGTGTGAACTCCTTTTTCATCAGTTCGGGTCTGTTGGCCCAATGGCTTAATCATCTGCCTTGATACCACAGGGTCGCTGGTTCAAATCTCACCTCATGCAGACCTCAACTCAATTGCATTGCACACAACATGACTGTATCAATGCATGTGCAATTGTTAAAGATAACGAGAAATGCATACTTGAAAGTAGTTATTTTCAATGTATGACGTAATTCATTTGCCCTTTTGTTTTGTGTTGTTGGATTCTCCTTTCTCACTATCTGATGCTGTCGATTCAATAGCTCCACCAGTAGAGTGTGAGAGTGTCAACAGACACCATCAGGGAGGCCATATCTCTAGCTCAATGAGAAGAGAGGCAGCCTGTGAATCCATAGGTCGCTGGTTCGATCCCTGTCCCCAACAATGCGTTGAGGTGATCATCATTTGGAATTCCCCCTATTCCCATGGATTGGATCCACCCCTCTCACTCATCACCAATCACACCTGCCACATGCACAGTACAATTTTTAGGTACTTTTACTTTACTACTCTACTCTACTGCAATTACAGCAGATGACAGCTTTAGTTACTTGTTACTTTGCAGATGTAATTATTAATACAACACCTACAGTAACCACATACAGCCGATCTACAATGTGACGCGTTATGAGCTTGTATGTATATAATAAGCAACCCAAGCTGTATGATAACTTACCACATATGAAATCCAATTCTGTCTATCCAATGGCTCAGTCTGTACTGTGGCCATAGCTGAGTGGTTAGTGAGCCCACCTAGGGAGCCAGAGGCCCTGGTTGCCCCAGGTACGATTCCAGGCCAGGCCAGCAAATGTGTCGATGAAATGAAATTTGTCCCTGAGCAAGACTCTTAACCCCTAATTGCTCACAGGCCCTCATTGGAAACAAGACCGCAAGGACTTTCATGAACGGACCTGGAATTATCCTTATCCTTTACACTGTCTACCCACAAGTCTATAGGTCCCTGGTTCAAACCTCAATTTAACCGGTCCAAATATAATTTACTGAACAAAAATCATGACTTTGTTAATTAATGCATGTTCACTTCTTCTCTCTCGCTCTCTCTCTTACTGCCTCTCTTTCTCACTGCCTCTCTCTCTCTCTCCCTCTCTCTCTCTCTCTCTCTCTCTTTCTTTTCTCTCTCTCTCTCTCTCTCTCTCTCTCTCTCTCTCTCTCTCTCTCTCTCTCTCTCTCTCCCCTTCTCTCTCTCTCTCCCTCTCCCTCTCCCTCTCCCTCTCTCTCTCTCTCTCTCTCTCTCTCTCTCTGTCACTGTCTGTCTGTCTGCCAGTCTGCCACTCTGTCACTGTCTGTCTGTCTGCCAGTCTGCCACTCTGTCACTGTCTGTCTGTCTGTCTGTCTGCCAGTCTGCCAGTCTGCCACTCTGTCACTCTGTCACAGTCTGTCTGTCTGCCAGTCTGCCACTCTGTCACTGTCTGTCTGTCTGCCAGTCTGCCACTCTGTCACTGTCTGTCTGTCTGCCAGTCTGCCACTCTGTCACTGTCTGTCTGTCTGCCAGTCTGCCAGTCTGCCACAGTCTGTCTGTCTGCCAGTCTGCCACTCTGTCACTGTCTGCCAGTCTGCCACTCTGCCACTCTGTCACAGTCTGTCTGTCTGTTTGTCTGTCTGCCACTCTGTCACAGTCTGCCAGTCTGCCAGTCTGTCACAGTCTGCCAGTCTGCCACTCTGTCACTGTCTGTCTGTCTGCCAGTCTGCCAGTCTGCCACAGACTGTCTGTCTGCCAGTCTGCCAGTCTGCCACAGTCTGTCACAGTCTGCCAGTCTGCCAGTCTGCCACTCTGTCACAGTCTGCCAGTCTGCCACTCTGTCAAAGTCTGCCAGTCTGCCAGTCTGCCACTCTGTCACAGTCTGCCAGTCTGCCATTATTCTCGAAACCGCTCATTGCTGCTTGCAGCTATATTTATTATTATTCTTCCGCCGTTTTTGCCAGTTCTGGCCTAACCGCCTGGTCACTTCTTATGAAATTCGGCAATATGGTAGAGGGCTATGCCAAACGGCGAAAACCCGAAACTCACAACCATTGGCCAAAGGGTGGCGCTGTAGCACTCAATTGAAAATGCCAACTTTGAACAGGTACAGCTCATGCCCTGTTCGACCTACAGCCATGAAACTTCGATACACACATGCGTCTCCTCATGCCTAACAACTTTCACTGTTTGACTTTTGACCTCTGACCTTTAGATCTCCGACCATTTCGAATTCTATGAAAAGCAGTAAAAAGCAGTAAAAAGCCTACTCCTCCTGGGATTTATGAGCAATCTGTACGAAACTGTATACACATGAACTTTGGACCAATGCCGACAGACGTAACCAAGCGGATTTTCCATAAGTGAAAACGTTAAGCTTTTATAAGCCAATGAAAATTGCAGCTTTTTTTAAATTATTCATCTGCCCCTAACACATACATGCAGACTCACATTTGTTTGACACTTTGCAATATTGTAGAGGGTCCTTCCAAGTATCACTGAAACCAATCTTACTCCAATTGGTCAAAGGGGGGCGCTATAGCAATTTTTTGAAAATGCAAACTTTAAACAGGCAAAAGTCATGCCTCGTTTGGCCGACAGCCGTTAAACCTGCTTACACATGTGCCTTGACTCATGAGGAACACATGTATCACTTTGACCAGTAAGCTCTGCCCTTAGATTGTCTGCAATTTTGAGCAGTTTGAAAAACATTTAAATCCAGGATTTCTGAGCAATTTGCATGAAACTGTGTCAAATACATGTTTGAGGCCCTTTTTCACAGGTTCAGGTGTGTTGGTTCAATAGCTTGATCGCTTAATCATCTGCCTTGAAACCATAGGGTAGCTGGTTCGAATCCCACCTCAGGTAGACTCAATTATAATTGCATTGCACACAACATGACTATATCAATGAATACATGTGCAATTGTTAAAGATGACGAGAAATGAATACTTGAAAGTAGTTATTTTCAATGTATGACGTACTTCATTCGCGCTTTTGTTTTGTTTTGTTGGATTCTCCCTTTTCACTGTCTAAGGCTGTGTATTGGATAGCTCCACCAGTAGAGCGTGAGTCTCATGTGCCAAAGGTCCCTGGTTCGAATCCCACTTATTACAGTTCACATTTAAATTGCATTGTACAAAACATGACCCTGTTAATTCAGACATGTGCAATGTTTAGACAATAACACAAAATGCTTTTGAGAGTAGTTGTTTTTTATGTATGACATACTTTCTTGTGAAAATAGCCGATCTACAATCTCACACCTTTTTAGATAGCAACGCGTTGTGAGCTTGTAGATCGACTATTTTCCACTAGTTTCCATTCCGAAATATATTGAGCAGTTTGAAAAACATTTAAACCAAGGATTTCTGAGCAATTTGCGTGAAAGTGTGTCATGTGTGTAAACTCCCTTTTCACTAGTACAGGTCTGTTGGCCCAATGGCTTAATCATCTGCCTTGAAACCACAGGGTTCCTGGTTCGAATCCCACGTCATGTAGAATTCATTATAATTGCATTGCACACAACATGACTGTATCAATGAATACATGTGCAATTGTTAACCAGTAAACTCCGCCCTTAGATTGTCTGCAATTTTGAAAAACATTTAAATCCACTATTTCTGAGCAATTTGCATGAAAGTGTGTCATGTGTGTGAACTCCCTTTTCATCAGTTTGGGTCTGTTGGCCCAATGGCTTAATCATCTGCCTTGATACCAGAGGGTCGCCGGTTCAAATCTCACCTCATGCAGACCTCAACTCAATTGCATTGCACACAACATGACTGTATCAATGAATAAACATGCAATTGTTAAATGAAACGCTTATTGAGAGTAGTTGTTTTCAATGTATGATGTACTTCATTCCCTCTTTTGTTAAGGTTTCGAGAGCCTGTAAGGCTTCGAAGCCTTATTGCATTCCTTGGCTTTCACTATTATTAAGGTTTCGAGAGCCTGTAAGGCTTCGAAGCCTTATTGCATTCCTTGGCTTTCACTATTATTATTAAGGTTTCGAGAGCCTATCAGGCTTCGAAGCCTTATTGGGTTCCTTGGCTTTCACTATTATTAGGTTTCGAGAGCCTATCAGGCTTCGAACCCTATTACATCTGTAAGAGTTCATTATTCTTCCGCCGGTTTTGCCAGTTCTGGCCTAACCGCGTGGTCACTTTTTATGAAATTCGGCAATATGGTAGAGGGCTATGCCAAACGGCGAAAACCCGAAACTCACAAACATTGGCCAAAGGGTGGCGCTGTAGCACTCAATTGAAATATGCCAACTTTGAACAGGTACAACTCATGCCCTGTTTGACCCACAGCCATGAAACTTCGATGCACACATGCGTCTCCTCATGCCTAACAACTTTCACACTCTGACTTTTGACCTCTGACCTTTAGATCTCCCACCATTTCGAATTCTATGAAAAGCAGTAAAAAAGACTCTTCCTTCGTACAGATTGAGCAATCTGTACGAAACTGTATACACATGAACTTTGGACCAATGCCGACAGACGTGAGCAAGCGGATTTTCCATAAGTGAAAACGTTAAGCTTTTATAAGCCAATGAAAATTGCAGTTTTATGACAATTATTCATCTGCCCCTAAAACATACATGCAGACTCGCATTTGTTTGACACTTTGCAATATTGTAGAAGGTCATTCCAAGTATCACTGAAACCAATCTTACTCCAATTGGTCAAAGGGGGGCGCTATAGCAATTTTTTGAAAATGCAAACTTTAAACAGGCAAAAGTCATGCCTCGTTTGGCCGACAGCCGTTAAACCTGCTTACACATGTGCCTTGACTAATGAGGAACACATGTATCACTTTGACCAGTAAGCTCTGCCCTTAGATTGTCTGCAATTTTGAGCAGTTTGAAAAACATTTAAATCCAGGATTTCTGAGCAATTTGCGTGAAAGTGTGTCATGTGTGTGAACTCCCTTTTCACTAGTTCAGGTGTGTAGGTTCAATAGCTTGATAGCTTAATCATCTGCCTTGAAACCACAGGGTTGCTGGTTCGAATCCCACCTCAGGTAGACTTCATTATAATTGCATTGCACACAACATGACTATATCAATGAATACATGTGCAATTGTTAAAGATGACGAGAAATGCATACTTGAAAGTAGTTATTTTCAATGTATGACGTACTTCATTCGCGCTTTTGTTTTGTTTTGTTGGATTCTCCCTTTTCACTGTCTAAGGCTGTGTATTGGATAGCTCCACCAGTAGAGTGTGAGTCTCATGTGCCGAAGGTCCCTGGTTCGAATCCCACTTATTACAGTTCACATTTAAATTGCATTGTACAAAACATGACCCTGTTAATTCAGACATGTGCAATGTTTAGACAATAACACGAAATGCTTTTGAGAGTAGTTGTTTTTTATGTATGACATACTTTCTTGTGAAAATAGCCGATCTACAATCTCACACCTTTTTAGATAGCAACGCGTTGTGAGCTTGTAGATCGACTATTTTCCACTAGTTTCCATTCCGAAATATATTGAGCAGTTTGAAAAACATTTAAACCAAGGATTTCTGAGCAATTTGCGTGAAAGTGTGTCATGTGTGTGAACTCCCTTTTCACTAGTACAGGTCTGTTGGCCCAATGGCTTAATCATCTGCCTTGAAACCACAGGGTTCCTGGTTCGAATCCCACGTCATGTAGATTTCATTATAATTGCATTGCACACAACATGACTGTATCAATGAATGCATGTGCAATTGTTAACCAGTAAACTCCGCCCTTAGATTGTCTGCAATTTTGAGCAGTTTGAAAAACATTTAAATCCAGTATTTCTGAGCAATTTGCGTGAAAGTGTGTCATGTGTGTGAACTCCCTTTTCATCAGTTCGGGTCTGTTGGCCCAATGGCTTAATCATCTGCCTTGATACCAGAGGGTCGCCGGTTCAAATCTCACCTCATGCAGACCTCAACTCAATTGCATTGCACACAACATGACTGTATCAATGAATAAACATGCAATTGTTAAATGAAACGCTTATTGAGAGTAGTTGTTTTCAATGTATGATGTACTTCATTCCCTCTTTTGTTTTGTTTTGTTTTGTTGGATTCTCTCTTCTCACTGACCAAGGCTGTGGATTGAATAGCTTGATCAATACAGTGTTAGTCTCATGTGCCAAAGGTCCACGGTTCAAACCCCACTCGTCACAGTTTACATTTAAATTGCATTATACAAAACATGACCCTGTTAATTCAGACATGTGCACCTTTTAAACAATACCATGAATTGCTTTTGAGAGTAGTTGTTTTTTATGTATGACATGCTTTCTTGTGAAAATAGCTGATCTACAATCTCACACCGGAAGAACCTATAGGACGGAAAAACCTATAGATATCAACAGACACCATCAGGGAGGCCATATCTTTAGCTCAATGAGAAGAGAGGCAGCCTGTGAATCCATAGGTCGCTGGTTCGATCCCTGTCCCCAACAATGCGTTGAGGTGATCATCATTTGGAATTCCCCCTATTCCCATGGATTGGATCCACCCCTCTCACCTGCTCTCACTCATCACCAATCAGACCTGCCACATGCACAGTACAATTGTTAGGTACTTTTACTTTACTACTCTACTCTACTACAATTACAGCAGATGACAGCTTTAGTTACTTGTTACTTTGCAGATGTAATTATTAATACAACACCTACAGTAACCACATACAGCCGATCTACAATGTGACGCGTTATGAGCTTGTATGTATATAATAAGCAACCCATGCTGTATGATAACTTACCACATATGAAATCCAATTCTGTCTATCCAATGGCTCAGTCTGTACTGTGGCCATAGCTGAGTGGTTAGTGAGCCCACCTAGGGAGCCAGAGGCCCTGGTTGTCCCAGGTACGATTCCAGGCCAGGCCAGCAAATGTGTCGATGAAATGAAATTTGTCCCTGAGCAAGACTCTTAACCCCTAATTGCTCACAGGCCCTCATTGGAAACAAGACCGCAAGGACTTTCATGAACGGACCTGGAATTATCCTTATCCTTTACACTGTCTACCCACAAGTCTATAGGTCCCTGGTTCAAACTCCAATTTAACCGGTCCAAATATAATTTACTGAACAAAAATCATGACTTTGTTAATTAATGCATGTTCACTTCTTCTCTCTCGCTCTCTCTCTTACTGCCTCTCTTTCTCACTGCCTCTCTCTCTCTCTCCCTCTCTCTCTCTCTCCCTCTCTCTCTCTCTTTCTTTTCTCTCCCTCTCTCTCTCTCCCTCTCTCTCTCTCTCTCTTTCTTTTCTCTCTCTCTCTCTCTCCCCCCCTCTCTCTCTCTCTTTCTTTTCTCTCTCTCTCTCTCTCTCTCTCTCTCTCTCTCTCTCTCTCTCTCTCTCTCTCTCTCTCTCTGCCACTCTGTCACTGTCTGTCTGTCTGTCTGCCAGTCTGCCACTCTGTCACTGTCTGTCTGTCTGTCTGCCAGTCTGCCACTCTGTCACTGTCTGTCTGCCAGTCTGCCAGTCTGCCACTCTGTCACTCTGTCACTCTGTCACAGTCTGTCTGTCTGCCAGTCTGCCACTCTGTCACTGTCTGTCTGTCTGCCAGTCTGCCACTCTGTCACTGTCTGTCTGTCTGCCAGTCTGCTAGTCTGCCACTCTGTCACAGTCTGTCTGTCTGTCTGCCAGTCTGCAACTCTGTCACTGTCTGTCTGTCTGCCAGTCTGCCAGTCTGCCACAGTCTGTCTGTCTGCCAGTCTGCCACTCTGTCACTGTCTGTCTGTCTGCCAGTCTGCCACTCTGCCACTCTGTCACAGTCTGTCTGTTTGTCTGTCTGCCACTCTGTCACAGTCTGCCAGTCTGTCACAGTCTGCCAGTCTGCCACTCTGTCACTGTCTGTCTGTCTGTCTGTCTGTCTGTCTGCCAGTCTGCCAGTCTGCCACAGTCTGTCTGTCTGCCAGTCTGCCAGTCTGCCACAGTCTGTCACAGTCTGCCAGTCTGCCAGTCTGCCACTCTGTCACAGTCTGCCAGTCTGCCAGTCTGCCACTCTGTCAAAGTCTGCCAGTCTGCCAGTCTGCCACTCTGTCACAGTCTGCCAGTCTGCCATTATTCTCGAAACCGCTCATTGCTGCTTGAGCTATATTTATTATTATTATTATTCCGCCGTTTTTGCCAGTTCTGGCCTAACCGCCTGGTCACTTCTTATGAAATTCGGCAATATGGTAGAGGGCTATGCCAAACGGCGAAAACCCGAAACTCACAACCATTGGCCAAAGGGTGGCGCTGTAGCACTCAATTGAAAATGACAACTTTGAACAGGTACAGCTCATGCCCTGTTCGACCTACAGCCATGAAACTTCGATACACACATGCGTCTCCTCATGCCTAACAACTTTCACTGTTTGACTTTTGACCTCTGACCTTTAGATCTCCCACCATTTCGAATTCTATGAAAAGCAGTAAAAAGCAGTAAAAAGCCTACTCTTCCTGGGATTTATGAGCAATCTGTACGAAACTGTATACACATGAACTTTGGACCAATGCCGACAGACGTAACCAAGCGGATTTTCCATAAGTGAAAACGTTAAGCTTTTATAAGCCAATGAAAATTGCAGCTTTTTTTAAATTATTCATCTGCCCCTAACACATACATGCAGACTCACATTTGTTTGACACTTTGCAATATTGTAGAGGGTCCTTCCAAGTATCACTGAAACCAATCTTACTCCAATTGGTCAAAGGGGGGCGCTATAGCAATTTTTTGAAAATGCAAACTTTAAACAGGCAAAAGTCATGCCTCGTTTGGCCGACAGCCGTTAAACCTGCTTACACATGTGCCTTGACTCATGAGGAACACATGTATCACTTTGACCAGTAAGCTCTGCCCTTAGATTGTCTGCAATTTTGAGCAGTTTGAAAAACATTTAAATCCAGGATTTCTGAGCAATTTGCATGAAACTGTGTCAAATACATGTTTGAGGCCCTTTTTCACAGGTTCAGGTGTGTTGGTTCAATAGCTTGATCGCTTAATCATCTGCCTTGAAACCATAGGGTAGCCGGTTCGAATCCCACCTCAGGTAGACTTAATTATAATTGCATTGCACACAACATGACTATATCAATGAATACATGTGCAATTGTTAAAGATGACGAGAAATGCATACTTGAAAGTAGTTATTTTCAATGTATGACGTACTTCATTCGCGCTTTTGTTTTGTTTTGTTGGATCCTCCCTTTTCACTGTCTAAGACTGTGTATTGGATAGCTCCACCAGTAGAGTGTGAGTCTCATGTGCCGAAGGTCCCTGGTTCGAATCCCACTTATTACAGTTCACATTTAAATTGCATTGTACAAAACATGACCCTGTTAATTCAGACAAGTGCAATGTTTAGACAATAACACGAAATGCTTTTGAGAGTAGTTTTTTTTTTATGTATGACATACTTTCTTGTGAAAATAGCCGATCTACAATCTCACACCTTTTTAGATAGCAACGCGTTGTGAGCTTGTAGATCGACTATTTTCCACTAGTTTCCATTCCGAAATATATTGAGCAGTTTGAAAAACATTTAAACCAAGGATTTCTGAGCAATTTGCGTGAAAGTGTGTCATGTGTGTGAACTCCCTTTTCACTAGTACAGGTCTGTTGGCCCAATGGCTTAATCATCTGCCTTGAAACCACAGGGTTCCTGGTTCGAATCCCACGTCATGTAGAATTCATTATAATTGCATTGCACACAACATGCCTGTATCAATGAATGCATGTGCAATTGTTAACCAGTAAACTCCACCCTTAGATTGTCTGCAATTTTGAGCAGTTTGAAAAACATTTAAATCCAGTATTTCTGAGCAATTTGCGTGAAAGTGTGTCATGTGTGTGAACTCCCTTTTCATCAGTTTGGGTCTGTTGGCCCAATGGCTTAATCATCTGCCTTGATACCAGAGCGTCGCCGGTTCAAATCTCACCTCATGCAGACCTCAACTCAATTGCATTACACACAACATGACTGTATCAATGAATAAACATGCAATTGTTAAATGAAACGCTTATTGAGAGTAGTTGTTTTCAATGTATGATGTACTTCATTCCCTCTTTTGTTTTGTTTTGTTTTGTTGGATTCTCCCTTCTCACTGACCAAGGCTGTGGATTGAATAGCTTGATCAATACAGTGTTAGTCTCATGTGCCAAAGGTCCACGGCTCAAACCCCACTTGTCACAGTTTACATTTAAATTGCATTATGCAAAACATGACCCTGTTAATTCAGACATGTGCACTTTGCTCTCTCTCTCTCTCTCTCTCTCTCTCTCTCTCTCTCTCTCTCTCTCTCTCTCTCTCTCTCTCTCTCTCTCTCTCTCTCTCTCTCTCTCTCTCTCTCTGTCACAGTCTGTCTGTCTGCCTGTCTGCCACTCTGTCACTGTCTGTTTGTCTGCCAGTCTGCCACTCTGTCACTGTCTGTCTGTCTGTCTGTCTGTCTGTCTGTCTGTCTGTCTGTCTGTCTGCCAGTCTGCCAGTCTGCCACTCTGTCACTCTGTCACAGTCTGTCTGTCTGTCTGCCTGTCTGCCACTCTGTCACTGTCTGTCTGTCTGCCAGTCTGCCACTCTGTCACTGTCTGTCTGTCTGTCTGTCTGCCTGCCAGTCTGCCACTCTGTCACAGTCTGTCTGTCTGTCTGCCAGTCTGCCACTCTGTCACTGTCTGTCTGTCTGTCTGCCAGTCTGCCAGTCTGCCACAGTCTGTCTGTCTGTCTGCCAGTCTGCCAGTCTGCCACTCTGTCACTGTCTGTCTGTCTGTCTGTCTGCCAGTCTGCCACTCTGCCACTCTGTCACAGTCTGTCTGTTTGTCTGTCTGCCACTCTGTCACAGTCTGCTAGTCTGCCAGTCTGTCACAGTCTGCCAGTCTGCCACTCTGTCACTGTCTGTCTGTCTGTCTGCCAGTCTGCCAGTCTGCCACAGTCTGTCTGTCTGCCAGTCTGCCAGTCTGCCACAGTCTGTCACAGTCTGCCAGTCTGCCAGTCTGCCAGTCTGTCACAGGTCTGCCACTCTGCCAGTCTGCCACTCTGTCAAAGTCTGCCAGTCTGCCAGTCTGCCAGTCTGCCACTCTGTCAAAGTCTGCCAGTCTGCCAGTCTGCCACTCTTGTCACAGTCTGCCAGTCTGCCATTATTCTCGAAACCGCTAATTGCTGCTTGCAGCTATATTTAAGGTTTCGAGAGCCTGTAAGGCTTCGAAGCCTTATTGCATTCCTTGGCTTTCATTATTATGGGGCCAGGCTTCCAGCATGGACCCATATTGTTATTCGCATTATTCCATTTCTTCTTCTTCTTCTTCTTCTTCTTCTTCTTCTTCTGCCACTTTTGGCAGTTCTGGCTGAACCGTGCAGTCGCTTTTTATGAAACTCGGCCATATGATAGATGGTCATGAAAAACGATCAAAAAATAAATCTCACAATCTTTCGTCAAAAGGTGGCGCTATAGCACTCAGTTGAAAATGACAACTTTGAACAGGTACAACTCATGCCCTGTTTCACCTACAGCCATGAAACTTCGATGCACACATGCGTCTCCTCATGCTGAACAACTTTCACACTCTCACTTTTGACCTCTGACCTTTAGATCTCCCACCATTTTGAATTATATGAAAAACAGTTAAAACCTATCTCCTCCTGGGATTTTTGAGTAATCTGCACGAAACTTTTTACACATGAACTTTGGACCTATACCAAAAAACGTTTGCAAAATATCTTCCATAAGTGAAAAAATGAAGCTTTAATGAGCCAATGAATATTGCAGTTTTATGACAATTATTCATCTGCCCCTAACACATACATGCAGACTTACCATTCTTTGAAACTTTGCAGAAATGTAAAGGGCCATTCCAAATATCACTGAAACCAATCTTACTCCAATTGGTCAAACGGGGGCGCTATAGCAATTTTTTGAAAATTGAAACTTTAAACAGGCAAAAGTCATGCCTCGTTTGGCCGACAGCCATTAGACCTGCTTACACATGTGCCTTGACTAATGAGGAACACATCTATCACGTTGACCAGTAAGCACCGCCCTTAGATTGTCCGCAATCTTGAGCAGTTTGAAAAACACTTAAACCCAGGATTTTTCAGCTATTTGCGTGAAACTGTATGATCTGTGTGATCTCCTTTTTCACAGGTTCTTGTCTGTTGGTGGCTTCTCGCTTAAATGTGTGCCCCACAACCTGAAGGTCACCAGTTCAAGCCTCACTTGGTGCAGACTTCATCTAAGTTGCATTTCACACAACATGACTATCAATGAATACATCTGCAATTGTTAAAGATAACATGAAATACTTAATTGAGTGTTTTTTACATACAGCTGATCTACAATCTCACAACTTTTCAGATAGCAATGAGAGTATCTTTTTTCAATGTATAACATACTTCATTGTGAAAATAGCCAATGTACAATCTGACAACTTTTAATGGTTTGTGAGCTTGTAGATCGGCTACTTTCACTAATTTTGGTTCTGAGGAGATGTACAATTTCTTCATTGGTAAATGGTTTGTGAACGAGTGATCTTAGTGTTAGTGAAACAGGGGCTTGGGTCATGACAGAAGGCAAGAGTTTGTGATCCTCAACAGACAATATCAGCCTTGACAAAGATATAGCACTATAGGTAGTGTTGCAGCTACCTAAGAGTGCTTCATGACCGTAAGGTTGCCGGTTCAAGCCTCACTTGATGCAGACTCATTTAAGTTGAAATGCAAAAAACATGACTCAATCTATTCCGTTTCCATGGCGCTCTCTCTCTCTCTTCAATCTATTCCATTTCCATGTCTTTCTCTTCAATCTATTCCGTTTCCATGTCTCTGTCTCTTCAATCTATTCCATTTGTCTCTCTCTATGTCTCTTCAATCTATTCCGTATCTATCTATCTATCTCTCTCTCTCTCTCTCTCTCTCTCTCTCTCTCTCTCTCTCTCTCTCTCTCTCTCTCTCTCTCTCTCTCTCTCTCTCTCTCTCTCTCTCTCTCTCTCTCTCTCTCTCTCTCTCTCTCTCTCTCTCTGAGGGGTGGCCATAGCTGAGTGGTTAGTGAGCCCGCCTAGGGAGCCAGAGACTCTGGTTGCCCCAGGTACGATTCCAGGCCAGGTCAGCAAATGTGTCGATGAAATGAAATTTGTCCCTGAGCAAGACTCTTAACCCCTAATTGCTCACAGGCACTCATTGGAAACAAGACCGCAAGGACTTTCATGAACTGACCTGTTAAAGGAATTATCATTTCTCTTTCTCTCTCCTGGCCCCATATTATCGCTGCTTGCAGCTATATTTATTATTATTCTTCCGCCGTTTTTGCCAGTTCTGGCCTAACCGCCTGGTCACTTCTTATGAAATTCGGCAATATGGTAGAGGGCTATGCCAAACGGCGAAAACCCGAAACTCACAACCATTGGCCAAAGGGTGGCGCTGTAGCACTCAATTGAACATGCCAACTTTGAACAGGTACAGCTCATGCCCTGTTCGACCTACAGCCATGAAACTTCGATACACACATGCGTCTCCTCATGCCTAACAACTTTCGCTGTTTGACTTTTGACCTCTGACCTTTAGATCTCCCACCATTTCGAATTCTATGAAAAGCAGTAAAAAGCAGTAAAAAAATCACTTCTCCTGGGATTTATGAGCAATCTGTACGAAACTGTATACACATGAACTTTGGACCAATGCCGACAAACGTAACTTAGCGGATTTTCCATAAGTGAAAACGTTAAGCTTTTATAAGCCAATGAAAATTGCAGCTTTTTTTAAATTATTCATCTGCCCCTAACACATACATGCAGACTCACATTTGTTTGACACTTTGCAATATTGTAGAGGGTCCTTCCAAGTATCACTGAAACCAATCTTACTCCAATTGGTCAAAGGGGGGCGCTATAGCAATTTTTTTGAAAATGCAAACTTTAAACAGGCAAAAGTCATGCCTCGTTTGGCCGACAGCCGTTAAACCTGCTTACACATGTGCCTTGACTCATGAGGAACACATGTATCACTTTGACCAGTAAGCTCTGCCCTTAGATTGTCTGCAATTTTGAGCTGTTGAAAAACATTTAAATCCAGGATTTCTGAGCAATTTGCATGAAACTGTGTCAAATACATGTTTGAGGCCCTTTTTCACAGGTTCAGGTGTGTTGGTTCAATAGCTTGATCGCTTAATCATCTGCCTTGAAACCATAGGGTAGCCGGTTCGAATCCCACCTCAGGTAGTCTTAATTATAATTGCATTGCACACAACATGACTATATCAATGAATACATGTGCAATTGTTAAAGATGACGAGAAATGAATACTTGAAAGTAGTTATTTTCAATGTATGACGTACTTCATTCGCGCTTTTGTTTTGTTTTGTTGGATTCTCCCTTTTCACTGTCTGAGGCTGTGTATTGGATAGCTCCACCAGTATGTGTGAGTCTCATGTGCCAAAGGTCCCTGGTTCGAATCCCACTTATTACAGTTCACATTTAAATTGCATTGTACAAAACATGACCCTGTTAATTCAGACATGTGCAATGTTTAGACAATAACACAAAATGCTTTTGAGAGTAGTTGTTTTTTATGTATGACATACTTTCTTGTGAAAATAGACGATCTACAATCTCACACCTTTTTAGATAGCAACGCGTTGTGAGCTTGTAGATCGACTATTTTCCACTAGTTTCCATTCCGAAATATATTGAGCAGTTTGAAAAACATTTAAACCAAGGATTTCTGAGCAATTTGCGTGAAAGTGTGTCATGTGTGTAAACTCCCTTTTCACTAGTACAGGTCTGTTGGCCCAATGGCTTAATCATCTGCCTTGAAACCACAGCGTTCCTGGTTCGAATCCCACGTCATGTAGAATTCATTATAATTGCATTGCACACAACATGACTGTATCAATGAATACATGTGCAATTGTTAACCAGTAAACTCCGCCCTTAGATTGTCTGCAATTTTGAGCAGTTTGAAAAACATTTAAATCCACTATTTCTGAGCAATTTGCGTGAAAGTGTGTCATGTGTGTGAACTCCCTTTTCATCAGTTCGGGTCTGTTGGCCCAATGGCTTAATCATCTGCCTTGATACCAGAGGGTCGCCGGTTCAAATCTCACCTCATGCAGACCTCAACTCAATTGCATTGCACACAACATGACTGTATCAATGAATGACCAATGCCGACAGACGTGAGCAAGCAGATTTTTCTTAAGTGAAAACGTTAAGCTTTTTATAAGCCAATGAAAATTGCAGTTTTATGACAATTATTCATCTGCCCCTAAAACATACATGCAGACTCGCATTTGTTTGACACTTTGCAATATTGTAGAAGGTCATTCCAAGTATCACTGAAACCAATCTTACTCCAATTGGTCAAAGGGGGGCGCTATAGCAATTTTTTGAAAATGCAAACTTTAAACAGGCAAAAGTCATGCCTCGTTTGGCCGACAGCCGTTAAACCTGCTTACACATGTGCCTTGACTCATGAGGAACACATGTATCACTTTGACCAGTAAGCTCTGCCCTTAGATTGTCTGCAATTTTGAGCAGTTTGAAAAACATTTAAATCCAGGATTTCTGAGCAATTTGCGTGAAAGTGTGTCATGTGTTTGAACTCCCTTTTCACTAGTTCAGGTGTGTAGGTTCAATAGCTTGATAGCTTCATCATCTGCCTTGAAACCACAGGGTTGCTGGTTTGAATCCCACCTCAGGTAGACTTCATTATAATTGCATTGCACACAACATGACTGTATCAATGAGGAACATATCTATCACTTTGACCAGTAAGCTCCGCCCTTAGATTGTCTGCAATTTTGAGCAGTTTGAAAAACATTTAAATCCAGCATTTCTGAGCAATTTGCGTGAAAGTGTGTCATGTGTGTGAACTCCTTTTTCATCAGTTCGGGTCTGTTGGCCCAATGGCTTAATCATCTGCCTTGATACCACAGGGTCGCTGGTTCAAATCTCACCTCATGCAGACCTCAACTCAATTGCATTGCACACAACATGACTGTATCAATGCATGTGCAATTGTTAAAGATAACGAGAAATGCATACTTGAAAGTAGTTATTTTCAATGTATGACGTAATTCATTTGCCCTTTTGTTTTGTGTTGTTGGATTCTCCTTTCTCACTATCTGATGCTGTCGATTCAATAGCTCCACCAGTAGAGTGTGAGAGTGTCAACAGACACCGTCAGGGAGGCCATATCTCTAGCTCAATGAGAAGAGAGGCAGCCTGTGAATCCATAGGTCGCTGGTTCGATCCCTGTCCCCAACAATGCGTTGAGGTGATCATCATTTGGAATTCCCCCTATTCCCATGGATTGGATCCACCCCTCTCACTCATCACCAATCACACCTGCCACATGCACAGTACAATTTTTAGGTACTTTTACTTTACTACTCTACTCTACTGCAATTACAGCAGATGACAGCTTTAGTTACTTGTTACTTTGCAGATGTAATTATTAATACAACACCTACAGTAACCACATACAGCCGATCTACAATGTGACGCGTTATGAGCTTGTATGTATATAATAAGCAACCCATGCTGTATGATAACTTACCACATATGAAATCCAATTCTGTCTATCCAATGGCTCAGTCTGTACTGTGGCCATAGCTAAGTGGTTAGTGAGCCCACCTAGGGAGCCAGAGGCCCTGGTTGCCCCAGGTACGATTCCAGGCCAGGCCAGCAAATGTGTCGATGAAATGAAATTTGTCCCTGAGCAAGACTCTTAACCCCTAATTGCTCACAGGCCCTCATTGGAAACAAGACCGCAAGGACTTTCATGAACGGACCTGGAATTATCCTTATCCTTTACACTGTCTACCCACAAGTCTATAGGTCCCTGGTTCAAACCTCAATTTAACCGGTCCAAATATAATTTACTGAACAAAAATCATGACTTTGTTAATTAATGCATGTTCACTTCTTCTCTCTCGCTCTCTCTCTTACTGCCTCTCTTTCTCACTGCCTCTCTCTCTCTCTCCCTCTCTCTCTCTCTCTCTCTCTCTTTCTTTTCTCTCTCTCTCTCTCTCTCTCTCTCTCTCTCTCTCTCTCTCTCTCTCTCTCTCTCTCTCCCCTTCTCTCTCTCTCTCCCTCTCCCTCTCCCTCTCCCTCTCTCTCTCTCTTCTCTCTCTCTCTCTCTCTCTCTCTCTCTCTCTCTCTCTCTCTCTCTCTCTGTCACTGTCTGTCTGTCTGCCAGTCTGCCACTCTGTCACTGTCTGTCTGTCTGCCAGTCTGCCACTCTGTCACTGTCTGTCTGTCTGTCTGTCTGTCTGTCTGTCTGCCAGTCTGCCAGTCTGCCACTCTGTCACTCTGTCACTCTGTCACAGTCTGTCTGTCTGTCTGCCAGTCTGCCACTCTGTCACTGTCTGTCTGTCTGCCACTCTGTCACTGTCTGTCTGTCTGCCAGTCTGCCACTCTGTCACTGTCTGTCTGTCTGCCAGTCTGCCAGTCTGCCACAGTCTGTCTGTCTGCCAGTCTGCCACTCTGTCACTGTCTGTCTGTCTGCCAGTCTGCCACTCTGCCACTCTGTCACAGTCTGTCTGTTTGTCTGTCTGCCACTCTGTCACAGTCTGCCAGTCTGCCAGTCTGTCACAGTCTGCCAGTCTGCCACTCTGTCACTGTCTGTCTGTCTGCCAGTCTGCCAGTCTGCCACAGTCTGTCTGTCTGCCAGTCTGCCAGTCTGCCACAGTCTGTCACAGTCTGCCAGTCTGCCAGTCTGCCACTCTGTCACAGTCTGCCAGTCTGCCACTCTGTCAAAGTCTGCCAGTCTGCCAGTCTGCCACTCTGTCACAGTCTGCCAGTCTGCCATTATTCTCGAAACCGCTCATTGCTGCTTGCAGCTATATTTAGGTTTCGAGAGCCTGTAAGGCTTCGAACCCTATTACATCTCTACACTTTCATTATTATTATTATGGGGCCAGGCTTCCAGCATGGACCCATATTGTTATTCGCATTATTTCCGTTTCTTCTTCTTCTGCCACTTTTGGCAGTTCTGGCTGAACCGTGCAGTCGCTTTTTATGAAACTCGGCCATATGATAGATGGTCATGAAAAACGATCAAGAAATAATTCTCACAATCTTTCGTCAAAAGGTGGCGCTATAGCACTCAATTGAAAAATGCCAACTTTGAACAGGTACAACTCATGCCGTGTTTGACCTACAGCCATGAAACTTCGATGCACACATGCGTCTCCTCATGCTGAACAACTTTCACACTCTGACTTTTGACCTCTGACCTTTAGATCTCCCACCATTTGGAATTATATGAAAAACAGTTAAAACCTATCTCCTCCTGGGATTTTTGAGTAATCTGCATGAAACTTTTTACACATGAACTTTGGACCTATACCAAAAAACGTTTGCAAAATATCTTCCATAAGTGAAAAAATGAAGCTTTAATGAGCCAATGAATATTGCAGTTTTATGACAATTATTCATCTGCCCCTAACACATACATGCAGACTTACCATTCTTTGAAACTTTGCAGAAATGTAAAGGGCCATTCCAAATATCACTGAAACCAATCTTACTCCAATTGGTCAAACGGGGGCGCTATAGCAATTTTTTGAAAATTGAAACTTTAAACAGGCAAAAGTCATGCCTCGTTTGGCCGACAGCCATTAGACCTGCTTACACATGTGCCTTGACTAATGAGGAACACATCTATCACGTTGACCAGTAAGCACCGCCCTTAGATTGTCCGCAATCTTGAGCAGTTTGAAAAACACTTAAACCCAGGATTTTTCAGCTATTTGCGTGAAACTGTATGATCTGTGTGATCTCCTTTTTCACAGGTTCTTGTCTGTTGGTGGCTTCTCGCTTAAATGTGTGCCCCACAACCTGAAGGTCACCAGTTCAAGCCTCACTTGGTGCAGACTTCATCTAAGTTGCATTTCACACAACATGACTATCAATGAATACATCTGCAATTGTTAAAGATAACATGAAATACTTAATTGAGTGTTTTTTACATACAGCTGATCTACAATCTCACAACTTTTCAGATAGCAATGAGAGTATGTTTTTTCAATGTATAACATACTTCATTGTGAAAATAGCCAATGTACAATCTGACAACTTTTAATGGTTTGTGAGCTTGTAGATCGGCTACTTTCACTAATTTTGGTTCTGAGGAGATGTACAATTTCTTCATTGGTAAATGGTTTGTGAACGAGTGATCTTAGTGTTAGTGAAACAGGGGCTTGGGTCATGACAGAAGGCAAGAGTTTGTGATCCTCAACAGACAATATCAGCCTTGACAAAGATATAGCACTATAGGTAGTGTTGCAGCTACCTAAGAGTGCTTCATGACCGTAAGGTTGCCGGTTCAAGCCTCACTTGATGCAGACTCATTTAAGTTGAAATGCAAAAAACATGACTCAATCTATTCCGTTTCCATGGCGCTCTCTCTCTCTCTTCAATCTATTCCATGTCTTTCTCTTCAATCTATTCCGTTTCCATGTCTCTCTCTCTTCAATCTATTCCATTTGTCTCTCTCTATGTCTCTTCTATCTATCTATCTATCTATCTCTATGTCTCTTCTATATATCTATCCATCTATCTCTATGTCTCTTCTATCTATCTATCTATCTATCTATCTATCTATCTATCTATCTATCTATCTATCTATCTCTCTCTCTCTCTCTCTCTCTCTCTTTCTCTCTCTCTCTCTCTCTCTCTCTCTCTCTCTCTCTCTCTCTCTCTCTCTCTCTCTCTCTCTCTCTCTCTCTCTCTCTCTCTCTCTCTCTCTCTCTCTCTCTCTCTCTCTCTGAGGGGTGGCCATAGCTGAGTGGTTAGTGAGCCCGCCTAGGGAGCCAGAGACTCTGGTTGCCCCAGGTACGATTCCAGGCCAGGTCAGCAAATGTGTCGATGAAATGAAATTTGTCCCTGAGCAAGACTCTTAACCCCTAATTGCTCACAGGCACTCATTGGAAACAAGACCGCAAGGACTTTCATGAACTGACCTGTTAAAGGAATTATCATTTCTCTTTCTCTCTCCTGGCCCCGTATTATCGCTGCTTGCAGCTATATTTAGGTTTCGAGAGCCTGTAAGGCTTCGAAAGCTATTACATCTCTACACTTTCATTATTATTATTCTTCCGCCGGTTTTGCCAGTTCTGGCCTAACCGCGTGGTCACTTTTTATGAAATTCGGCAATATGGTAGAGGGCTATGCCAAACGGCGAAAACCCGAAACTCACAAACATTGGCCAAAGGGTGGCGCTGTAGCACTCAATTGAAATATGCCAACTTTGAACAGGTACAACTCATGCCCTGTTTGACCCACAGCCATGAAACTTCGATGCACACATGCGTCTCCTCATGCCTAACAACTTTCACACTCTGACTTTTGACCTCTGACCTTTAGATCTCCCACCATTTCGAATTCTATGAAAAGCAGTAAAAAGCAGTAAAAAAATCACTTCTCCTGGGATTTATGAGCAATCTGTACGAAACTGTATACACATGAACTTTGGACCAATGCCGACAAACGTAACTTAGCGGATTTTCCATAAGTGAAAACGTTAAGCTTTTATAAGCCAATGAAAATTGCAGCTTTTTTTAAATTATTCATCTGCCCCTAACACATACATGCAGACTCACATTTGTTTGACACTTTGCAATATTGTAGAGGGTCCTTCCAAGTATCACTGAAACCAATCTTACTCCAATTGGTCAAAGGGGGGCGCTATAGCAATTTTTTGAAAATGCAAACTTTAAACAGGCAAAAGTCATGCCTCGTTTGGCCGACAGCCGTTAAACCTGCTTACACATGTGCCTTGACTCATGAGGAACACATGTATCACTTTGACCAGTAAGCTCTGCCCTTAGATTGTCTGCAATTTTGAGCAGTTTGAAAAACATTTAAATCCAGGATTTCTGAGCAATTTGCGTGAAAGTGTGTCATGTGTTTGAACTCCCTTTTCACTGGTTCAGGTGTGTAGGTTCAATAGCTTGATAGCTTAATCATCTGCCTTGAAACCACAGGGTTGCTGGTTCGAATCCCACCTCAGGTAGACTTCATTATAATTGCATTGCACACAACATGACTGTATCAATGAGGAACATATCTATCACTTTGACCAGTAAGCTCCGCCCTTAGATTGTCTGCAATTTTGAGCAGTTTGAAAAACATTTAAATCCAGCATTTCTGAGCAATTTGCGTGAAAGTGTGTCATGTGTGTGAACTCCTTTTTCATCAGTTCGGGTCTGTTGGCCCAATGGCTTAATCATCTGCCTTGATACCACAGGGTCGCTGGTTCAAATCTCACCTCATGCAGACCTCAACTCAATTGCATTGCACACAACATGACTGTATCAATGCATGTGCAATTGTTAAAGATAACGAGAAATGCATACTTGAAAGTAGTTATTTTCAATGTATGACGTAATTCATTTGCCCTTTTGTTTTGTGTTGTTGGATTCTCCTTTCTCACTATCTGATGCTGTCGATTCAATAGCTCCACCAGTAGAGTGTGAGCCTCATGTGCCGAAGGTCCCTGGTTCAAATCCCACTGATTACAGTTTACATTTATATTGCATTATACAAAACATGACCCTGTTAATTCAGATATGTGCAATTTTTAAACAATAACATGAAATGCTTTTTTGAGAGTAGTTGTTTTTTATGTATGACATACTTTCTTGTGAAAATAGCCGATCTACAATCTCACAACTTTTCAGATAGCAACGCGTTGTGAGCTTGTAGGTCGACTATTTTCACTAGTTTCCAGTCCGAGGAGACAAAAAAAAAAACTTTATTGGTAAATGTTTTGTGAACCAGTGATCTACAGTAGTTAGCGAAATAGAGGCTTGGTTCATAATGGACGGAAAAACCTATAGATATCAACAGACACCATCAGGGAGGCCATATCTCTAGCTCAATGAGAAGAGAGGCAGCCTGTGAATCCATAGGTCGCTGGTTCGATCCCTGTCCCCAACAATGCGTTGAGGTGATCATCATTTGGAATTCCCCCTATTCCCATGGATTGGATCCACCCCTCTCACTCATCACCAATCACACCTGCCACATGCACAGTACAATTTTTAGGTACTTTTACTTTACTACTCTACTCTACTACAATTACAGCAGATGACAGCTTTAGTTACTTGTTACTTTGCAGATGTAATTATTAATACAACACCTACAGTAACCACATACAGCCGATCTACAATGTGACGCGTTATGAGCTTGTATGTATATAATAAGCAACCCATGCTGTATGATAACTTACCACATATGAAATCCAATTCTGTCTATCCAATGGCTCAGTCTGTACTGTGGCCATAGCTGAGTGGTTAGTGAGCCCACCTAAGGAGCCAGAGGCCCTGGTTGCCCCAGGTACGATTCCAGGCCAGGCCAGCAAATGCGTCGATGAAATGAAATTTGTCCCTGAGCTAGACTCTTAACCCCTAATTGCTCACAGGCCCTCATTGGAAACAAGACCGCAAGGACTTTCATGAACGGACCTGGAATTATCCTTATCCTTTACACTGTCTACCCACAAGTCTATAGGTCCCTGGTTCAAACCTCAATTTAACCGGTCCAAATATAATTTACTGAACAAAAATCATGACTTTGTTAATTAATGCATGTTCACTTCTTCTCTCTCGCTCTCTCTCTTACTGCCTCTCTTTCTCACTGCCTCTCTCTCTCTCTCCCTCTCTCTCTCTTTTCTCTCTCTCTCTCTCTCTCTCTCTCTCTCTCTCTCTCTCTCTCTCTCTCTCTCTCTCTGTCACTGTCTGTCTGTCTGCCAGTCTGCCACTCTGTCACTGTCTGTCTGTCTGCCAGTCTGCCACTCTGTCACTGTCTGTCTGTCTGTCTGTCTGTCTGCCAGTCTGCCAGTCTGCCACTCTGTCACTCTGTCACAGTCTGTCTGTCTGCCAGTCTGCCACTCTGTCACTGTCTGTCTGTCTGTCTGTCTGCCAGTCTGCCACTCTGTCACTGTCTGTCTGTCTGCCAGTCTGCCACTCTGTCACTGTCTGTCTGTCTGCCAGTCTGCCAGTCTGCCACAGTCTGTCTGTCTGCCAGTCTGCCACTCTGTCACTGTCTGTCTGTCTGTCTGCCAGTCTGCCACTCTGCCACTCTGTCACAGTCTGTCTGTTTGTCTGTCTGCCACTCTGTCACAGTCTGCCAGTCTGCCAGTCTGTCACAGTCTGCCAGTCTGCCACTCTGTCACTGTCTGTCTGTCTGCCAGTCTGCCAGTCTGCCACAGTCTGTCTGTCTGCCAGTCTGCCAGTCTGCCACAGTCTGTCACAGTCTGCCAGTCTGCCAGTCTGCCACTCTGTCACAGTCTGCCAGTCTGCCACTCTGTCAAAGTCTGCCAGTCTGCCAGTCTGCCACTCTGTCACAGTCTGCCAGTCTGCCATTATTCTCGAAACCGCTCATTGCTGCTTGCAGCTATATTTATTATTATTCTTCCGCCGGTTTTGCCAGTTCTGGCCTAACCGCCTGGTCACTTCTTATGAAATTCGGCAATATGGTAGAGGGCTATGCCAAACGGCGAAAACCCGAAACTCACAACCATTGGCCAAAGGGTGGCGCTGTAGCACTCAATTGAACATGCCAACTTTGAACAGGTACAGCTCATGCCCTGTTCGACCTACAGCCATGAAACTTCGATACACACATGCGTCTCCTCATGCCTAACAACTTTCGCTGTTTGACTTTTGACCTCTGACCTTTAGATCTCCCACCATTTCGAATTCTATGAAAAGCAGTAAAAAGCAGTAAAAAAATCACTTCTCCTGGGATTTATGAGCAATCTGTACGAAACTGTATACACATGAACTTTGGACCAATGCCGACAAACGTAACTTAGCGGATTTTCCATAAGTGAAAACGTTAAGCTTTTATAAGCCAATGAAAATTGCAGCTTTTTTTAAATTATTCATCTGCCCCTAACACATACATGCAGACTCACATTTGTTTGACACTTTGCAATATTGTAGAGGGTCCTTCCAAGTATCACTGAAACCAATCTTACTCCAATTGGTCAAAGGGGGGCGCTATAGCAATTTTTTGAAAATGCAAACTTTAAACAGGCAAAAGTCATGCCTCGTTTGGCCGACAGCCGTTAAATCTGCTTACACATGTGCCTTGACTCATGAGGAACACATGTATCACTTTGACCAGTAAGCTCTGCCCTTAGATTGTCTGCAATTTTGAGCAGTTTGAAAAACATTTAAATCCAGGATTTCTGAGCAATTTGCATGAAACTGTGTCAAATACATGTTTGAGGCCCTTTTTCACAGGTTCAGGTGTGTTGGTTCAATAGCTTGATCGCTAAATCATCTGCCTTGAAACCATAGGGTAGCCGGTTCGAATCCCACCTCAGGTAGACTTAATTATAATTGCATTGCACACAACATGACTATACCAATGAATACATGTGCAATTGTTAAAGATGACGAGAAATGCATACTTGAAAGTAGTTCTTTTCAATGTATGACGTACTTCATTCGCGCTTTTGTTTTGTTTTGTTGGATTCTCCCTTTTCACTGTCTAAGGCTGTGTATTGGATAGCTCCACCAGTAGAGTGTGAGTATCATGTGCCGAAGGTCCCTGGTTCGAATCCCACTTATTACAGTTCACATTTAAATTGCATTGTACAAAACATGACCCTGTTAATTCAGACAAGTGCAATGTTTAGACAATAACACGAAATGCTTTTGAGAGTAGTTTTTTTTTATGTATGACATACTTTCTTGTGAAAATAGCCGATCTACAATCTCACACCTTTTTAGATAGCAACGCGTTGTGAGCTTGTAGATCGACTATTTTCCACTAGTTTCCATTCCGAAATATATTGAGCAGTTTGAAAAACATTTAAACCAAGGATTTCTGAGCAATTTGCGTGAAAGTGTGTCATGTGTGTGAACTCCCTTTTCACTAGTACAGGTCTGTTGGCCCAATGGCTTAATCATCTGCCTTGAAACCACAGGGTTCCTGGTTCGAATCCCACGTCATGTAGAATTCATTATAATTGCATTGCACACAACATGACTGTATCAATGAATGCATGTGCAATTGTTAACCAGTAAACTCCGCCCTTAGATTGTCTGCAATTTTGAGCAGTTTGAAAAACATTTAAATCCAGTATTTCTGAGCAATTTGCGTGAAAGTGTGTCATGTGTGTGAACTCCCTTTTCATCAGTTCGGGTCTGTTGGCCCAATGGCTTAATCATCTGCCTTGATACCAGAGCGTCGCCGGTTCAAATCTCACCTCATGCAGACCTCAACTCAATTGCATTACACACAACATGACTGTATCAATGAATAAACATGCAATTGTTAAATGAAACGCTTATTGAGAGTACTTGTTTTCAATGTATGATGTACTTCATTCCCTCTTTTGTTTTGTTTTGTTTTGTTGGATTCTCCCTTCTCACTGACCAAGGCTGTGGATTGAATAGCTTGATCAATACAGTGTTAGTCTCATGTGCCAAAGGTCCACGGCTCAAACCCCACTTGTCACAGTTTACATTTAAATAGCATTATGCAAAACATGACCCTGTTAATTCAGACATGTGCACTTTGCTCTCTCTCTCTCTCTCTCTCTCTCTCTCTCTCTCTTTCTCTCTCTCTCTCTCTCTCTCTCTCTCTCTCTCTCTCTCTCTCTCTCTCTCTCTCTCTCTCTCTCACTCTGTCACAGTCTGCCACTCTGTCACTGTCTGTCTGTCTGTCTGCCAGTCTGCCAGTCTGCCACAGTCTGTCTGTCTGCCAGTCTGCCACAGTCTGTCACAGTCTGCCAGTCTGCCAGTCTGCCACTCTGTCACAGTCTGCCAGTCTGCCACTCTGTCAAAGTCTGCCAGTCTGCCAGTCTGCCAGTCTGCCAGTCTGCCACTCTGTCAAAGTCTGCCAGTCTGCCAGTCTGCCACTCTTGTCACAGTCTGCCAGTCTGCCATTATTCTCGAAACCGCTAATTGCTGCTTGCAGCTATATTTAGGTTTCGAGAGCCTGTAAGGCTTCGAACCCTATTACATCTCTACACTTTCATTAGGTTTCGAGAGCCTGTAAGGCTTCGAACCCTATTACATTCCTTGGCTTTCATTATTATTATTATTCTTCCGCCGTTTTTGCCAGTTCTGGCCTAACCGCCTTGTCACTTCTTATGAAATTCGGCAATATGGTAGAGGGCTATGCCAAACGGCGAAAACCCGAAACTCACAACCATTGGCCAAAGGGTGGCGCTGTAGCACTCAATTGAAAATGCCAACTTTGAACAGGTACAGCTCATGCCCTGTTCGACCTACAGCCATGAAACTTCGATACACACATGCGTCTCCTCATGCCTAACAACTTTCACTGTTTGACTTTTGACCTCTGACCTTTAGATCTCCCACCATTTCGATTTCTATGAAAAGCAGTAAAAAGCAGTAAAAAGCCTACTCCTCCTGGGATTTATGAGCAATCTGTACGAAACTGTATACACATGAACTTTGGACCAATGCCGACAAACGTAACTTAGCGGATTTTCCATAAGTGAAAACGTTAAGCTTTTATAAGCCAATGAAAATTGCAGCTTTTTTTTTATTATTCATCTGCCCCTAACACATACATGCAGACTCACATTTGTTTGACACTTTGCAATATTGTAGAGGGTCCTTCCAAGTATCACTGAAACCAATCTTACTCCAATTGGTCAAAGGGGGGCGCTATAGCAATTTTTTGAAAATGCAAACTTTAAACAGGCAAAAGTCATGCCTCGTTTGGCCGACAGCCGTTAAACCTGCTTACACATGTGCCTTGACTCATGAGGAACACATGTATCACTTTGACCAGTAAGCTCTGCCCTTAGATTGTCTGCAATTTTGAGCAGTTTGAAAAACATTTAAATCCAGGATTTCTGAGCAATTTGCATGAAACTGTGTCAAATACATGTTTGAGGCCCTTTTTCACAGGTTCAGGTGTGTTGGTTCAATAGCTTGATCGCTTAATCATCTGCCTTGAAACCATAGGGTAGCCGGTTCGAATCCCACCTCAGGTAGACTTAATTATAATTGCATTGCACACAACATGACTATATCAATGAATACATGTGCAATTGTTAAAGATGACGAGAAATGCATACTTGAAAGTAGTTATTTTCAATGTATGACGTACTTCATTCGCGCTTTTGTTTTGTTTTGTTGGATTCTCCCTTTTCACTGTTTAAGGCTGTGTATTGGATAGCTCCACCAGTAGAGTGTGAGTCTCATGTGCCGAAGGTCTCTGGTTCGAATCCCACTTATTACAGTTCACATTTAAATTGCATTGTACAAAACATGACCCTGTTAATTCAGACAAGTGCAATGTTTAGACAATAACACGAAATGCTTTTGAGAGTAGTTTTTTTTTATGTATGACATACTTTCTTGTGAAAATAGCCGATCTACAATCTCACACCTTTTTAGATAGCAACGCGTTGTGAGCTTGTAGATCGACTATTTTCCACTAGTTTCCATTCCGAAATATATTGAGCAGTTTGAAAAACATTTAAACCAAGGATTTCTGAGCAATTTGCGTGAAAGTGTGTCATGTGTGTGAACTCCCTTTTCACTAGTACAGGTCTGTTGGCCCAATGGCTTAATCATCTGCCTTGAAACCACAGGGTTCCTGGTTCGAATCCCACGTCATGTAGAATTCATTATAATTGCATTGCACACAACATGACTGTATCAATGAATGCATGTGCAATTGTTAACCAGTAAACTCCGCCCTTAGATTGTCTGCAATTTTGAGCAGTTTGAAAAACATTTAAATCCAGTATTTCTGAGCAATTTGCGTGAAAGTGTGTCATGTGTGTGAACTCCCTTTTCATCAGTTCGGGTCTGTTGGCCCAATGGCTTAATCATCTGCCTTGATACCAGAGCGTCGCCGGTTCAAATCTCACCTCATGCAGACCTCAACTCAATTGCATTGCACACAACATGACTGTATCAATGAATGCATGTGCAATTGTTAACCAGTAAACTCCGCCCTTAGATTGTCTGCAATTTTGAGCAGTTTGAAAAACATTTAAATCCAGTATTTCTCAGCAATTTGCGTGAAAGTGTGTCATGTGTGTGAACTCCTTTTTCATCAGTTCGGGTCTGTTGGCCCAATGGCTTAATCATCTGCCTTGATACCGGAGGGTCGCCGGTTCAAATCTCACCTCATGCAGACCTCAACTCAATTGCATTGCACACAACAAGACTGTATCAATGAATAAACATGCAATTGTTAAATGAATTGCTTTTGAGAGTAGTTGTTTTTTATGTATGACATACTTTCTTGTGAAAATAGCTGATCTACAATCTCACACCGGAAGAACCTATAGGACGGAAAAACCTATAGATATCAACAGACACCATCAGGGAGGCCATATCTTTAGCTCAATGAGAAGAGAGGCAGCCTGTGAATCCATAGGTCGCTGGTTCGATCCCTGTCCCCAACAATGCGTTGAGGTGATCATCATTTGGAATTCCCCCTATTCCCATGGATTGGATCCACCCCTCTCACCTGCTCTCACTCATCACCAATCACACCTGCCACATGCACAGTACAATTTTTAGGTACTTTTACTTTACTACTCTACTCTACTACAATTACAGCAGATGACAGCTTTAGTTACTTGTTACTTTGCAGATGTAATTATTAATACAACACCTACAGTAACCACATACAGCCGATCTACAATGTGACGCGTTATGAGCTTGTATGTATATAATAAGCAACCCATGCTGTATGATAACTTACCACATATGAAATCCAATTCTGTCTATCCAATGGCTCAGTCTGTACTGTGGCCATAGCTGAGTGGTTAGTGAGCCCACCTAGGGAGCCAGAGGCCCTGGTTGCCCCAGGTACGATTCCAGGCCAGGCCAGCAAATGTGTCGATGAAATGAAATGTGTCCCTGAGCAAGACTCTTAACCCCTAATTGCTCACAGGCCCTCATTGGAAACAAGACCGCAAGGACTTTCATGAACGGACCTGGAATTATCCTTATCCTTTACACTGTCTACCCACAAGTCTATAGGTCCCTGGTTCAAACCCCAATTTAACCGGTCCAAATATAATTTACTGAACAAAAATCATGACTTTGTTAATTAATGCATGTTCACTTCTTCTCTCTCGCTCTCTCTCTTACTGCCTCTCTTTCTCACTGCCTCTCTCTCCCTCTCCCTCTCCCTCTCTCTCTCTCTCTCTCTCTCTCTCTCTCTCTCTCTGCCACTGTCTGTCTGTCTGCCAGTCTGCCACTCTGTCACTGTCTGTCTGTCTGCCACTCTGTCACTGTCTGTCTGTCTGTCTGTCTGCCAGTCTGCCACTCTGTCACTCTGTCACAGTCTGTCTGTCTGTCTGCCAGTCTGCCACTCTGTCACTGTCTGTCTGTCTGCCAGTCTGCCACTCTGTCACTGTCTGTCTGTCTGCCAGTCTGCCACTCTGTCACAGTCTGTCTGTCTGCCTGTCTGCCAGTCTGCCACTGTCTGTCTGTCTGCCAGTCTGCCAGTCTGCCACAGTCTGTCTGTCTGCCAGTCTGCCACTCTGTCACTGTCTGTCTGTCTGCCAGTCTGCCAGTCTGCCACTCTGCCACTCTGTCACAGTCTGTCTGTCTGTTTGTCTGTCTGCCACTCTGTCACAGTCTGCCAGTCTGCCAGTCTGTCACAGTCTGCCAGTCTGCCACTCTGCCACTCTGTCACTGTCTGTCTGTCTGTCTGTCTGCCAGTCTGCCAGTCTGCCACAGTCTGTCTGTCTGCCAGTCTGCCAGTCTGCCACAGTCTGTCACAGTCTGCCAGTCTGCCAGTCTGCCACTCTGTCACAGTCTGCCAGTCTGCCACTCTGTCAAAGTCTGCCAGTCTGCCACTCTGTCACAGTCTGCCAGTCTGCCATTATTCTCGAAACCGCTCATTGCTGCTTGCAGCTATATTTATTATTATTCTTCCGCCGGTTTTGCCAGTTCTGGCCTAACCGCGTGGTCACTTTTTATGAAATTCGGCAATATGGTAGAGGGCTATGCCAAACGGCGAAAACCCGAAACTCACAAACATTGGCCAAAGGGTGGCGCTGTAGCACTCAATTGAAATATGCCAACTTTGAACAGGTACAACTCATGCCCTGTTTGACCCACAGCCATGAAACTTCGATGCACACATGCGTCTCCTCATGCCTAACAACTTTCACACTCTGACTTTTGACCTCTGACCTTTAGATCTCCCACCATTTCGAATTCTATGAAAAGCAGTAAAAAGCAGTCAAAAAATCACTTCTCCTGGGATTTATGAGCAATCTGTACGAAACTGTATACACATGAACTTTGGACCAATGCCGACAAACGTAACTTAGCGGATTTTCCATAAGTGAAAACGTTAAGCTTTTATAAGCCAATGAAAATTGCAGCTTTTTTTAAATTATTCATCTGCCCCTAACACATACATGCAGACTCACATTTGTTTGACACTTTGCAATATTGTAGAGGGTCCTTCCAAGTATCACTGAAACCAATCTTACTCCAATTGGTCAAAGGGGGGCGCTATAGCAATTTTTTGAAAATGCAAACTTTAAACAGGCAAAAGTCATGCCTCGTTTGGCCGACAGCCGTTAAACCTGCTTACACATGTGCCTTGACTCATGAGGAACACATGTATCACTTTGACCAGTAAGCTCTGCCCTTAGATTGTCTGCAATTTTGAGCAGTTTGAAAAACATTTAAATCCAGGATTTCTGAGCAATTTGCATGAAACTGTGTCAAATACATGTTTGAGGCCCTTTTTCACAGGTTCAGGTGTGTTGGTTCAATAGCTTGATCGCTTAATCATCTGCCTTGAAACCATAGGGTAGCCGGTTCGAATCCCACCTCAGGTAGACTTAATTATAATTGCATTGCACACAACATGACTATACCAATGAATACATGTGCAATTGTTAAAGATGACGAGAAATGCATACTTGAAAGTAGTTCTTTTCAATGTATGACGTACTTCATTCGCGCTTTTGTTTTGTTTTGTTGGATTCTCCCTTTTCACTGTCTAAGGCTGTGTATTGGATAGCTCCACCAGTAGAGTGTGAGTCTCATGTGCCGAAGGTCCCTGGTTCGAATCCCACTTATTACAGTTCACATTTAAATTGCATTGTACAAAACATGACCCTGTTAATTCAGACAAGTGCAATGTTTAGACAATAACACGAAATGCTTTTGAGAGTAGTTTTTTTTTATGTATGACATACTTTCTTGTGAAAATAGCCGATCTACAATCTCACACCTTTTTAGATAGCAACGCGTTGTGAGCTTGTAGATCGACTATTTTCCACTAGTTTCCATTCCGAAATATATTGAGCAGTTTGAAAAACATTTAAACCAAGGATTTCTGAGCAATTTGCGTGAAAGTGTGTCATGTGTGTGAACTCCCTTTTCACTAGTACAGGTCTGTTGGCCCAATGGCTTAATCATCTGCCTTGAAACCACAGGGTTCCTGGTTCGAATCCCACGTCATGTAGAATTCATTATTAGGTTTCGAGAGCCATCAGGCTTCGAAAGCTATTACATCTCTACACTTTCACTATTAGTATTATTCTTCCGCCGTTTTTGCCAGTTCTGGCCTAACCGCCTGGTCACTTCTTATGAAATTCGGCAATATGGTAGAGGGCTATGCCAAACGGCGAAAACCCGAAACTCACAACCATTGGCCAAAGGGTGGCGCTGTAGCACTCAATTGAAAATGCCAACTTTGAACAGGTACAGCTCATGCCCTGTTCGACCTACAGCCATGAAACTTCGATACACACATGCGTCTCCTCATGCCTAACAACTTTCACTGTTTGACTTTTGACCTCTGACCTTTAGATCTCCCACCATTTCGAATTCTATGAAAAGCAGTAAAAAGCAGTAAAAAGCCTACTCCTCCTGGGATTTATGAGCAATCTGTACGAAACTGTATACACATGAACTTTGGACCAATGCCGACAAACGTAACCAAGCGGATTTTCCATAAGTGAAAACGTTAAGCTTTTATAAGCCAATGAAAATTGCAGCTTTTTTTAAATTATTCATCTGCCCCTAACACATACATGCAGACTCACATTTGTTTGACACTTTGCAATATTGTAGAGGGTCCTTCCAAGTATCACTGAAACCAATCTTACTCCAATTGGTCAAAGGGGGGCGCTATAGCAATTTTTTGAAAATGCAAACTTTAAACAGGCAAAAGTCATGCCTCGTTTGGCCGACAGCCGTTAAACCTGCTTACACATGTGCCTTGACTCATGAGGAACACATGTATCACTTTGACCAGTAAGCTCTGCCCTTAGATTGTCTGCAATTTTGAGCAGTTTGAAAAACATTTAAATCCAGGATTTCTGAGCAATTTGCATGAAACTGTGTCAAATACATGTTTGAGGCCCTTTTTCACAGGTTCAGGTGTGTTGGTTCAATAGCTTGATCGCTTAATCATCTGCCTTGAAACCATAGGGTAGCCGGTTCGAATCCCACCTCAGGTAGACTTAATTATAATTGCATTGCACACAACATGACTATATCAATGAATACATGTGCAATTGTTAAAGATGACGAGAAATGAATACTTGAAAGTAGTTATTTTCAATGTATGACGTACTTCATTCGCGCTTTTGTTTTGTTTTGTTGGATTCTCCCTTTTCACTGTCTAAGGCTGTGTATTGGATAGCTCCACCAGTAGAGTGTGAGTCTCATGTGCCAAAGGTCCCTGGTTTGAATCCCACTTATTACAGTTCACATTTAAATTGCATTGTACAAAACATGACCCTGTTAATTCAGACATGTGCAATGTTTAGACAATAACACGAAATGCTTTTGAGAGTAATTGTTTTTTATGTATGACATACTTTCTTGTGAAAATAGCCGATCTACAATCTCACACCTTTTTAGATAGCAACGCGTTGTGAGCTTGTAGATCGACTATTTTCCAGTAGTTTCCATTCCGAAATATATTGAGCAGTTTGAAAAACATTTAAACCAAGGATTTCTGAGCAATTTGCGTGAAAGTGTGTCATGTGTGTGAACTCCCTTTTCACTAGTACAGGTCTGTTGGCCCAATGGCTTAATCATCTGCCTTGATACCGCAGAGTCGCCGGTTCAAATCCCACGTCATGCAGACTTCAACTCAATTGCATTGCACACAACATGATTGTATCAATGAATAAACATGCAATTGATAAATGAAATGCTTATTGAGAGTAGTTATTTTCAATGTATGACGTACTTCATTCCCTCTTTTTTTTTGTTTTGTTGGATTCTCCTTTTTCACTGACTAAGGCTGTGCATTGAATAGCTTGATCAATACACTGTTAGTCTCATGTGCCAGAGGTCCATGGTTCAAACCCCACTCGTCACAGTTTACATTTAAATTGCATTGTACAAAACATGACCCTGTTAATTCAGACATGTGCATTTTTTAAACAATAACATGAAATGCTTTTGAGAGTACTTGTTTTTTATGTATGACATACTTTCTTGTGAAAATAGCTGATCTACAATCTCACACCGGAAGAACCTATAGGACGGAAAAACCTATAGATATCAACAGACACCATCAGGGAGGCCATATCTTTAGCTCAATGAGAAGAGAGGCAGCCTGTGAATCCATAGGTCGCTGGTTCGATCCCTGTCCCCAACAATGCGTTGAGGTGATCATCATTTGGAATTCCCCCTATTCCCATGGATTGGATCCACCCCTCTCACCTGCTCTCACTCATCACCAATCACACCTGCCACATGCACAGTACAATTTTTAGGTACTTTTACTTTACTACTCTACTCTACTACAATTACAGCAGATGACAGCTTTAGTTACTTGTTACTTTGCAGATGTAATTATTAATACAACACCTACAGTAACCACATACAGCCGATCTACAATGTGACGCGTTATGAGCTTGTATGTATATAATAAGCAACCCATGCTGTATGATAACTTACCACATATGAAATCCAATTCTGTCTATCCAATGGCTCAGTCTGTACTGTGGCCATAGCTGAGTGGTTAGTGAGCCCACCTAGGGAGCCAGAGGCCCTGGTTGCCCCAGGTACGATTCCAGGCCAGGCCAGCAAATGTGTCGATGAAATGAAATTTGTCCCTGAGCAAGACTCTTAACCCGTAATTGCTCACAGGCCCTCATTGGAAACAAGACCGCAAGGACTTTCATGAACGGACCTGGAATTATCCTTATCCTTTACACTGTCTACCGGTCCCTGGTTCAAACCCCAATTTAACCGGTCCAAATATAATTTACTGAACAAAAATCATGACTTTGTTAATTAATGCATGTTCACTTCTTCTCTCTCGCTCTCTCTCTCTTACTGCCTCTCTCTCTCTCTTACTGCCTCTCTCTCTTTCTCTCTCTCTGTCTCTCTGTCTCTCTGTCTCTCTGTCTCTCTGTCTCTCTGTCTGTCTGTCTGCCTGCCAGTCTGCCACTCTGTCACTGTCTGTCTGTCTGCCAGTCTGCCAGTCTGTCACTGTCTGTCTGTCTGCCAGTCTGCCACTCTGTCACAGTCTGTCTGTCTGCCAGTCTGCCACTCTGTCACTGTCTGTCTGTCTGCCAGTCTGCCAGTCTGCCACTCTGTCACAGTCTGCCAGTCTGCCACTCTGTCACTGTCTGTCTGTCTGCCAGTCTGCCACAGTCTGTCTGTCTGCCAGTCTGCCACAGTCTGTCACAGTCTGCCAGTGTGCCACTCTGTCACAGTCTGCCAGTCTGCCACTCTGTCACAGTCTGCCAGTCTGCCAGTCTGCCACTCTGTCACAGTCTGCCAGTCTGCCAGTCTGCCATTATTCTCGAAACCGCTCATTGCTGCTTGCAGCTATATTTATTATTATTATTCTTCCGCCGTTTTTGCCAGTTCTGGCCTAACCGCCTGGTCACTTCTTATGAAATTCGGCAATATGGTAGAGGGCTATGCCAAACGGCGAAAACCCGAAACTCACAACCATTGGCCAAAGGGTGGCGCTGTAGCACTCAATTGAAAATGCCAACTTTGAACAGGTACAGCTCATGCCCTGTTCGACCTACAGCCATGAAACTTCGATACACACATGCGTCTCCTCATGCCTAACAACTTTCACTGTTTGACTTTTGACCTCTGACCTTTAGATCTCCCACCATTTCGAATTCTATGAAAAGCAGTAAAAAGCAGTAAAAATCTAACTCCTCCTGGGATTTATGAGCAATCTGTACGAAACTGTATACACATGAACTTTGGACCAATGCCGACAGACGTAACCAAGCGGATTTTCCATAAGTGAAAACGTTAAGCTTTTATAAGCCAATGAAAATTGCAGCTTTATTTTAATTTTTCATCTGCCCCTAACACATACATGCAGACTCACATTTGTTTGACACTTTGCAATATTGTAGAGGGTCCTTCCAAGTATCACTGAAACCAATCTTACTCCAATTGGTCAAAGGGGGGCGCTATAGCAATTTTTTGAAAATGCAAACTTTAAACAGGCAAAAGTCATGCCTCGTTTGGCCGACAGCCGTTAAACCTGCTTACACATGTGCCTTGACTCATGAGGAACACATGTATCACTTTGACCAGTAAGCTCTGCCCTTAGATTGTCTGCAATTTTGAGCAGTTTGAAAAACATTTAAATCCAGGATTTCTGAGCAATTTGCATGAAACTGTGTCAAATACATGTTTGACGCCCTTTTTCACAGGTTCAGGTGTGTTGGTTCAATAGCTTGATCGCTTAATCATCTGCCTTGAAACCATAGGGTAGCCGGTTCGAATCCCACCTCAGGTAGACTTAATTATAATTGCATAGCACACAACATGACTATATCAATGAATACATGTGCAATTGTTAAAGATGACGAGAAATGCATACTTGAAAGTAGTTATTTTCAATGTATGACGTACTTCATTCGCGCTTTTGTTTTGTTTTGTTGGATTCTCCCTTTTCACTGTCTAAGGCTGTGTATTGGATAGCTCCACCAGTAGAGTGTGAGTCTCATGTGCCGAAGGTCCCTGGTTCGAATCCCACTTATTACAGTTCACATTTAAATTGCATTGTACAAAACATGACCCTGTTAATTCAGACATGTGCAATGTTTAGACAATAACACGAAATGCTTTTGAGAGTAGTTGTTTTTTATGTATGACATACTTTCTTGTGAAAATAGCCGATCTACAATCTCACACCTTTTTAGATAGCAACGCGTTGTGAGCTTGTAGATCGACTATTTTCCACTAGTTTCCATTCTGAAATATATTGAGCAGTTTGAAAAACATTTAAACCAAGGATTTCTGAGCAATTTGCGTGAAAGTGTGTCATGTGTGTGAACTCCCTTTTCACTAGTACAGGTCTGTTGGCCCAATGGCTTAATCATCTGCCTTGAAACCACAGGGTTCCTGGTTCGAATCCCACGTCATGTAGAATTCATTATAATTGCGTTGCACACAACATGACTGTATCAATGAATACATGTGCAATTGTTAACCAGTAAACTCCGCCCTTAGATTGTCTGCAATTTTGAGCAGTTTGAAAAACATTTAAATCCACTATTTCTGAGCAATTTGCGTGAAAGTGTGTCATGTGTGTGAACTCCCTTTTCATCAGTTCGGGTCTGTTGGCCCAATGGCTTAATCATCTGTCTTGATACCAGAGGGTCGCCGGTTCAAATCTCACCTCATGCAGACCTCAACTCAATTGCATTGCACACAACATGACTGTATCAATGAATAAACATGCAATTGTTAAATGAAACGCTTATTGAGAGTAGTTGTTTTCAATGTATGATGTACTTCATTCCCTCTTTTGTTTTGTTTTGTTTTGTTGGATTCTCCCTTCTCACTGACCAAGGCTGTGGATTGAATAGCTTGATCAATACAGTGTTAGTCTCATGTGCCAAAGGTCCACGGTTCAAACCCCACTCGTCACAGTTTACATTTAAATTGCATTATACAAAACATGACCCTGTTAATTCAGACATGTGCACTTTTTAAACAATACCATGAATTGCTTTTGAGAGTAGTTGTTTTTTATGTATGACATACTTTCTTGTGAAAATAGCTGATCTACAATCTCACACCGGAAGAACCTATAGGACGGAAAAACCTATAGATATCAACAGACACCATCAGGGAGGCCATATCTTTAGCTCAATGAGAAGAGAGGCAGCCTGTGAATCCATAGGTCGCTGGTTCGATCCCTGTCCCCAACAATGCGTTGAGGTAATCATCATTTGGAGTTCCCCCTATTCCCATGGATTGGATCCACCCCTCTCACCTGCTCTCACTCATCACCAATCACACCTGCCACATGCACAGTACAATTTTTAGGTACTTTTACTTTACTACTCTACTCTACTACAATTACAGCAGATGACAGCTTTAGTTACTTGTTACTTTGCAGATGTAATTATTAATACAACACCTACAGTAACCACATACAGCCGATCTACAATGTGACGCGTTATGAGCTTGTATGTATATAATAAGCAACCCATGCTGTATGATAACTTACCACATATGAAATCCAATTCTGTCTATCCAATAGCTCAGTCTGTACTGTGGCCATAGCTGAGTGGTTAGTGAGCCCACCTAGGGAGCCAGAGGCCCTGGTTGCCCCAGGTACGATTCCAGGCCAGGCCAGCAAATGTGTCGATGAAATGAAATTTGTCCCTGAGCAAGACTCTTAACCCCTAAATGCTCACAGGCCCTCATTGGAAACAAGACCGCAAGGACTTTCATGAACGGACCTGGAATTATCCTTATCCTTTACACTGTCTACCCACAAGTCTATAGGTCCCTGGTTCAAACCCCAATTTAACCGGTCCAAATATAATTTACTGAACAAAAATCATGACTTTGTTAATTAATGCATGTTCACTTCTTCTCTCTCGCTCTCTCTCTTACTGCCTCTCTTTCTCACTGCCTCTCTCTCTCTCTCTCTCTCTCTCTCTCCCTCTCTCTCTCTCTCTCTCTCTCTCTCTCTCTCTCTCTCTCTCTCTCTCTCTCTCTCTCTCTCTCTCTCTCTCTCTCCCCCCCCTCTCTCTCTCTCTTTCTTTTCTCTCTCTCTCTCTCTCTCTCTCTCTCTCTCTCTCTCTCTCTCTCTCTCTCTCTCTCTCTCTCTCTCTGCCACTCTGTCACTGTCTGTCTGTCTGCCAGTCTGCCACTCTGTCACTGTCTGTCTGTCTGCCAGTCTGCCACTCTGTCACTGTCTGTCTGTCTGTCTGTCTGCCAGTCTGCCAGTCTGCCACTCTGTCACAGTCTGTCTGTCTGCCAGTCTGCCACTCTGTCACTGTCTGTTTGTCTGCCAGTCTGCCACTTTGTCACTGTCTGTCTGTCTGTCTGTCTGCCAGTCTGCCACTCTGTCACAGTCTGTCTGTCTGTCTGCCAGTCTGCCACTCTGTCACTGTCTGTCTGTCTGCCAGTCTGCCAGTCTGCCACAGTCTGTCTGTCTGCCAGTCTGCCAGTCTGCCACTCTGTCACTGTCTGTCTGTCTGCCAGTCTGCCACTCTGCCACTCTGTCACAGTCTGTCTGTCTGTTTGTCTGTCTGCCACTCTGTCACAGTCTGCCAGTCTGCCAGTCTGTCACAGTCTGCCAGTCTGCCACTCTGTTACTGTCTGTCTGTCTGTCTGTCTGCCAGTCTGCCACAGCCTGTCTGCCAGTCTGCCAGTCTGCCACAGTCTGTCACAGTCTGCCAGTCTGCCACTCTGCCACTCTGTCACAGTCTGCCAGTCTGCCAGTCTGCCACTCTGTCAAAGTCTGCCAGTCTGCCAGTCTGCCACTCTGTCACAGTCTGCCAGTCTGCCATTATTCTCGAAACCGCTCATTGCTGCTTGCAGCTATATTGAATATTGAGTTTGGATTTTGTCTGATGTTTCTTTCATTTAAGCTGTCCGTGTCTCTCGGCTCCACAATGTCTTTTGCTAGAGTAGGCCCAACATTTACAAAGAAGTTGTTGAATTCATTGACTACTTCCTTTGGTTTATTTATAATTATATTATCTTTAATAAATTGGTTTGGATAGTCAGCTTTAGCTTTTCCTTTTTTAATTATACTATTTAATATCTTCCAAGTCCCTTGGATGTTACTCCTGTGCTGTTCTAATTGCTTGTGATAATAATCCTTCTTATTTACTCTTAAAATACGTTTTCATTTATTTGTACATGTTTTATATCTACTTTCTGCATCCTTCGTTCTGTGTTTCATATAGTTTATATAATAGGTTTTTCTTTTTACATGCATTTTCAAGACCTTTTGTGTTGGCTTATCTTGTCTGGTTTTATTTTTATTTGTAGATGTTCTTAGCGGACAGTGCTTAATCATAAAGTTTAAGTAGGGTGGAGAGAAAGGGCTCATAGGCCTGATCTGGGTCCTCAGTGGCATAGACCTCAGTCTGTGTGCTTAGGTCCACCTCGAGGGCAGCTACGGCTCCAGGTGTTTTACATCTGTCAACTTGTAGTTGTACGGTAGGCTTGGGATGACCACCTACCAAGAATCTGGTAGGCGGAGGTGATGGTGAACCAACTATGGGTGATGACGGAACCAGATTCGAAAATGAAGAGAGGGTTGGATGATGACACACGTTTTGAGACTAGCGGGTGGATAAGTGGTTCATATGAGAGGTGAATTCAGCTTGAAGATGTGAATGGGAGTGGATATTCCGAATTAGTCCGTCTTAGTGTGTTTGAGTGTGAATATGAGAATGGAACGCAGCTGGTAGAGGTGTTGATTTGCAAGTTGCCTTCCTTGCGGAGGCAGGCTCTGTCGGAGCTACCGACGCACCCCCGGGTCTGACGGGTGCAGTACGTTAGTCCGACAGCGCATTCCTCCGACAGCGCAGCGCTCCGACGTTTCAATACTAAACCCGAACCAAACCCGCACCCTAACCCTAACCGCACGCGGATGCCACATAGTCGGAGAAAAGGTCTGTCGGATTATCGCATGCCTCCCGGGTCTGACATCACCTCCGTGCGACGGCTCCGGAGGGGAGGAGGACACCAACAGAGCAGATTTAAATAACTCAGTCTAATCTGAAATAGAGGGAATGGGTGGACCTGACCTTATTGGTGGTGGAGCCGTGGTTGAGGAACGGTGGCGGGTGTGAGGATATGGCCCGGGAGAGCGGACAGAGGGATGGGAGTAGGCTTGTTTGAGAAGCGGGAGTTGACGGTTGTCTGGGCGATGTCCTCGGGCCATGATGGAATTCAATGGGAGTCCGGGCTATGAATGATGGAATGATGGCTGAACGGAGACGGCGGCCGAGGGGTGTCGGCGGGGCGGGTAGAGCCGGGGGGGTTCTCCGGAGGTGAAAAATCCTCGTCGGCCAAGGCCACCAGAATTAATGTATCGTTGTTCATCGTGTCTTCGAAATGTAGGTTAATTCTTTGCAAACGAATGAACGATGCTTCAATGCAGTAGTCCCACACGTTTGTGCACAGCGTTTCTCTGCACGAAAGCAGGTGAGCACGGCGAGGTATAAATACAACCCTTGATTGTCTTGGGAGGAGGAGATAAGGGAGGAGTTGTTATCAAAAAGGATTGATATCAAAACAGAAGTGGCTGAAAAGAGGGGACACGCTTCCTTCCAAGCAACATGACACTGTAGGTGTTGACATAGTGAACAAAACAAGGTCCCCTGAGTAGCTAAGCAGTGAGGGAGGTTTGATTGCTAGTGATGCTGCTTCACGGTCTTGGTTCTGTGTTCTGTGAATGCCATCCAGGAGCTACAGCTGGGAATTGAGGCTATTGGCGCTAGTTCCTTAAGATAGTATCAATGTGACAGTAGGTTCATTTATTGCGTTTGGTCATTTGCAAGATAATCTGTGTCACTGTTTGCAGGACAATAGCAATAATACAATATTGCTGATTAACAGTGCTTCATACTGACCTGGAATGAATCTGTTCACATGCAAGTGGAAGGACTCAAGTGATGTGGACCTTCTTGCACACCTGGGGCCAGTTGCACCACCTCACACTAAGTTCAAACTTAGCCTAGTTATAGCTTAAACACATTCAATCCGGGAAAGTATCTCTGTCATTTTAGATTTCTTTGGCTATTCAAAAATAGCAGATATACAAGCTCGTAGCGCGGCACCGAGTGCCGCGCTACGAGCTTGTAGATATGCAATTTTGTTTTAAATCGTGAAAATTAGTGCACATCTTTGAATATGTATTTTTAAAAAATATATATATATTTAAAGGTAGGGTAAGTGGTTTGCAATTATTCAAATAATTGCAAAATGGGTCTATGTTCTGATAGTGCTCGTTACTATAGAGTGTCCTGTCCATATAAGGAGTCTCTATGTCTCTCCAGCTCTTTATAAAACAGAAAATGCATTTTCGTTTCAGTTTCAGTTTCATTTCCAATTTTATCCAATCAGGATAGAGAACTCAATCAGGATATAGATTAAACAAGTGAATTTGGAAGTGATGACACTAAGAAATTAGCAGGCACAATTTGAACTGGAACACTATAAAAATGAAGCTTAAAAATGGGTACTTTCTCCTGATTGGCTGAGATGTTGACACCTACCAGAAAATGTATTTTCTGTTTATTAAAGAGCTGGAGAGACGGGGAGACTCCTGTTACTGAACAAACACTCTATAGCAATGATTACTATCAGAATATAGTGCTTTAACCTTTTAACAAAATACTTTTTGTTTTAACCCAAAAATATCACTTACCCTACCTTTAAAGATTTGCACACATTTTAACATAAAAAACAAAAAATAGCAGATCTACAAGCTCATAGCGCGGCACTCGGTGCCGCGCTATGAGCTTGTATATCTGCTATTTTTGAATAGCCAAAGAAATCTAAAAATGACACATACTTTCCCGGCTAAATGAGTTAAATGGCTTTTTTAAAAGCCATTTAAGCTACAACTAGGCTAAGTTTGAAGTTAGTGTGAGGTGGTGCAACTGGCCCCTGTAGTTTGGTAGAATAACACCCCTTTCACTAGCAAAGACCACACCATCAAACAGAGAATCGTTTAGGTTGTATTTATTGAAAATGTAGACAGGGGAATGCATTGATTTGTGTGTGTGGTGCCACTGTGGGGAGAAAGGTTTGTACAGGGGAATGCATTGGTTTGTGTGTGTGGTGCCACTGTTGAGAGAAGGGGTTATTGTGTATGTGGTGCCACTGTGGAAGGAAGATGGGTTAGGTGATTGTTTAGGTTGAGGGGAAGGGGCGCCTTAGATGTGAAAGGCGTGGTCGGGGGGAAATGAGGGGAGATATGGGGGTCCCGTTGTTGGGAAGGAGGGGATGAATGGGGGTCCCGTTGTTGGGACGGAGGGGATGAATGGGGGTCCCGTTGTTGGGACGGAGGGGATGAATGGGGGTCCCGTTGTTGGGACGGAGGGGATGAATGGGGGTCCCGTTGTTGGGACGGAGGGGATGTACGGGGGTCCCGTTGTTGGGAGTCTGAAGGGAAGGTGGGCGTAAAGTGAGGAAGGGGAAGAGGGGGGGAGGTTGTAGGGAGATGAAGGTGGTGAGATAGAGGCGGGGAGGGAAGAGAGGCGGGATGAAGCGCCTGAAGGAGGGGCGAGGGACGTAGGGGGATGAGGGGAGGTAGGGAGGAGGGATGGAGAGGAATTGGGCGGGGGGCCGGGCGGTCTGGGGCATGGGCCCTGGGTACATTGGCTTTGGGGCCCGTGGTCCGTCGGCGACCTGGTCGCGCCGAGACCCCCCTTGGAGACCTGGAGGAAGCATGTATGAGAGAGGAGAACGGATCAGTTTTGCAGGGTTAGTTTTGAGCATGGGGAGGAGAAGGGGAGGTGGCGGGATGCAAGAAACACTGAGCATGAATGAGAGCGGGCACGGCGTGGTATAAATACAACCCTTGATTAGTTTGGTAGGAGGAGATAAGGGAGGAGTTGTTATCAACACCATCGCAAGCAGGTGAACTTGGGAGGAGTTGATATCGGCCAGATTGGAGGCGATTAGGAGGGGGAGGAGATTGTTATCTGGTGTGGTCTTCCCTCCTGAACTTACATTGTACCAATTGCATTTAGTGGTGGTCCCAGTCTCAGTGTACAGGAGCAAACCTGCTCACCTTGAATGCATTTAACATTGCACATTTGTTCCTCCCAGATGGTCAGCATCTTCTCGTAGTCCAAGAGAGGAACACCAAGGAAATCTTTGCCCTTTATCCCGGCCAGCTAGTTCAGAAGGCGTTCAATCAGGATGATGGACTGCTGCTCTCCTCTTCTCCGTCTTCTGCAGTGCATGGCCGGCTCCAGCTTGGTGATCTCCTGGTCCACCATTGTTCCAGTGGTACCAAGGACACCTTCCTGTTTCAGCTGTTCCCTTCCCTACGCACGTCATACTAAAGGAGCGCAAAGGTAAGCTTTTTTTGCGTTATCCTGTTGATTATGGTGGATCAGATGTTACAGATGTATGTACAGTATGTGACGTATTTTATTTCATGATCAATTAAGATATCAATCAATCAATCCTTTGTACACCACAGGGCCAGGTGCCACATAATGTGGCATATGTCGAGCTTGAGGACCAGTTCTGACCAACCACCAAATCTTTGTTTCAGTTTTGTCTTCTCTCTACCCTACATACAGTAGACGTGGTGGAGCCACACCAGCTTCTCTGTAAGTGTGGATGAGGTTAGCCGCTATGTCAAGAGGGGGACCTACCTGACTTGTCAGCACACTGATGAGGATTTGGCACACTTTGTTGCACACAGATGTAAGCCACAAGGCAGTCCCCTTGGCTTGGCCTGATAGCTTCTTGGTGTTCTGCAATCATATACATATAGTACATATATAGTACACAGTGACCATGCCTAGGCTAAGCCCACATAAATTGTTTATTTGATGTTATGCTAGTATACTATCACATGTTTAACCACTTAAAGGTCCAGTGAAATGACATTGTCGGTCATTTTATTTTGAAGTTTGTGTCTGAAACAGCCTTGAGCCCTTCAGGCTATGGCACGGTACAACCTCTCTCACGTGGTGCGCTGTGTTATTGTTTGTAGCCTGCAGGCGCACGCTGGCCAAGGGAGAGAGAGACAGCCACTGTGCAGAATGGTTGTTACCAAGTTGCTTATTTCTAACCTTAAATGTTTTCAGATACATATTTTAGTGTGCTGATTAGGTTTGCACCTTTGAAAGTGCAATTTTCATGCCAGACTTCTCTAAAATTCCTCTATGATTGTCTGAATAGTGCTAGCAGGGAGGAGCATTTTGAGTTTGTCCGCGACACCTTTGGATGTCGCGGACAAAAAAAGTAACAGCCTCCTCGAGGGTGTCAACTTCCATTTCATCCGGATCCGGAAAGGGGGTGGAGTCGACTCAGTCAGCATCAGTGGAGTCAGCACCTGCTGGAGTATGTCACATACTTCGCCGCTGAGCTCGATGGTTGACGATGGCTGTGGAGGATTAAACAAAGGCAGTCAGACAACCAGACAGTCAGATGGACACACGCACGCACGCACACAGATGAATACAGACCTCTCCAAAAAGCTGCTCTGCGGTGGCCTCTGCGGTGGCCTTCCCCGCACCATCGGTGGCCTCTGCGGTGGCCTCTGCGGTGGCCTTCCCCGCACCATCGCTCCTCTCACGACTCTCCAGAACCCTTTTTGTGGACATATAACTCTTCAGCTTCCACTGCGTGGAGGGCTTGAGCTCCTCAACCAGGATTTCAAACTCATCAGGTACGGACTGCTTGATGAGTTTCCATTCATTGGAATGGATGATTTGTATCACTTGGCACATCTTTTCGGCGGGGACCTTGAGGTTGTCGTTCCCGAGCTGTACCAACTCCTCAATAGACATGGGTTTACACAACTTCACCTCCTCCTTTCTGCAGAGCCAGGACACAATACTGTCAGTCATCTTCCCATTAAAGGAGCAATAAGCCATGTTGACACAGGAACTTTCTAAAGTATATTTTGTTATGATTCTTGTAATTCAACCGGAGAGTAAGGAATCTATGACATGGTCTGATACACACAAAAAAAAATAGGGCAGAAACTCACAGAACTAGAAAAGGCTAATTCTGGATTACATCATCTAGAGGGAGGTTTCAGGTTTTGAATGGTAAAAATTGGGTTTAAAGGGATATCACTCTACTCAGGCTTTTGTGAGCCCCCCAGACCGTTTTTAAGTCGCTGATAAGTTGTTCTTATCATATAATGAATCAAGCAACTTAACACTTTAAGACCTGAGGTGATTCAGTTTTTTGGAAAAAAAATCTAAAAAAAATTGTTCAAGATTTTTCAAAAATAGCAGATCTACAAGCTCATAGCGCAGCACTCAGCTAGCCAAAGAAATCTAAAGTGACACAGATGCGTGGGGGGCTCACAAAAGCATGAGTAGACGATACAATGACCCAAAGTTTTTTTGAAAGTGAAATATCCCTTTAAGGCCAGGAAAGACCAACCAAACATTTCCATACAAACAGACAAATACAAACATTGTAACACCACCATGTGAGCCCTACAATGTTTGAGGTTGTCTTTAGAATCTGAAAAGTAGAGGGAAAGTGATGCAACCATTTCCCATCCTCTTTAAGTAGTCCTTTGTATTGGCCTGAGTCTTGGGGGTTTAGCGAGGTGGGGTGTTAGTGACCTACCTAGACTTCTTGGGGAACAGATCCTTGCTGTGTTTGGTCCTTTTGGAGAGCTGAACAGCTGACAACGGCTCCTGGATCTCGTCTACCAGAGCTGCCATCATGCCTCGTTTCTTTTTTGGCTTGTTTTTCATCTGCTTCTCCTCTCTCATTGGTTTGCTGGCATGTGGCTGTCCAGCTCCTTGTGCACGGCCTTCAGCTGGGAAGGGAGGGAACAAGGGAGACCAAAGATTAGATCACGACACTCAAAAGATCAAAAAAATAGCAGATGTACATGCTCACAGTGTGGCACTAAAGGGACGCGCTGTGAGCTTGTATATCTGCTATTTTTGAATAGCCAAAATATAACATCTGGATAAAGTGGTTAAAATGATTGTGATGTTGTATTAACCCTCCTGGAACCATAAATCACTTGAACCCTAGCATCCCTATTCCAGGGGGAACAGTCGCCAAAAGTAGCAGATCTACAAGTTCACAACGCATCTCGCTGTGGCGCGTTGTGGGCTTGTAGATCTATTTTGGTGTAGAGAGGAAAGAAGAACACACAGTGCAGACAGAGCCAAAGGTCAAATATTAAGGGTTAAATATCTGAAAATACACATTAACAAGAATCCAACATATTAAAGGGATAGTTTTTGTCGCATTCCTAAGCCAATAATTTGATGAGCGGCAGCGGTTCCGGTAGGAGACACAAAGAGTCTCCTTTGTGTCTCCTACCGGAACCGCTGCCTACCGGTCCGTTGGTCATCAAATGATTGGCTTAGGAATGTGACAAAAACGAAAAAATATCCATGAATTCAAGTCTCCATGGGGTGATAAGTGGTAATCGATAGAAAAAAGAAAAACTATATGTAGTTGTGTTCAACGTAGGTTCGGGAGTAGAGACCGCCCTCTGCTCAGCCTCTCACGTTCATGATCAAGTTCACCTGCGCTGCTTATCTCCCAGCCAATCGACGCAGCAATCACCACAGTATAAATACACCTGCGATTGTATTCAGCGCGACGGCTCCAACACCAGCCACTCCAGCGGCCCCGCCCACGCTGGCTCCACGCTCCAACTCCGCCTCTCTCCCTCCCCCCCCTCCCCCCCTTCCCCCCCTTCCTTCCCTCCTCCCTTCCCTGCGCAGCCGTCCACTGCCATCCAGACGGTACAGCGGCCCCCCTGCCCCCCCAACAGGACGGCACGCCTTGCCGCTTCCTCCCGTCCAGCACAGCTGGCTTCTTCCCTTCCCAGAGTGGCGCCGTGCGCCCGCCTCCCTCCCCTCCTCCCTCCCTCCTTTCCCCCCCCCTTTCCTCCATGGCCTTGCGGGCCCCCCCCCCTCCCACCCTCCTCCCCCTTCCCCTTCTCCCCGGCGCCGTGCGCCCCCCTCCCCCCCTCCCTCAAAGCGGACGAGGAAAGACCACCATAGCACGCCCGCCCCACCACCAGTCCAGGACCCCGTGCTTCCTCGCCGCTCACACCTTCCTCGGACCGGCGCAGCGCGCCCCCCTCCCTCCCCCCTCCCACACTCCTCCCCCTTCCCCCTCTTCCCGGCGCCGAGCGCCCCCTCCTTCGGATAGGCACCGCGTGCCGACTCCCTCCTCCCCTCTCCCCCCTCCTCCCGTGACAGCACCGTGTGCTCCCCTGCCTCCACAGGCCCCAACCCCTACCAGATCGGCGCCGAGCGCCATCATTCCTCCTCCCTCCCACACTCCTCTTTCCTCCCCCTCTTCCCGGCGCCGAGCGCCCCCTTCCCCCCCTCCCCCGGGACAGCACCGAGTGCTTCCTCCTTCCTCGGACCGGCGCAGCGCGCCTCCCTCCCTTCCCCCACCCCACCCTCCTCTCCCTTCCCCCTCTTCCCGGCGCCGTGCGCCCCCCGCCCCCCCCGAACGGCACCGCGTGCCTTCCCCAGATCGGCGGCGTGCGCCATCTCACCGACGCCGTGCGTCTCCCTCCACACAGTCCGACGACCGGCGCAGCGCGCCTCCCTCCCCGGAACTGCTCAGCCCGCCTTCCCCGGCTCGGCACCGAGCACGCTCCTCCCGGCGCCGTGCGCCCCGCACCTCCGCCCCAGTTCTACACGCCAGGACAGCACTTTGTCCCGCCCCTGCGCAACGGCGGCCCCGCCAACGACACTCAGCTCTCCATCACTCCCGCCTCGGCCCCGCCCCCGCCGCGCCCCCCACCTGGGATGCACCCCCCACCTGGGATGCACCCCCCACATGGGCCGCACCCCCGCCAGCCTACTCAGGCCAGCCTACTCAGGTCATGCCCCCGCCCACCGTGCAGCCCACCCAGGTCGTGGCCCCGCCCCCGGCGGCCGCCCCACTTCCCCCCCTCAGTCCGCACCGCCCACTGAGCCTGTACCCCCTACCGGGTCTGCGCTTCCTACCCAGACCGCCTCACTACCCAACCCGGCCCAACTGTTTTCGCTCCTCTCCTCCATCTACTCTCAGGCCCCGCAGGCTTCCTCCGGCCTCGCACCCGCCTTCGGTCCCTTTCCCAACCTCCTCCCGGCATTCCAAGGGGCTAACATCTATAACCCATTCACTCCCCCAGCCTCCACCCACACCCTGGCCACGGCCACCCCAGCCGAGCCTCCTCTTGCCGAGGCAACACGGCCCTCTCCAGTCAGCGTTTCCCTCCGCCAACAGATCCTTTCGGGTGCGTACGTTGACCTGGCGGTTCTCCTCCAGCCGTCAATCATCGACCCCCTTCGCAATAGGGAAATTACAACCCCCTTCGGGTTCCTGGCACAACTCCGCCAGTCCCTCCCCACCCGTTCCCGCGATCTCACCCCAAGCGAATTCGCTTATGCCTTCTCCCTGTTCAGAGACACCATTTGCTCTGTTTACCCCGGCCGTCGGGCCGAATTGGACCAGTATATGCTTAACATCCTAGAGCTGGCCATTCGGTTCGGCGGCACGGGGTATTATAACTACCATGTTATGTTTGCCACAGCAGCAGCCGCACGCATCCAACAGTTTAATTCCAACACCTACTGGGGGGCCCTGGACCGTGAACTGCACATGAGGGTGTTCACGGCCAGGGTCGCATTGTCCTGCGACCTATGCGGAGCCCCTTCCCACCCGTCCGCCGTCTGCACCATGGCTATTGAAAAGCCCCGGCAGAGCAGCAAAGCATTCCCGTCCGCTACCAACAACCCACCACCTCTGTTCCCCCGCAGTCGCTCCGCGGCACCTCCCCCCTCCATAGTACCTAGGCCATCCTCCTCCAATCCCTCCCGCTCCGTGCAGCCCTCCAATGCCAATGATGCTAGGGGGAGGCCTGTCCTGTTCCAGGCAGGCAGACAAATCTGCAATAATTTTAACGACGCCGGCTGCGCGTCTTCCGCTTGTCGTTTCCTGCACGTGTGCTCGTTTTGCGGGGGAGCTCACGCTCGCCCCGCCTGCCCCCACAACCCCACATCCACTACTAAGTCCTGACTGACAAAGCAGTACCTTCGAACGCCCATCATCATCCCAGCCCTCACCACTGCCCTCCGTAATCACCCCGACCGGCCATTTGTCAACTTCCTCATCAACGGCTTCACCCACGGTTTCCACCCCGGTTTAACCGTCACCCCCACCACATCCCACATCTGCCACAACCTGCAATCCGCCATCACCGACCCGGACACAGTTGACACACTCATCGCCAAGGAGAGGTTTCGACTGCTGGCGCCGGACGCCGACCTCCACCCAACACCCATCCCTCCGTTTTCCGAGACCATCTTCACCTGAACATTACATTACATTACAGTCATTTAGCAGACGCTTTTATCCAAAGCGACTTACAATAAGTGCAATCAACAAAGGTAGGGAACGAAAGCTACTAATCACCAGAGGTTATAAGTGCATTTTCTGCAATAACAAGCAACCAAGAGCATACCTAGCGCTAAGGTAAAAGTGCAATATATCAGCTACCTATTTCCTTAAACAGATGAGACAAAGTAGTCAAATGAGCAGGAGCTAAAAACAAATAATTGTATTGACTAAACAAGATCCAATAAACAATTCAACAATAAAACAAGCATTCGTACAACTAGTTAACAACAAGTAGGCCAGGCAAAGAGGAAGGGTAGTGTTTCCTGAAGAGGTGGGTTTTCAGCCTGCGGCGAAAGATGGGCAGTGACTCTGCTGTCCTGACATCAGTGGGAAGTTCATTCCACCACTGTGGGGCCAGAACAGAAAAAAGTCGTGACCGTGTCGATCGACCAGAAGGACCGTTGAGTGGCGGGGGAGTCAGTCGCCCCTTGGTGGCCGACCGGAGTGGTCGGGAAGGGTTGTGGGCATTGACCAATACCCGGAGGTAAGAGGGAGCTGTTCCTTTCGCTGCCCTATAGGCTAGCACCAGGGTTTTAAACTGAATGCGAGCCGCTACGGGGAGCCAGTGCAGGGAACGGAGAAGGATAGTTGTGTGAGAGAACTTGGGGCGGTTGAACACCAGACGAGCCGCAGCTTTCTGAACAAGCTCCAGGGGTCTGATGGCAGATGCCGGAGCGCCAGCCAGGAGGGAGTTGCAGTAGTCCAGGCGGGAGATGACAAGAGCCTGGATGAGCACCTGGGCTGCCTTCTCCGTGAGGAAGGGCCGAATTCTCCTGATGTTGTAGAGGAGGAATCTGCAGGACCGTGTCACTGATGCGATGTTAGCCGAGAACGACAGTTGATCGTCCAGGGTCACACCCAGATTCTTCGCAGTCCGAGTTGACGTCACCACAGCGTTCTCAATGGTGATGGCCATGTCTCGGTGAGGACAGCCCTTCCCCGGGATGAACATCAGCTCGGTCTTGTCCAGGTTGAGCTTCAGGTGGTTCGTCGACATCCACTCCGAGATGTCAGCCAGACAAGCAGCAATGCGTGCCTCCACGTGTGTGTCAGAGGGGGGGAATGAGAGGATCAGCTGGGTGTCATCGGCATAGCAGTGGTAGGAAAAGCCATGGGAGCGGATGACAGCACCAAGAGATGTAGTGTAGAGAGAGAAGAGAAGAGGACCCAGAACCTGGCCGCTTTGCAAGCTGCCGCTTTCAGCGCTGGTTTAAAACCACTTAGCTTGTTTGCAAATTGTCTGCCGGGGAGTGCTGCCCCACCCAGCCACTTAGCACAGGGCTATTAAGTGGCCTGTTCTACCTGAAATTGCCTCAAGTGCTCTGTGAGGCACACACAGAGTATCAATGGCCTACAGCTTATAGCACAAATACAAAAATAGAAACTACAGACTAACACAAGCTGAGAATACAGCACCAGTAACAAAGCACTTAAACTACACTGCTAGTAACTTGCTAGATAAGAAATATGCTATACTCACTACCCAGCAGCCAGGAGCTATGTTCACTCCAGATGTTGAAACGCACACTGAGGTGAAACTATAGCAGCCTGACTTTTAAATCCTTGGAGCTGTGCTGCCCCACCCAGCCACTTAGCACAGGGCTATTAAGTGGCCTGTTCTACCTGAAATTGCCTCAAGTGCTCTGTGAGGCACACACAGAGTATCAATGGCCTACAGCTTATAGCACAAATACAAAAATAGAAACTACAGACTAACACAAGCTGAGAATACAGCACCAGTAACAAAGCACTTAAACTACACTGCTAGTAACTTGCTAGATAAGAAATATGCTATACTCACTACCCAGCAGCCAGGAGCTATGTTCACTCCAGATGTTGAAACGCACACTGAGGTGAAACTATAGCAGCCTGACTTTTAAATCCTTGGAGCTGTGCTGCCCCACCCAGCCACTTAGCACAGGGCTATTAAGTGGCCTGTTCTACCTGAAATTGCCTCAAGTGCTCTGTGAGGCACACACAGAGTATCAATGGCCTACAGCTTATAGCACAAATACAAAAATAGAAACTACAGACTAACACAAGCTGAGAATACAGCACCAGTAACAAAGCACTTAAACTACACTGCTAGTAACTTGCTAGATAAGAAATATGCTATACTCACTACCCAGCAGCCAGGAGCTATGTTCACTCCAGCTCTGTCACCCCCTCATCCAGTCACGCCACCACATCATCAACGGATTCGCACCCAGGACACTCACCACCTACCTCACAGCATGGAACACTTTCAAGAGGTTCCACACCAACACCGGCACCCCCTTCCCCTCAACTGACGTCACCGTAATGGCAGCATTCCTGACGCACTGCCACTCCCATCTCCACCTCCGCACCTCCACCCTCCACGTCTACCTCAGCGGGGTCGGCTTCTTCTTCCGCCTTTTGGACGGATTCCCGAGCCCGGCCACCTCCCACCCCCACATCGCCATGCTGCTTCGGGGCCTTCGCCGCAGCGAAGTCCCGACCACACCCAGACGTCATCCCCTAACCTCTGACCTGCTTCTCCATTGCCTCCGCACCATCCGTGCCGGCTACCTCACACCCCACATCTCCTCCACCCTGGAAAGCATGTTCCTCCTGGCCTTTTTCGGTTTCCTCCGGTGCTCTGAGCTGACCTCCTCATCCTCCCGGTACGACCCCTCCCACCATCCAAGCCTGGCTGACATCACCTTCCACTCCTCCGAATCCCTCACCTTCACCCTCAAACGCAGCAAGACGGACCAGCTGGGGCGTTCTTCCACCATCCATCTCTTCAAGACAGACTCCCCCCTCAGTCCATATGAGCCCATCCTCCGCTACGTCACCACGAGACGTTCCCTGCACGCCACACCTCAAGACCCCCTCTTCATCACGGAAACCGGCTCAATCGTCACCCGTTCCTGGTTCCACCACCACCTCCGTCAAGTCCTCTCCCTTTCCGGCCTCCCGCCCCAACTCTACTCCGGTCACTCCTTCCGGATCGGCGCCGCCACCACCGCATCCCGGCAAGGCCTCCCGGACCATCTCGTCCGCATCCTCGGACGGTGGTCTTCCCAGGCATACCAATCCTACATTCGGACCAACCTCCAGGACGTGCACCACGCACACCTCACTCTAGGCCGCCCGTAACTGCCGCATATTCCTAGCCTGTCCGCCCCGGAAGGGGGTCCCCTCCTTCGTGATCCTTCCCGAGGTTTCTTCCACCCGACCCTCCCGGTGGGAGTTTTTCCTCGCCCGACTGAGGGTCCAAGGACAGGAGGAATCATGTGACAGTTGCCCGCCTAGACACTCCCTCCGGTCCCCTCCACAACCGACGCAGCCTTTTGGGGGCAGCGTTCCATCAGCTCATCTCCCAAGCAGCTCACTTTGGCTAATATTAGAGATCCACGTATGTAATATGCGGGTGTTTTTTAACGACTCGCTCTTAGTGGATCTCCGATACGGGCTAAAGTGGCTGCCCGCCTAGACCCTCCGGTCTTCTCCACAAACCGATGTTGCCTTTTGGGGGTAGCGTTCGGAGCAGAGGCGACAGACAGCTCCAGGGCCGAGCATCCATGGTCGTCTGGCTCCCGAGACTACACCCCCACCCTGAGTCTCGCCCCTCCTCGGGCTCCTCATCAATACACATACCGCATTGCATTCTGTTGAATAAATACTGTTTAACTTGAGCAGAAGGTGTGGTCTCTTACTAGTGAAATGTAGTTGTGTTCAACGTAGGTTCGGGAGTAGAGACCGCCCTCTGCTCAGCCTCTCACGTTCATGATCAAGTTCACCTGCGCTGCTTATCTCCCAGCCAATCCACGCAGCAATCACCACAGTATAAATACACCTGCGATTGTATTCATCACCCTCTTTGATCTCGCTAGCGTTTTCAAAAATGCCCTCCTCCTCCCCAACATTCCTCCATTATGTTGCTCTCCTAACATTTCTATCTTCTTTCCTCCAGGAGCCCCAGGGGGGGTAGCGTTCGGAGCAGAGGCGACAGACAGCTCCAGGGCCGAGCATCCATGGTCGTCTGGCTCCCGAGACTACACCCCCACCCTGAGTCTCGCCCCTTCTCGGGCTCCTCATCAATACACATACCGCATTGCATTCTGTTGAATAAATACTGTTTAACTTGAGCAGAAGGTGTGGTCTCTTACTAGTGAACCCTTTAATAGTCAATATGTTCTAAACACACTCAAACTAAATCAAACAAAAACATGATTTGGCACAACTCTGATGATAGTGATGTCAAGTCTATGAAAAAGTTGAATCTGCAACACAGTTTATTACAATAGTGGGGTTCATCTCTCTCTCAGGTAGGGGGTCCTTGAACACCCCTTTAGGCTAGCGGATGAGATGATTGTATCCCACACGGGAGACTGGGGTTCGAATCCCGGGCGTTACACACGTACCTTTTGAAATGTAAGCGGTGAGATTTGATTGGTTGATGTAAAGTATGATGTATTTTACTGAGGGTTCAGTAGGTCAGTGGAGGCTGATGGAGAAAGGATGTGAGTAGAGTAGAAACATGAGGAGGATGCAGTGATGTGCTCTAGTTTGTTGCTGAGGAGAAACTGTGATTATTCCCTCACTTCAGTTCAGTGCTTCTCACACATTTTAGTCTCAGGATCACCCCTGTAAATAACTCTTTGATCCACAGCACTCCTGAATGATATTCTTACTTTATAGCATCATTTATGTCATATTACAGTACATAAATATGTAAATCATTACAGTATGTCACGAGGAAAACTTTGGAGAATTTACGTTTCCACTAGGACACATTGAGAATAACTTGACATATAACTACTTGCACTCCAGCATCCCTATTCTGGGGGGAACATTCACCAAAAATAGCAGATTTAAAAGCTCACAAGGCGTCACAACGTGACGCTTTGTGAGCTTGTAGATCTGCTATTTTTGGCAAAGAGATTTGGTGTAGATTACAGTGTAACTCAGGTGTGTTGCGGGGTAGAAGAGGAAAGTTACATAGTGAAGTTTTAATGTTATGGATGGTATTGGTGTGTGTGTGTGTGTGTGTGTGTGTGTGTGTGTGTGTGTGTGTGTGTGTGTGTGTGTGTGTGTGTGTGTGTGTGTGTGTGTGTGTGTGTGTGTGTGTGTGTGTGTGTGTGTGTGTCTTTCTGTCTGTCTGTCTGTCTGTCTGTCTGTCTGTCTGTCTGTCTGTGTGTGTGTGTGTGTGTGTGTGTGTGTGTGTGTGTGTGTGTGTGTGTGTGTGTGTGTGTGTGTGTGTGTGTGTGTGTGTGTGTGTGTGTGTGTGTGTGTGTGTGTACGCGCGCGCGCGCGTGTGTGTGTGTGTGTTCATGCTACAGCCCTCACAGCTCTCTATGTAGGGCAGGAGGAGCTTTAGCTTCCTGTCAACAAGAAACCACATGATGAAGAGATAAGATGAGCTGATGTGTCACCAGTGGTGTAGTGTAGTTATGACTGGCCTCAGTGCAGGGTATTTAGGATGACCCCCTCCCTCCCCAGAGTGCATTATTATGAAGCACACATAGATCCTGCATGGGGAATTCACAAAATATAAATAAAACACACAAACACAAAACCCACACACACATATGATAAAATATCTCATTACTCAGCTATTTAAAAACAGTATGTTTTAAAACCAACATTAAATGTAAGATGTTGCCTTCCATAGATAACTACACAATGGCAAATAATCAGTTTACAGGCACTATGTGTGTATACGGCTCATAAATGTGTGCTGTGCACTGGCAGACATCCATGCATGTCAATACATCCTCCATGTTGTTACGTGCAAAGTTCAGTGGCCTCTGGTTTCTATTTACTGCTCAGTGCTCAGATCCGGTCTAGAGCCCGCCTACTGGCTCTGTAATTTGCACACATTAAGCACACAGACCGGATCTGCAACCTGCAACGCCCCTTTTACCTCCTCTTGTTTAGTTCTCATTGGTCTCTGAACTGTCAATCTAAATGTATTCATCTCATTCGCTGTGGGAAGGGTGGGCGTGTCTACTAGTGACTGCAGCCTTTGGTCTGAGAAGCGCGAGCCGAGGAGAGAAAAAAAGTCTGGTACATGGTCGGTCTAATGTTCTTAATTTAGATGACAGACAGGAAGAAATAAAATAACCCACTTTACAGCCAGCCAGTCAGCCAGCCAGTCAGCCAGCCAGGCAGGCAGGCAGGCAGGCAGGCAGGCAGGCAGGCAGGCAGACCATAGATATAGAAACCTAGATACCTCATTGGCCTCTGCAGTACGTTGGAGCAACTGGTATCGCGGTCGCCATTTTAGAGTAGGCAAGCTACCATTCAAAGTGACTACTGGCCAATCACAGCGCGTAGACTACTGGCCAATCACAACGCGTCTAACTGACTTTTGCTGCGCGGCTGCCTCTTACGAAAGACCCGCCCCCACCTGCCTCTGATTGGCCTACCGAACGCCCCCTTCTGTGACACACGCGGAAGCTTGCCTACTCTAAAATGGCGCCCGAGATACCAATGCCTCAGAGCCGAAGGAGGCGTCTACCTTTTCTATGAGGCAGACAGCCAGGCAAGGAAACCCTGTTGACAAAGCATTGCATCATGGTCTACCGTTCATGGTTGACTAAATTACACTCAATCAATAATAATAAAAAAGTTACATGAACACGTTCTTAACCCATTGACCAGGAAATAATCTGTGTCTTTTTTAGATTTTTAGCAAACATTTTAGCAAATATTTCAATATATTTATTTTCAAAGCAAACATTTTAAACTTAAATCTTTGCTTCTGGGGGGATTCTACAAATGTAACTCTAAATCCTAAATCCTAGTTGTTGTTTTTTTGAGATTTTTCTTTTTGCTATAATCAGTGACTCAAACTTTTTTCATGTCAAGGACCCCCAAAATGATACGAATTTTGGCCGCGGACCCCCATCTCAAAATATTTTTTTCCAGGGACCCCCAGAAGTCGTAACAGAGTTAAAAATGTGCGCTACAGGAAAAAAAAGATATTCAAAGATGTGCACACATTTTCACGATTTTTCACAAAAATATCAGATCTACAAGCTCATAGTGCGGCACTCGGTGCCGCGCTATGAGCTTGTAGATCTGATATTTTTGAATAGCCCAAAGAAATCTTAAAATGACAGATGCGTTCTCGGCCTGAAAGGGTTAAACTTCAAACACTGACCTCTACCTCAAAATTGCATTTTTATTTGGGCTCTATTTCTTTCTTGATATCTTTAGGTCTATGTATTTATGTATTTACTCATTTATTCATTTAGGTTCGACCAAATTTGTATTTATTATACTTTTGTGCGTGCGTGCATGTGTGTCACAGTGTGAGTGTCACCTCCGGCACTGCTTGACCTACAGTATCAGTATGAAACTTTGAACACACACTCCCTGTAGGACAAATAAGAAGCTCTACAGCATATTCAAATTGGTCTTATGGTGGCGCTATAACAGGACGCTTCAGGAGACCAGTGGTTGGTCACTTTTAGACGCCCACTCCTGCCACAGCGAATTACATTCATTCATTTTTTCAGATTGACAGTTAAAGGTAGGGTAAGTGATATTTTTTGGTAAAAATAAAAAAGTATTTTGTTAAAATGTTAAAACACTATATTCCGATAGTAATCATTGCTATAGAGTGTTTTTTCAGTAACAGATGTCTCCCTGTCTCTCCAGCTCTTTAATAAACAGAAAATACATTTTCCGGTAGGTGTCAAATTCTCAGGCAATCAGGAGAAAGTACCCATTTTTAAGCTTCATTTGTATAGTGTTCCAGTTCCAATTTTGTCAGCTCATTTCTTAGTGTCATCACTTCCAATTTCACTTGTTTAATCTGTATCCTGATTGAGTTCTCTCTCCTGGTTGGATAAAATTGGATATGAGACTGAAACGAAAATGCATTTTCTGTTTAATAAAGAGGTGGAGAGACAAGGAGACTCCTATTACTGAACAAACACTCTATAGCAATGAGTACTATCAGAATATAGAGCTATTTAACACTTATTTTAACCAAAGCAAATCACTTACCCTACCTTTAAGCGACGAATGAGAACAAAAAAAAAGGTTTTGAAAAAAAGGCATTGCAGGTTGCAGATCCAGTCTGTGTGAGCCTCATGTGTGCAAACCGAAACAGTAGGCGGGCTCTAGACCGGATCTGAGCAATGAGAAGTGAATAGGAACCGTTTTCCCGCAAATCCACCATTTGATCGCCTGGTCAGCTTTTGTGGGAGATTTATGGTCGCTCGCGAGTGTCCGGGAGCAGACGCTAATTCCCGGGAGACTCCCGGAACTTCCGGGAGAGGTGGGATGTCTTAATCTGCATGCCTTGACCTGTGTGTGTGTGTGTGTGTGTGTGTGTGTGTGTGTGTGTGTGTGTGTGTGTGTGTGTGTGTGTGTGTGTGTGTGTGTGTGTGTGTGTGTGTGTGTCTCTTCATGCTGCAGTCCCTCAGAGCTCACACTCACTAGCTTTAGCTTCCTGTCAACGAGAAAGGTGTGAATTCACATGAAACCACGTGATGAAGAGATACGATGAGCTGACGTGTCACTAATAAACACACAGACGACAGCGAGTGTTGATCACAGTCACAATCAGAACCAGTCGGTGAAGATCGGTGAAGTTCCAGTTGAGAATCCAGCGTGAGTGAATCCAGACATGGGTCAAACAGGGATAGTGTTGTTCCTTCTGCTCTTCAGCTCAGGTAAACACTTTGAAGGACACTTGTTGGTTGATGTGGATGTGAAAGACAACATGACGCTTAAACAACATCAGTACTGCTGCCTGCGTCACTGCATGTTAACATGCACTCTGTGTGTGTGTGTGTGTGTGTGTGTGTGTGTGTGTGTGTGTGTGTGTGTGTGTGTGTGTGTGTGTGTGTGTGGGCGCGTGCCGTGAAGTGTGTTTTTTTTCCTTGAGTCTGTAAGCATGCATATGAATAAATTAGGTTGATTAGAGTTTTGCCGTGGCATATTCATAATGTTAAGTTAAAATGTATGACCTATTCATAATGTTAACCCTTTAAGACCTGGAACGCATCTGTGTCATTTTAGATTTCTTTAGCTATTGAAAAACAGCAGATATACAAGCTCATGGCGCGGCACCGAGTGCCGCGCTATGCGCTTGTAAATCTGCAATTTATTTTTTAAAGCTTGATTTTTTTTGCAAATCTTTGAATACATATTTTTTATTGCGAACATTTGTAAAATATTTTGTTCCAGGGATCCCCAGGAGCAAAGATTTGAGTTACAAATGTCCGCTTTAAAAAATATATATACAGAGATTTAAAAAAAAAATCACAATAAAAAAAAAAATAGCAGATCTACAATCTCGTAGCGCGGCATTCGGTGCCGCGCTATGAGCTTGTAGATCTGGGTTAAGTTAAAAGCTTGTAGATCTGGGTTAAAACATATATGGCATATTCATAATGTTAAGTTAAAATGTATGGTGTATTCATAATGTTAAGTTAAAATGTATTGTCTATTCATAATGTTACATTTAAATGTATGGTCTATTCATATGGGTCTTTTTCTGCTTTATTCTATTCTTTATTGATAGTCCACAGTGTAGAGATAGTAAGCAGGGACTGAGAGTCAGGGAGTGAGATGCAGCAAAGCTCCACCGGGCTCAGGAATCAAAGTTTACGTGGTACACACCTTAGCCACTCAGCTATCCATGGCCCCTAAATGTGTCAATTCACATTATTCAACACAGACACCTCTGTCTTCAGCAGTTATTTTTTTTATGAGTGTGCAGGCTTCATTACACATTTAATGTATTGTTTTTTAAATATTTACATTGTATCATCAGTAAATTATCTGTGAATTATGCTCAGTGTAACAGCTACAGTACGTATGTACAGTGCATATTGTCATCATCATGAACACCATGGAAGATCTTTGTTTTGACGTTTTGTTTTGTTTAGTTTTGTTGTGATGCTCATGGTTGAAACTAGGGGTCCTACAGTATCTTGCACACCGCCTTACCCCTTATCTATTATTTTGAAAAACATTTCAAAATAGTTTTTAAAAAAATGTACAAGCTCACAACGTGTCAATGTAGATCGGCTTTTGAACTATTGATTGAACTATTTAAAAATGTTTTTCAAAATAGCAAAATATGGCTTATAAGTTTAGGCATAAGGGGTAAGATAGGGCCATTGGTCTCTTCAATGTGAATTTACATTACAGCACTGGTTCTCAAACTTTTGTATTTCAAGGACCCCCATAACTCTGAGATAATATTACGGGTCCAATTCCCGTCCGATTCTGCTAAGGATAACATTGTCAACTACGGGAATTCCCGTCTGATTTTTTTTTTTATTGTTTTATAAAAGATTGCGCTGTTCTCCAACCACAACCACAACCTGTTACACTGAAGCTCATTTAGTTTTTATGTTTCTCATCAGCTCTCCAGACTGAACCAACACACAACACAAAAGGTAAGTCTGCCTGCCTGCCCGTCTGTCTGTCTGTCATTCCGTCCGTCCGTCTGTCCGCCCTTGCCTGCTTGTCTGTAAGTCTTTCTGTAAGTCTGCCTGCCCACCCACCTGTCTCTCTATCTGCCTTTCAGTCTGTCTGCCTTTCAGTCTGTCTTAGCCTGGGATCAATACCCTTTTCGGGTTTATGATCAAAGGCATTGTAATAGGGCCTACCTAATAAAATAGTCTAGCTCATTTTTTAAATACAAAATAAATATAAAAGTGAGTGTACTTTCCGGAGACTATTTAGCGTCTGTCATACGTTTGTCATCCCACAGGGATCCCACAACAAAATCCTCCCACTATATTACACATATTTAAAGTGAATAAAAAGGTCAGTCAGTAAATACAGCAGCTTCACAACATCCAAAGATAGTGATTAATAAATCTATATTTATAAGGTTATTTATGTACCTACATGTTACACGTAGATAGATAGATAGATAGATAGATAGATAGATAGATAGATAGATAGATAGATAGATAGATAGATAGATAGATAGATTGATTGATTTGCAAGGTGTGTGAGTTTTTAAATGTAAACCGACTCAAATGTAATGTCTCACGTTCTTTAGAGGTGGAGCCCTTCCTCATCGTATCCAACTTCCGCAACCTGATGAAGATCAACTTGGACGGCTCCAGCTCCACAAAGCTCAAACAGGTGAGAACCATTAGACATAACAATACAGCCTATGTAATGGTGGAAAGTAACTAAGTACATTTACTCAAGTACTGTACGTAGGTAAACAAAATATGATTTTCTTTTTACTTGACTTGATTATTTCCAATGTTCAATACTTTTACTTCTACACCACTACATTACAAAGGCACACATTGTACTTATGACTCCACTACAATTATTTGAAAATGTTAATTACTATTTACTTTACAGATTACTTTATTTCAAAACATACATTAACCAGTTATAACCTATTTTATACATAGGCTATTCAGAAATATACGCAAAATGATTTAAAAGAATGGAAAAAAAGTACTTTTACTTTTGCTAAGTATAATTTGTAATACTTTTGTACTTTTGAATACAGGACTTATATCTTATACTTGCAACAGAGTATTTCTGCATTGTGGTATTGATACTTATTATATGATACTTAGTAATCTGAGTACTTTTTCCACCACTGGTAATCCTGCACTATATTCTACACACACTGCTTTTGACATGCTGGAATGTATTCCTGTCTGAGACTAACACAACTGCTGTGGTCTGACAGGACTTGGGGGGAGCATGGGCTCTGGACTTTGACTATCAGCAGCAGATGATCTACTGGATAGAATGGAACAGCAGGATCAGCCGCATGCACATCAGTGGCAGTGACGTCCAGGTCAGTGTGACAATGACAACGATGAGGATGATTGACAGGGAAGGGAAACCAAATGAACAATACTAAGTATTTGTAATGTAAATACTTTGTAATATCAGTGTTAAATATCAAACAAGAGAACAGGGTGCCTGGTGGCTCAGTCACTTAGTAGTAGTGTTTCCCAAACAGTGGAATGGGACCCGTTTTGGGGTCATGGACCCATTTTCAAATGTAACAAATGAACTTTTTATTTTTAAACCCTTTTTATTTTTTACTTTAATTAAAACATTATTAGAAAATTAAAACCCGCCTAAAGAGAAAAAAATATTCAAACATATTTGAAAAGAACATTGAAAAAATGTGTTCAAAAAAAGAAAAAGAGAAATTCCGTAAAACATAAATAAATAGTGAAAATAGCAGAGCTCACAACACATCGTGACCCATTATGAGCTTATAGATCGTCTATTTTCACTAGTTTGGGTCCCAGGGAGATATAACATGTATCTTTTGGGTCTCGAGCTAAAAGGTTTGGGAACCACTGAGTTAGTGTACAAAACGTGTGCTCTCTTAATATCAAAATAGCAGATCTAGAAGCTCACGTGTCGCGATGTGACACATTGTGAGCTTGTAGATCAGCTGTCTTTGAAAATAAATATTAAAAGAATATTAAATATTAAATGAAAATGAAAAAAAGCTAGACACATTTGTGAAAAAAATACACACAAGTATTGTATTCAAAATAAAAGTATAAAACATGGTCTTATGGTATGGTTCATTAACAGGTCCTTCACAACACGTTGGCCAGGGGTCTGGCTGTTGATTGGGTGGGAGGTAACCTGTACTGGTGTGACAGTGACACCATAGAGGTGTCCAAACTAAACGGGTCGTACAGAACAGTCCTGGTCAACACCGGTCTGGACCGGCCACGCTCCATGGCTGTGGATGTACGCTACGGGTAAGAGCACTGTGGTGACATCATGAACTTCACACTCAGGGATGGGTTAACCCCCGCACGGGACCCTGGGTTGACAATTTTATAGGCCCCCCCCTAAAAAATTGGAAAAAATAGAAAAAAGAAAAAATCTAGAAAAAAAAGAAAAAATCTAGTCTTTTGTTAGCAAAAACATTTTTTCTTTTGGGCTAGTGAAAGTTACAGGTATGGTGTGTATGATATGAAATGTCATATTCATTTATTAAACATGTTAAACGGCAATGCCGATCCGCACGGATCAATGCAGCTTTCAGCGCGTTACTACTGCAACTCTGGGTAATTTGAGAAATCTCTGCAACCTCTAAGCGACAAGCTATTTGCCCGAGACCAGACAGTGGTAGCCGCAAGGACGAGAGAGAGAGTGATTTGAGCGTCAAGGGACCCTGGATACCGCCTCCCCAAATACAAAAAAGGTAAACAGGGTCCCGAAAGGGGCTAGGACTTTTGGAGAGAAATGAGACAGACAGTGCACTTTCAGTTCAGCACTGCAGAGGGGAGCTGTGTGTGTCTGTGTCCAGCTGATGCTCATTGGCGCTCGTTAATGCATCAAGGAAGGCAATTATGTTTCTGCACTGTCAAATAGGTCTACATCTATGATAGCATAAAAGCCAAAGCTTTTACAAGCGACCCTATGCCTTACAGATATTTTGCTCAAGCTGTTGTTAATAACTAGGCTACATTTGGTTGGTAAAGTCCAGATGACAAGAATATGACTATGATTTTAGTGAAATGTATATGTATGCAGTATTTATATTATATTTGTTATTAGTGTCTGTGTCCTTTGAAACAATGTGGTTTATAGTGAGAAGTTACTTCACTGGTTCCTTAAGCTTGTATGTATAATTGACTCCGCCAGGCCAAAAGACATGGCTAGAGTATATTTTACCCCCTGTCTGTCCGTCCATCCGTCCGTCTAGTTGTATATATTTTTGTGTGTAAAACACAATATGGAAAGCGGCTGCCACGATCAGTCCCAATAGTCTGATTCGACAAAACAAGCTGCTGCATGTGTCACAAGCAATATTCATAAAATCTTTGAGGTAAAAACATATTAATTGCAATGCTGCCTGAAACAAGTATATTAGTATATCAACATACTCATTAGCGCGGCCCAGTTCCCCCGAAGGGCTGTGAGAGCCAAGGGCCCCTGGGCCACGGCCCCGGCGGCCCAATGGCTAATACAGCCCTGCTCACACTGAATGTATCAACCACCCTTTGAAACACCACGGATACAAGAAGACTGAATTACATCTAAACATAGAACTGATGATATTGCATCATTCTGTTCCTCTTACAGATCTAAGTTTAAAAAGTCACTAATAAGAATCATATACATTACATATATTGACAAAGACTAAAACAAAGGACATTTTCTACAATATATGATTTTAGTGAATGTATTTTTCTTTATTAACCCTTTAAGACCAGGAAAGCATCATTTGTGTCATTTTAAGATTTCTTTGGCTGATATACAAGCAGATATACAAGCTCATAGCGCGGCACTCGTATATCTGCAACAAAAATGTTAAATTGGGAAATTTGGATTTGAGTTAAAAAAAAAATATATATATTCAAAAATGTGCACACATTTTCACAATTAAAAAAAAGATCTACAAGCTCATAGTGTTGCACTCTGTGCTGCGCTATGAGCTTGTATATCTGCTTTTTTTGAATAGCTAAAGAAATCAAAAAATTACACAGATGCAATACAGTTTCAGTTAGTATATATTTTTTGTAAATCCTCGTTTTTATTTGTACTTCAGTTAACTAAAATGTTTTATTCTATTCTACTTTTCCTTATTGTATTAGATTTATTTCACTATAATAACCCTGGTATGAACTCTTCATCATATTGTATGTCCACTAGTACTGTACAGTACTGTATGTGTGATTAGTTGTGAATAGTGACCCTGACACAGTGTCTCCCTGACAGATACTTGTACTGGTCAGACATAAGTTACAACAACCCCCACATAGAGAGGATGGGGATGGACGGCACCAACAGGACAGTCATCATGAAGGATAAGATCTCCAAGCCCTACGGCCTGACGTTAGACTACACCAACGATCACATCTACTGGACCAACGAGGAGAAATACATTGAGTTTGCCAACCTGGATGGAACCAACAGACACACAGGTAAAACACACACACACGCACACGCACACACGCACACGCACACGCACACGCACGCACACACACACACACACACACACACACACACACACACACACACACACACACACACACACACACACACACACACCAGAAGTGTTGCGTCACTTGGGCAATAAAGCTCTTGCCCAGTCTAGCTGCTGAAAGACGGCCAGAAAAACTAATTCTGCTCCTCCGACAACAATTGATACATTACTGCTACTTACTCACGTTACCACAGTGATACATTGGCTGCCCCATTCACACCTTTTACCAAGCTACAAAACTGCCGACTCGTGCATATCAATGGTCCATGTGTGACCTGTTAAGTACCGTAGTCTGTAGGAGGCATAGGCTACTGTCAGATGTCCTGAAGGAGTCCAAAAGAGAATGGATAATGGTCCTGGGATTCAATAATGAAATTACAGAGGTGAGTAACTAAGTAAATGTACTCAAGTACTGTACTTAAGTACAATTTTGAGGTATTTGTATTTTACTCAAGTATTTCCAATTTCCAATACTTTTCCTTCTACTCCACTACATCTCAGAGGCAAATATTGTACTTTTACTCCACTGCAATTATTTGAAAACTTTAGTTACAAGTTACTTTGTAGTTTTTGATTATTACAAAACATACAGTAGATCGGCCATTTGTAGATTTGTATACATTTGAAAACTTGAAATGGGACATTTTGTATAATGAGTACTTTTACTTGTGGTACTTTAAGTACATTTAGATTCAAATACTTTTATACTTTTACTGAAGTACCTTTTGAATTCCGGACTTTTAATTGTAACAGAGTATTTCTACATTGCAGTATTGATACCTTTGATTAAGTGAAACATTTGAGTACTTTTTCCACCACTGAAGGCTAGAGTATGCTGTTGGGGGGGGTACAGACTAGACGCACGCACACACACACACACACACACACACACACACACACACACACACACACACACACACACACACACACACACACACATACACACACACACACACACACACACAGTAGCTTTAGCCTTCAGCTTGTTCATTTCTAGTGTTTAGTATCTGTTTTAAATAGTTCAGTCAAGAAAAAACAAGGAAAGCAACGAGAGCATTATTTACTTTTGTATACTTTACTGATACATCACATTCTTTATAATATTGTGACTCTTTTGGTGTTGTGTGTCCATAGTTGTGAGTCAGGACAACGTCTATGCCATTACTCTGTTTGAGGATCACATCTACTGGACAGACATGGAGACCAGCTCCATCTACAGAGCCAACAAGACTCAGGGAACCAACCAGATCAGACTCATCAGCAACCTGGACGGTCCATCTGACATCCACATGTACCACCCCTATCGACAACCTGAGGGTCTGTACAACCTACTGTATACAACACTCTCATTATTACTCTTCATGCCGTTTTATTACTTTTATTTACAATATGTTGTATTAGTGTATCTTGATCTGTTTTGAAAAGTGCTATAAAAAGGACCTGGCATATAAAAACAACCTGGCATCCATATTCTGGCAATGTTGTTATAGGCGAAAATATCGATTTGATTATAAAATGATAAAATAGTGAAAACAACATTATGTACGCTCATATTGCATCACAATGCAGAATGTTGTGAGCTTGTATATCGACTATTTCCACAAGGAAAATATACAGTATGTGCCTTAACATTTTGACTTGTTGTTTATTGGGCACAGTCTGAAAAGCTCTGTCGTAACATATAGGTGTGTGTTCTCATAGTCATTGCATGTGTGCATGTTTTCTCCACCCTGCCAGGGACGTGCACAGATAGACTCTAGGTGGTGCTAGAGCACCTGCCCTTTGCCCTCTTGACTAGAAGTGCCCTTTTGAAAAAAAGGGAAAAAAACATGTGTTTTTTTCCAGTTTACAGCAGGGGTCTTCAACAGGGGTTCCGGGACCCCTAGGGGGTCCTCAGAGTTACTACAGGGAGTCCGCCAAATCTTTATGTGATATGATTTTTCTTTTTACCATAACCACTCGAAACCTAGCATCCCTTTAGCCAAAAATAGCAGATCTACAAGCCCACAACGCTGCGAGGCGTTGTAAAAAAAAAGTATAATTTACTTGAGCACCTGCCCCTCAAAATGTCTGTGCACGCCACTGCACCCTGCAGTGTCTGATCATCCATGTCAGACCAACAATGGAGGCTGCAGTAACCTGTGTCTGCTCTCACCTGGAGGGGGCTACAAGTGTTTCTGTCCCACATACTTCTACTGGTCAGCGGACAACAAGCAGTGCATGTCCAGCTGCACTGCCAGCCAGGTGATTCACCTCAGCTTCACTTGTGTTACTCTGTATGACATGTCTCATTGTGTGCTTTAGATCAGTGGTTCTCAACCTGTGGGTCGGGACCCCCAGGGGAGTCCCCACATGGTTTTGGGGGGTCCCCAGATCACAGTGAAGTGATAATTTTAAAGACGTTTTTAATACCTAAAAGAAATACCATTACTGCATCAAAAGTAATCAACAAACTATACTATAAAAACTGGTCAAACTTTGGGCAAATTGTCAAATAATATAAGAAAGAGGCAAAACATTTGAAAATAGCTGATCTACAAGCTCACAACACCTCTTAGTGCAAGGCGTTGTGAGCTTGTAGATCTGCTATTTTTACACTAGTATCTGGGGGGTCCCCAGTTCAAATATGATTATTTTGGGGGGTCACGGCCTGAAAAGGTTGGGATCCACTGATTTAGATACATTACTGATTCTAAACATAATCCTCTGTCTCCCCCATCAGTTTGTTTGTAAGAACTACAAGTGCATTCCATTGTTATGGAAATGTGACACAGTAGATGACTGTGGGGACCGGTCAGATGAACCTGAAGATTGCTGTGAGTACAGACTGAATAATTACCTCAATATTCATATGCATGCTTTATTATTACAGTGTTTACAGTGTTTACTATTATTTATGTGTACTTCCATGTCCTTTGACAGTTTCCAACATCTGTATAAATATAACAATCACAAGGTTTATCATGATTGGACAGACACTCATTCATCTAACGTTCCTGTCTACATGTTCACATGTTCACATGTCCCATCATGTGGTTTTCCCTTCAATAACCATCTCACCTCTGTATGAAATAAGAGGCTGTGGTGCTCTGATCCCATTTCACTGCAGAGAATGGAGAATAATCACGTCTTGAGTGGCCGGGACTTGATGTGAATTGGCAATCTTTACAGCTTGGTTCAAAAGAGATCTGGAGGCATAGTTTTGGCCCTGAGAGCCTCTCAGTGCAGCATGCAGTGGTGGGTTGCGATCATGGTGGGATTTCTTTCTTTGGCTTTCGTTACAAAACCTTTAACCCGGCCAGTCATGGAGGCTAAGCCGTCAGTACAAATTCAGACGTACGTATCCCATTTGAGATTATGTTCCCTGAAGTACTCGTCTCTGACTCTGAATATTTCATCACCTGTAGCGTGGTTTTCCAACTCTTTGCAAAATATAAAGTTCTCTTTGATACAATCTTCATCCACGTACCTCATGTTGGCAATCAGCTGGCAATGGCCACTTGCATCAGTTGAATCGTCAATTTGGAATGCAAATTTCCCACTCAGTCGTAGTTTCTCACAGAGAACAGATTCCATGTCATCCGACATATCATCAATGCACCGTTTGATGGTGCATAAAAACAAGTGCTCCTCCAAGCAACTCCAGTCAGGCTTAAAATAATAGACATTTTGACATTATTCTCCCCAAGATATGTTGTGAGGGAAACTTGAGAAAATAGCCGTTTTGGTTAGAACTGACTTTAAAATAACTTCACGTTTAAATTGATATAAAATAATAATATTTCCAAAGTGTCCAAATGAATTCCAAATATTATGAAATTATTTTGCGGCACCCCAGGTTGCCGTAGAACCCACTTTGAGAACCCCTGGTATAATAGCATGAGGACAGTGAATACATCTTAGAAAATCTATAGATCTATAAGCTGACACCGCGTCGCTGACCTCCATGTCTGTGCCTGTCTGCTCGTGCACTGTGCATTGCACGTTCATGAGTTTTACATACGTGGCTCTTGTTTATAGAAGGCGAGTTATGTTTGTTTGTTTGTTTCATGGTCGGAATTTTTTTAAATGGGGGGAACAAACTAAAACCAACAACTGTATCACAATACATGCACACTAGTCATATCCCTGACGCGTCTGATGTCAATGTAGGGTTATGTTCAGAGAATAACGCACACTACTATGGAGGTGAGCTTGAACAGGTCCGTCGTTTTTTTGGGGTGGGGTCATCATTGGCTAGCTGGGGTGGGATTTAAGACAGAACCACTGGACCCCCCCCCGGGTTCTCAAAGTGATGCTCGGGGACCCGCAGTATAGCGGGGTCCTTGTAGGGATTCCAGTGTCCACACCTCAGCAGAACGAGGAACAGTTTAACCACCATTTAAAAAGAATAGCAATAAGTGCCGTTCTACTCCCAGCAAGCACAGTCAGGACCCGGACGAATCAGTGACATCTCGATTGGGACTAGATCCAGTCAAACCCAGACTTGTCAGATCTGGCCCAGTCAATATCACCTGATTTCAACCAAAATTAATCCTGACCACGAAAACGGACCTCCTGGATGTATCAGAGAGAGTCCGATTGAGGCCAGATCAACTCATATTATAACTAGTCAGATCTGGCCCAGAATATAACCTTATTTTCAACAAACATAAATCCTGTAAAGACTGAATATGTTTCCACTGAAAACTCTCAAATCACATATTTTTCAATCCTGGTCTGTTGTTATTGAAAATAAGTTATTTGCCAGCCTTACACAATCAACTCATTTGCTCTGATTTACAAGCTGTCGTCATTGCAAGATTTTGCGGAGGCATAAAAAGCATTCTGAAATCGCACAACAGACCACAGCATAATATCTGATTAAAGTGTGATGCACTGAACATGTGCGCATGCTATAATCATTAATAAAATAGCGAAACCAGCTATAAAAGTATAATATAGCCGCTCTACTTGCTTACAATGCATCGCATCACAAGGCATTGCTTGTCTTGTGATGCGTCTTTACTGAGTGCCAACCACACACGGTGGCAGCGTACATTACAAGCTGGTTAACAACAACAACAACAACGTACTCACTTACGACCACATACATTTACGTGCTTCCTGTCGTACATATCACCAGTGTCGTAAACCTTGCGCATCACAGACCAGAGCCAACAGTACACTCATACACAACATGCAGGCTATTACGTCATTTGTAAACGTTCCCAAAGACAAATTTAGTTTGACTTGACCTCTTCCCATCCACTCTATTTAAACAAGCATGTCACAAAGGACACGGCGAGGATGCGCTTTGATTGGCCAGTCATCCTTTTAACTAACAGTTCTGCCTTGTGTTCGTTATGCGTGACTTCTGCCTTTTAGTAGGAAGGGGCTAGAGTATCTTGCACACTGCCTTACCCTTTATCTCCTATTTTGATTTGTATATATGTATATATATATATATATATATATATATATATATATATATATATATATATATATATATATATATATATATATAAATATATATATATATGATATAAGATATGATATAACATATATATTATATAAAATATATATATATTCTTTAATTAAAAATAGTTCAAATAGTCGATCTACAAGCTCACAACGTGTCGATGTAGATCGGCTAGTTGAACTATTTTAAAATGATTTTCAAAATAGTAAAATATGGCATATAAGTTTAGGCATAAGGGATAAGGCGGGACGCAAGATATGCCATAGTTCTCTTCAGTGTGTGAAGGGCGGCTGTGGCTCAGGAGGTAGAGCAGGTCGTCCAATGATCCTTGGGTCGGCGGTTCGAATCCCGGCTCCTCCTGTCCACATGTCAAAGTGTCCTTGGGCAAGACACTGAACCCTACATTGCCTCCAATGATTCGGTCGGCTCTAGCTTGCCACCATGGGTGTGTGAATGTGGGAAAAGTGGGGATGCTGGCGTCGACTGTTCGCCGCTCCACCTCCCAATGACCCCCCCCCCCTTGTATGAATGAATGAACCATTGTATAGCGCTTTGAGTACTTAGAAAAGCGCCATAAAAATGCAATTCATTATTATTACAGCGTTGGTTCTCAAAATCTTTAATTTCAAGAACCCCCATAACTGTATGGACCCTTACGGGTCCATTTGGTTCCATTTGTACACTCCAGAGTTACAGATTTGTAAGGGCCCATTTGGTTCCTATTGTAACTATCAATCATTTAGCTGGGGACCCCCTGGAACCCTCTCCAAGGAACCCTGGGGGTCCACAGACCCCACTTTGAGAACCACAAGACCGTACATGAGGGGTCCTATCTTCCTTAACACATTCACTGCCAATCCCGTAGATCTACATGAATAGGTTTGTCAGTGGTTTACATTAGATTGGACCCTTCGGCAGTTTGTGGGTTAATATTGTTCATCTAGATGAAAGGGAAGGGGACAAGGTCATTTGTCATTTTAGATTTCTTTGGCTATTGAAAAATAGCAGATATACAAGCTCATAGCGCGGCACAGAGCGCTAAACTTTTTTTAGCAAATCTTTGAATACATATTTTCTAATGCGAACATTTGTAAAATATTTTGTTCGAGGGACCCCCAGAAGCAAAGATTTGAGTTACAAATGTCCGCTTAAAAAATATATATATTCAAAGATTTGCAAAATCAATCACGATTTTTCAAAAATAGCATATCTACAAGCTCATAGCGCAGCACTCGGTGCCGCGCTATGAGCTTGATTCATTACATATTGGAGTTACATTGTATTTATTGGGGTTTATAGAGTTACAATGTGTCATCAAGCCCACCATACAGGTGTGTGTGTGTGTGTGTGTGTGTGTGTGTGTGTGTGTGTGTGTGTGTGTGTGTGTGTGTGTGTGCGTGCGTGCGTGCGTGCGTGCGTGCGTGCGTGCGTGCGTGCGTGCGTGTCACAGTGGATTCATTGATATCTGCAGATGTATATTGTGTGAATTATGCTCAGTGTAACAGCTACGTATGTACAGTGCATATTGTCATCATCATGAACACCATGGAAGATGTTTGTTTTGACGTTTTGTTTTGTTTTGTTGTGATGCTCATGGTTGAAACTAGGGGTCCTACAGTATCTTGCACACCGCCTTACCCCTTATCTAGCCAGTTGAAATATATTTAAAAAGAAAATCTAAATAGTCAAATATGGTTTATTAGTTTAGGCATAAGGGGTAAGATAGGGCCATAGGTCTCTTCAATGTGTGAATTTACATTACAGCACTGGTTCTCAAACTTTTTTTTATGTCAAGGACCCCCATAACTTTGAGAGTGTATGGACCCTTACGGGTCCATTTGGTTCCATTTGTACACTCCAGAGTTACAGATTCGTAAGGGTCCATTTGGTTCCTATTGTAACTATCAATCATTTAGCTGGGGACCTCATGGTACACAGACGGGTCACATATATTTATACACAAACTTTCAAGGTTTTGGCGGGGGCCCATTTTGTACAAAATGTCACAGATCATGAACGCAGCGCTCCATCAGCTCCAAATGTGAATCACACATTTAGGAGCCTCTAAACTACTACCCAGAGCCAAAAGTGCTTGCACTTTACACCCATAGGGGGCGCTACACATGTTAGACAGCTACACCTCACGACTGACACAGCCCTGGGTAGGCAACCTAGCCTGCCGGGGATCTAGTTTTATGTGAGTTCTGATATAAATCACAGTTTCTCATTCCCACCCTGTCAATGTCAAATAAATAGCAGCAAACAGGAGTAATAAAGGACATCTTGTCCTATGTTTCAACAGATAAACCACTACCTGCAACCAACCAGCTGTTACACTGAAACTCATTTAGTTTGTTATGTTTCTCATCAGCTCTCCAGGCTGAACCAACACACAACACAACAGGTCTGTCTGTCTGTCTGTCTGTCCGTCCGTCCGTCCGTCTGTCTGTCTGCCTCTCTGTCTGTCTGTTTGTCTGTCAGTCTGTGTGCTTTCCTGCCTGATTGTCCGTCCGTCCGTCCGTCCGTCCGTTTATCTGTCTGTCTGTCTGTCTGTCTGTCCGTCCGTCCGTCCGTCTGTCTGTCTGCCTCTCTGTCTGTCTGTTTGTCTGTCAGTCTGTGTGCTTTCCTGCCTGATTGTCCGTCCGTCCGTCCGTCCGTCCGTTTATCTGTCTGTCTGTCTGTCTGTCTGTCTGTCTGCCTGCCTGCCTCTATTAGTCTCATACTCATACAAGTACCTACAGTATGAACAGTAAAATATTGTAATGAGACAATCTTGCTTTGCAGGGTGTGTGGATTTTTTTTATGTAAGCCAACTCAAATGTAATGTCTCACTTTCTCCAGAGGTGGAGCCCTTCCTCATCGTAGCCAACGATTACAACCTGATGAAGATCAACTGGAACGGCTCCAGCTCCACAGAGCTCAAACAGGTGAAAACCATTGGATATAACATATGTAACGGTGGAAAGTAACTAGTACATTTACTCAAGTACTGTACGTATAGGTAGCCTACACTTTTGATTATGTTTTACTTTACTTGAGTATGTGCAATTTTCATTACTTTTACTTCTACACCATTACATTAAGGCAAATTATGTACTTATGACTCCACTACAATTATTTGAAAACTTGAGTTGCCGATCTACAATCTCACAACGTGTCACATCACAACACGTTGTGAGATTGTAGATTGGCTATTATTGTAAAGTTTAAAAAGAAAAGAGGAAAAAAAAGTGCTTTTTACTTTCGGTAAGTATCATTTGTATAACTATTGTACTTTACTCAAGTAAAATGTTGAATACAGGACTTTTAGCCTACTTGCAACAGAGTATTTCTACATTGTGGTATTGATACTTTTAGTAAAAATCTGAGTACTTCTTCCACCACTGGTGATCCTACACTATAATCTACACACACTGCTTTTGACATGCTGGAATGTATTCCTGTCTGAGACTAACACAACTGCTGTGGTGTGACAGGACTTGGACTGGGCAGAGGCTCTGGACTTTGACTATCAGCAGCAGATGATCTACTGGATAGAAGGGAACAGGATCAGACGCATGCACATCAGTGGCAGTGGCGTCCAGGTCAGTGTGACAATGACAACGATGAGGATGAGTGACAGGGAAGGGAAACCAAATGAACAATACTTATACTTGTAATTTAAGTACTTTGTGATATCAGCGTTAAATGTCAAACAAGAGAACAGGGTGCCTGGTGCCTCAGTCACTTAGTGCGGTGTTTCCCAAACAGTGGGACGGGGCCCATTTTTGGGTCACGGTAAATATGTTTTATTAATTATTATTTCAAAACATTTCTTTAACAAAATATACATTTTTAGTGAATGAAAAAATAATTAAAAACATTGACCTTACAACCTCACAAACATAAGGGAAAAAATCGAATATGATGCATGTGAGCGTGTAGATCGGCTACTTTCACTAGTTTGGGTCCCGACTCCGAGGAGACATGAAATGTATCTATTGGATTCTTGAGCTAAAACGTTTGGGAACCACTGAGTTAGTGTACAGTTCTCCTTGTGAACAAAAAAAAAGAAGATAAAATAGTAGATCTGCAAGCTCACAACACGTCGCAACATTGAACATCATGATTTCCTTTTTTTTTGGGGGGGGGGGGGGCCTAGATGCTCTATCCTATCTAGAAAATAAGGCATACAAATCTTGAAAGAATTGTATAAAAATAACAAAACTATAAAACATGGTGATTATATTCATAGTGCATGTATGGTTCATTGACAGGTCCTTCACAACACGTTGATCAGTGAACCAACCAGTCTGGCTGTTGATTGGGTGGGAGGTAACCTGTACTGGTGTGACGGAGACACCATAGAGGTGTCCAAACTAAACGGGTCGTACAGAACAGTCCTGGTCAACACCGGTCTGGACCAGACATACTCCATGGCTGTGGATGTACGCTACGGGTAAGAGCACTGTGGTGACATCATGAACCTCACACTGAATGTATCAACCATCCTGTGAAACACCACGGATACAAGAAGACTGAATTACATCTAAACATAAAACTGATGACAATGCATCATATTCTGTTCCTCTCGCTAATGTAATGTTAAAAAGTTACTAAAAAGTTGGACAATTTAAAAATAGTATCATGTAAGTTGTGACTCACTGAAAAGTGCACTAAATTGAGTGTGGAATACCTCCTTGTGATTGGCTGTGCTTTCTGGAGCTCCTGTGAGGTAATACTAATAACACAATGTATTTGTAGCACTTCTCCAAGACAAGTTTACAACGTTTTTCACAACACAAACCACAACAAACAGAGTGTGGGGAAAGAAAGCGAAACACAGGGAGTTCAATTAAAGCAAGAAACAAAAACACAGAGTCTCTAGTTAAAAGCCTTTCTGTAGAAGTGAGTCTTTAGAAAGAGTTTTAAAAGTGACCAGTGAGGTAGCCTGTCTAACTTCCAGAAGAAGTTTAAGCCACATATGTGGAGCCCTTACAGTAAATGCTGTGAGGTAAACTCCAAACATGTGACACCTAAGCAGTGGTGTAAAGTAACTAAGTACATGTACTCAAGTACTGAACTAAAGTACAATTTTGATATTTTTTACTTTACTGGAGTAATTCCAATTTTGAATAATTTTACTTCTACTCCACTACATCTCAGAGGCAAATATTATACTTTTACTCCACTACAATTATTTGAAAACTTTAGTTACTAGTTACTTTGTAGATTGTGATTATTATAACAAAACAAATTAACCACATCAGACATCAGACGTATATACAATTTGGCCATTTGAAAATAGCCGATCTACAAGCTCGCGTCTCGATACGGCACATTGTGAGCTTGTAGATCTGCTATTTTCAAAAGATATTTATACATTTAAAAACTTGAAATGGGACGTTCTACATAATGAGTACTTTTACTTTAAGTACATTTTGATACGAATACTTTTGTACTTCTACTCAAGTACATTTTGAATTACAGACTTTTACTTTTTTTTTTTACTGTAACAGAGTATTTATATATTGCAGTATTGATACTTTTACTATATTATTTTGTTTTGACTTTTCTTTTTTTTTAACACTTTTTCATTGAAATTAAAAAAGTACTCAGGAGCCGAGATACAGAATTTTTAAGTTTTAAGTTAACAAGGAAGTGGATAGGAGTCTAGATCTTCGAAAAATCATATCTCAAATTAATGCTAAAAACGTATATGCGTTATTGGCAGGCAAGTGATGGATTCTATAGAACGCATATATGCGTTATTAGCAGAAAATTAGTTGATTAATTTTCAAAGCAGGTTTGCTAGTTTAGTTTTTAAATGTCAAAATGCTCTATTTTTTGTATTAGTTTTATTTTTTAATTGTAATAAGGGGTAGACAGGGGCAATATTAAAAAAGCTATGAAAAATGTTGTAAATAGCCACTTTACAAGCTCTACATCAAGATATGACACGTTGCTTGTAGATCTGTTTTTATTTATTAAAACAATATATATTGGATGTTGACAAAATCTAAAACTAAGTACATGTAGGCCTACATTGTCTCCATGATTTTAGCTAGTTTCAGTTAGTTTAGTAAACCCACAATACATTTACAGTTACTTATCGTTCTGTCTGTTAAACCTTGTTTAAATTTGCATTTCAGTTAACAAAAATGTAGTTTTTTAAAATTCAAATGTTCCTTATTTTGTTATTTATAGGTAAGTATAACAACCCTGGTATGAACTCTTCATCATATTGTATGTCCACTAGTACTGTACAGTACTGTATGTGTGATTAGTTGTGAATAGTGACCCTGACACAGTGTCTCCCTGACAGATACTTGTACTGGTCAGACATAAGTGACAACAACCCCCACATAGAGAGGATGGGGATGGACGGCACCAACAGGACAGTCATCGTGAAGGATAAGATCTCCATGCCCTACGGCCTGACGTTAGACTACATCAACGATCACATCTACTGGAGCAACGAGGAGAAATACATTGAGTTTGCCAACCTGGATGGAACCAACAGACACACAGGTAACACACACACACACACACACACACACACACACACACACACACACACACACACACACACACACACACACACACACACACACACACACACACACACACACACACACACACACACACACACACTCTTCTTCTTCTTCTTCTTCTTCTTCTTCTTCTTCTTCTTCTTCTTCTTCTACTTCTACTTCTACTTCTACTTCTACTTCTTCTTCTTCTTCTTCTTCTCTGGTTAATTATTAGTTTTTAATCTGGTTTAAATAGTTTAGTGTAATAAATAAAGCTGTGAGAACATTATTTACTTTTATATAATTTGCGGCTGAATGTTAACACTTGTTATGAAATACTTTATAATACTTTGTTCTTTCATTTTATAATATTTTGACTCTTTTGGTTCTGTACCTCTGTAGTTGTGAGTCAGGACAACATCTATAGAATTACTCTGTTTGAGGATCACATCTACTGGACAGACACAGTGACCAGCTCCATCTACAGAGCAAACAAGACTCAGGGAACCAACAAGATCAGTCTCATCAGCAACCTGATCAATCCATCTGACATCCACATGTACCACCCCTATCGACAACCTGAGGGTCTGTACAACCTACTGTATACAACACTCTCATTATTACTCCTCATGCTGTTTTATCACTTTTATTTATTTTGTATTAAGGCTATCAACGAATATTCCTTTGAATATAAAAAATATGAAAGAATATTCGACTATAAGAATCAAGGTTCCACTTCAAATTTCAAATTAAAAAAAAATCTGCCGCACGGGTCCTCGCAAGACTCTGGCCGCATTCAACCTTTAACGGCAGGCGGTCACGCAAGATCACAGAGCCGTCAGTCTGAGAAACCGCAAACAGCACTTTATACTTCATCGTACAGCGGTGTTGCGCCCGAACGCGAGCCGATCTACAAGTCCTTAATGCTTCGCTGATGCAACGTGTTGTGGGCTTGTAGATTAGCTGTGTTTGCCACGGGACACCGTCATACAGCGAAGGATAAATCAGCTGCCTCTCTGTAAACACACAGACTTCACACAGCACACACACACACACACACACACACACACACACACACACACACACACACACAGACACACACACACACACAGCAACCAGAAACTCCCTCGGTACTAGAAAGCACACACGTTTAATTACACGTCGTCGTCTCTTTAATTGATTCAACATGATGACAGGTAAAGCTGAAACAGGCGTTTCATTTGGTAGTGATTTACAATGTAAAAACTGTATGGATTGTCCCTCACAGTAAAACTCCCTCCATAATGTCCCGTTTCTTGTGGAGGTAACATCACAGCACAATGAGCCTTGGAGCGATAAGTCTCCGTTCTCCAGATAGGTTTCTCAGCACCAACTGTATAGAGAAAGAAAGAGACTTTTGCTGTGTTTGAATTAAGTTTTATGTGCATGGAGCCCCAGGCTTGTATCTAAACCAGGAGTTTTCAAGGTTTTTAAGTCCAAGGACCCCTTAGCTGATAGAGAGATGAAGCAGGGACCACTACATTTTGAATAGCATTGTGCTTCATTTTACACTTTTTTATACGTTTCATAGATAGATTCATAGACTTGTTTGCCATCAGAGTATGTTGGATTCATGTGTATTTTCAGACATTTAACCACTTAAAACTGTCAATAATTAAGTTTGCTAATTACTTTTAACTCTGTACTTGGTCTGCTCTTTGTTCCCTCTTCACCAAACGTCTTTGCTGAAAACAGTCGATCTACAAGCTCAGCTTGCTATTTTTTGGCTGAAGTTCTCCTCAGAATATGGATGCTAGGGTGGTTAATGTAAAAAATATATACAATCCTCTCGCACAAAGATTTGGCGGCTCCCTTTAGTAACTCTGAGGACCCCCTAGGGGTCTCGGATCCCCCGTTGAAGACCCCTGATCTAAAACATTACATTTTTAAAATGAGTCACTTGATCTCGCATGAGAGCGTGTTTCTCAGCACCAACTGTGTATGAAAGAAAGAGACTTTCGCTGTGTTTGAGTTTTATTGAATGCAATATTTTAAATTAAAAATAATATACATTTGAAAATATCTATAGGTTTGATTAGATCTAATCCATGTGGTATTTTAAAAGGAATATTCTGAAGTCATTTTTGGCCAATTCTGACAGCTCTGTTTTGTAAATCGTATTATTTGATCTGCTACCTGTTGTCCCTATTCTGGGCATGGCACTATAGGCAGAATGTTGTATTACATTGTATGATTATTTTTCCAATTAAAAATGAATAGTGAAAAAGCAGATGCACAAGCTCACAAAGCATTGCGACGCAAAAAGAAAAAGAAATGATGTTGCAGATTAGCTCTGGCCCCTCTCAATAGAGATTTTATTTTTCTCCCTCCAAAGTTGTGAGGGACCAATCAGAGCCCAGTATGCAAATATGGGGCAGGTTTATCACCAGAGGCATTTTTTTTATTTGCCCCTCGGAAATGCAGGTTCCACACAGAGATTCCAGACTAATATCTACGCAGTGATATTAGTCTGGCCATGCCAGGCTAACTTTTTTCCAAGTATAAGGTTTATCACCAGAGGCATTTTTTTTATTTGCCCCCCGGAAATGCAGGTTCCACACAGAGATTCCAGACTAATATCTACGCAGTGATATCAGTCTGGCCATGCCAGGCTAACTTTATTCCAAGTATAAAGGTGTGCGTTAATATTTAGCCTTGCCCTTTGGAAGGTGTTGAGCACAAACAGCTTATAAAGCTCTGTTGTAACAGTAACATATAGGTGTGTGTTCTCATATTCATTACATGTGTGCATGTTTTCTCCACCCTGCAGTGTCTGGTCATCCATGTCAGACCAACAATGGAGGCTGCAGTAACCTGTGTCTGCTCTCACCTGGAGGGGGCTACAAGTGTTCCTGTCCGACAGACTACTACTTGACAGCTGACAACAAGCAGTGCATGTCCAGCTGCACTGCCAGCCAGGTGATTCACCTCAGCTTCACTCTATATGACTCTATTAGCTTGGTAAACCATCCCGGTCGCGGAATTCATATTTCATTTTCATTCAGCAGAAGACACATGGAAATGTGAGTTCCGCGACCGGTATGGTTTACCAGTTTATAACTTTATGTCTCAAGTCTGCTTTTGATACATTACTGATTCTAAACATAATGCTCTGTCTCCCCCTTCAGTTTGTTTGTCAGAATGAAACGTGCATTCCGTTCTCGTGGAAATGTGACACAGTAGATGACTGTGGGGACCGGTCAGATGAATCTGCTGACTGTCGTGAGTAGAGACTGGAAATTGCCTCTCTGTTTGTTTACAGTGTTTACAATTATTAATTCTATGAATTCCAAAAACACTCATAATACTTTATAACAATAATAACACATTATGAGTTGAGTAAGAATGCATGATAATAATAATTATAATATTCTTATAATACAGTATAGTTACAGCTATAAGACATAATAAGTTATAATACTTTATAGCAATAATCATAACATAACTCATTTTATAATGATTCTTAAGGTATTATAAAACTTCATAATTGCTGAGCAGATCTTTTTATTTTGGCCAGTATCATAATATGTTATAATCCTCATAGTTAACATACATTATAATACACTTAAACTACATAATAATCTCTTGTATACAGCATTATAATGTCATTAAGTCATTGGGTGCTTTAAGTAAAGTAAAAAAAATGCCTGCCTACACAGGAATGTCATGACTTTACTTGACTTTATTTGAATTATCGCACGCACTCACGCACGCACGCACGCACGCACACAGACACACACACACACACACACACACACACACACACACACACACACACACACACACACACACACACACACACACACACACACACACACACACACACACACACACACACACACACACACACAGACACACACATAAACACACACACACACACACACACACACACACACACACACACACACACACACACACACACACACACACACACACACACACACACACACACACACACACCTCTAATACAGGGTTAATACTCATATGGTTTACGATTTTTCTCCTCAGCGGTCCAAGTTAAACCAACACACAACTCAACAGGTAAACAAAGATGAAATATATGTATATATTATTTTTTAAAGATATGTTTTTGCCTTTATTTGATAGAGTACAGTAGACTGACAGGAAATAGGGAGAGAGAGAGATGGGGAGTGATATGCAGCAAAGGTCATCGGGAACGGGACCGAACTTGCGATACACTAGCTGTCAGTCTAAATTAGCAGCCTGGGTGACCGCTACGCCAGCCGTCCGGGCCAAAAATGAAATAATTCAAACTGATTAGAGATCACTTCCAGTTCTTGTAAATAAAGTAACACATTTCTTTGTGTTATTGATATTTTTATCACTCTCTGTACAGATGTTGATGATGTCAGGTTGGTGGGAGGAACCAGTAGCTGTACTGGTAGACTGGAGATGAAACACCAGGAAGAGTGGAGACCAGTGTTGGCTTGGTTTGACTGGAACATGATGTCATCATCTGTAGTGTGTAGACAGCTGGACTGTGGCTCTGCTGTTTCAACAGAATTCACTTCTAGTTCTACACGTCAACCTGGGTGGATGATTCCATCTTCCTGTGTCGGCTCTGAGTCTTCACTGATGGAGTGTGGACCAGTAAAGTCTTATGATTCCAATCTCACACTGAAGATAAACTGTTCAGGTAAAACAATCACTTCAACAATGTAAACATTTGTGATCATCAACATGCTTTTAAAATGTACCATTTGTGTTCATGTGAAGTCCACAATTACAATATACCATTGACTCACTGACTGCCATGGACGAGTTAACTCATCGGATTCTGCCAGGGCTCACCCTGCCAACGGCGAGTTTGGACAAGTTATTTTCTGGGGTCTGGGGTCATCGGGTGTTTCGGGTCTCGCAACATACATCCTCGCCAAGGTGACCCAGCCGGGGTCACCTGGGCCACAGTCAGTCCTGGACCCACGGTCAGTCCTTTTAGGGTAAGACGGCCCCATAGTCCGCTTCTGTGGAATTACTCTGCCGGGACGGCCGGGTCGGCCCATGGTGCACACGGTACTACTGAACGACTAATGGGGAAAGACAGGGAAACACAGGCCTGGCACCAAAAAACATGCAATATAAAATATAAAATATTCAATGCAAAACTATGCTTAACTAACAGAGTCACACTGTAACAAAAAGAGAGGAGAGCAAACTCATTGAAACGAATCACCATCAATACAACATAAAATCTATGCCTACTTACTACAATAGAATAACTCAAATAAACAGCACAAACCAAAAAGGTAAAATAACAGTGGAATACAGTGGCTGGACTGGTCCCTTTAAGGAAACTGACAAAGCACATTAGGTTACCAGCCCCAAAATCACAATCAGGGTTTCCGCTAGGCAATTTTTGACCGACAGCATTATATTTTTCCGGTCAAAGAATAATCGGCCATATTATAATTAACGTCACATGTGTTTGCAGATATGTGCACCCAACTGATAATTACACCTTGTTACGTTAGCACTGCGCATCTTTCCATGTATAAACAAACTAATACATGTTTTGGACTTTACATCTCATTCAACCTTAATATGCTAAACCTACAGCTTATGTTTTGTTTTGTTAATGTTATGTCATGATGGCGCAAGGAAGGTTGACTACTTGCCTACAATGTGTCACCAACCTTTCGCCACTTTATCCATTGCAGACAGTCACTGTGCTTGCTTATCAACGACCCATAAGAGATCGGGTCCCTGTTTTATTATCGTCAATTGGGTCCGGCTTGGTTGAGATTTTATTACCTCGGGACCCTGGGTCTGTTTATCATGAGCGAACCAAGACCCGTACTCAGCGCTGATTAGGAAGAGACGTAGACAGCTGTGTGAAGCTTGATTTTTGCTTCGCTGCATGACGGTGTTGTTGCGTATCGAAAATAGCAGACTGAAGAAGTAGGACTGATATTTTCAACGCGCGACACCATCGTACGACGCATAGGCTGATCTATCAGATAACTGCAGGGCATAGCAGTGCAGGCAGGGAATGAAACCACACTGACATTAAGTCTGTCAGATTTAAAGAACACTTTAAATGATTATGGTAGTCTTTAATAATTGTAACAATACAAATATTAAATATTAATAATAGGCTAAATTGATATAATACACCTAATAACAGCATTTTCCCATTCGGCCACGTTGGCTGGTGATGTTTATAATTAACGGCCAATTAAACATTTTATCGGTCATTGGCAGGTATCAGCTAGCACAATATGATGCAACATGCACATAGTGGAATTAAAATATTAATAAAAGAACATACAACATGAACCTACTTTGTTTGCAGTGACACAAAACTCCTGCAGCACAACAATGCAAGGAGTGGAGGAGAATTGAAAATTAACTTGAAAATGTGCTCCTCGGAGCACAGGTCTCCGCCAGTACTGTTCCTCATTAATCCTGTCTTACCTCACTTCAAAAGATATAAATGATCTTTTGAAGTGACACACCTATTTATAGGTCTCTATTTCATCATGCGTCTCGCTAGCCAATCAAAGCACACCCTTGCAACATATTGTCACGTGTCACGTGAAGCTTGACCAATGTTAGCTTGGTGGACACACGGAAGGACGAGAACGAAAACATAGTCTCCTGGCGGAGACCAAAAATCTAAAATATATTAAAATACAGAAGGAGACACATACAGCACATAGAATGTATACTGTTTTACCATCATCTCCAGGTCTCCAGCCACAGCAGTTTGGAGGTCATTCATTCATTAATTTGTAAACTGAAACATATAAATAAAACTCATTTGAATAAAATACAAATAAAGCAGTATTTAAAGTCCCTGCTAGGGGCTTGACTGTATTACTATGTATAGGGGAGACAATAAGGCTGACCCGGGTATTAGAGCTCTAGTGTTGGTAGGTAAGAACATCAAACAAGTAAGAGAGGATTGCCTATTTAGTTATTGTTTTGCCTGAGGACCGCCCGTCCATTACTTACTGTGTCACACACTGTTGTGTGCTGCGGGACTCCGCCTTCCTGATGTACATTCTTGTTTGGACAGTGGGCAAATTGGAGTTATTATAGTCTAATGGAAATGTCAAGGACCCAGAAATGGTGTTTCCTATTAACCTTTATGATAGAAATGCCATCTATAGGTGGATGCAATTCAACTTGGTTACTAATAGTTGCATGTTGAGCAATTTGCCTTATTAGCATAAATACATACATTAAAAGAGGTTAAAATAAAAGAGACAATTTAGTGTTTAGATTTAGAGAGTCATGTATAGTGTTTAGAACATACAAAAAAACGTTATCATGCCTTTATTATCATAATAATTCATTAATAACACCACCATATATAATGGGGGGGGGGGGGGGGGGGAGATTCAAAATTGTCTAAAATTGGGTCAAGTTGGCTTACTTGAAAGGTGTTTTGTTTTGTTCTTTGTAACACGATTACAACAATTATCATAATTGATGGTATTAGATAATAAATGACTGAAGGAAAGCAGGAAAGCAATAAATCCACTTAAAGTTAACTCAGCCTCACACTCAGTGGCCTTCACCCTTTTCATCATCTCTCTCCTCATTCCCTTCAGTCTCCTCATCTCCTTTGTTTTCATCTTAATGTATAATACTTTATTAATGCCACGGAGGAAAGTTTTCAGCTTCAACCAGCTTATTGCTGCTCAGGTGGTCAGATTGAGCGCAAGGGGTAGTTAGGGGTTAAAGGGATATTACACCCCCAAAATGACTTTTTTTCTATCGATTAGTCACCCCATGGAGACTTAACTCACTGAGTGCCATTAACGTGTTTCACATGTTTTTAAAAACATGTTCTGTAGCGGTTTGCTGGGGTAACTGCCGGGGTGCCAGTCAGAGTCCCAGTCTGACAAAAAGGGTTAAATAATAATACCACCAACAACCGTACAAGGGATTGACAAAATATTATTTTGTCTGACCATATATTCATCAACCGATGAAACAAACAATAAACACACAATACCTTAGAAAATCATAAAGAAAATACACACACACACAGAGTACTTGATTTGCCAACAGTGTATTCACTTATTTACCCACAAACCCCCAGTCAGTGTTCAACACAATATCACAGATCCACAAGGTAATAAATGTTCAGATACAGAGCGAACGTTCAATAGCGCAACCCTTCAAACGAGTCAAAACAAAACGATCCAAACAAACCGTTCATTAAAAGTCCACCTCCGCAATAAAAGAAACAAGTCAGTTGTACGTCACGTCGCTGTCAGTCACTCACGATCAGGGGGACGCTGTGAATCTCCTTACAGAGTGGTGATGTGGGTCGGTTTCCATATCATATAAACATCTCGGGGAGAATTCACTTTAGCGTTGACGGCGGTCCGTCATAAACCGGCGTTACCTCCCGTAACGAGGACTGGAGCAGAGGACACCACAGCAGCAGCGCTTCGACGGCAGACGATCACCATCCACGATCGCGTCGATCACAGCACAGCGTGGGCTACAAACAAACGGACTGTATGTTTCACGGGCCAGAGGTAGGCTACTAGTGCGAGAGGATCTCAGGGAATGACACCCCCCGTGTTTGACAGGAGCCGGCTCATAGTACTCGCGCTCTTCCTTTGTTTCATTCATAATTTCCTGGAGAGGCGTGGGAACGGGTGACGTACGGAGCAGCGCTAAAGGCGCAGATCGCCACACCCCCCCCCCCCCCTTGGAGAAAAGCTGCAAGCGATCCGAGGTTGATTTCCTCCTCTTCCGTCTTTGTCCTCGCTGTCCGAGCTTTCTACTTTGGAACGGATTTTCCCAGAGGCCGTTGGGCTGTTGGGGAAACCCAAAAAGTCCTCTTCATCACTTTCCTCATCAAAGATTGCCTGGACCCGCTCTCTCTCCAACTTATCCAACTCTACTACCGTGGGATAACAGGGCTTCAAGCGTGCTACATGCACCACCTTCCTGTTCTCCCCCGTGTCCTCCAGGACGACGTCAAAGTTGACAGGGCCAACCTGGGTGACAATGCGGTAGGGCCCTAGCCACTTGGGAGCCAACTTTGCAGCAAAGGACTTCTCTGCTTTAGAAAGTGGATGGGAACGCAGCCATACCCTGTCTCTCTCCTGAAACTGTTGATCCCGGTGCTTTTTATCATAATTGCGTTTCTGTCTGATTCTGCTTTTTGTGAGGTTTTCCTGTGCAAAGGTAGTGAGGTCCTGAAGCTTGCTTATGGTTTTGTAGGTTGAGGAGTCAGGGGTGGCATCCCTGGGTTGGAGTAGGGCCTCTGCTGGTCCTCGGAGAGCTCGTCCGAGGTTCTGCAGGGGTGACTCCCGTGGCTTCATGTACCGCTGAATTGAGAGCAAACCGGAATTCGGGTAGATGTTTGTCCCAGAGCTTATGATTCTCTCCTACATAGGAGGCGATCATTGTTTTCAAGGTCCGATTTAGTCTCTCTGTCATGTTGGTTTGGGGATGGTAGGCTGAGGTTCGTTTGTGTTTCAGGCTCCATTGGTCACAGGTGGTTTTGAACAGTGAGGAGACGAACTGGCATCCCTGGTCCGAAAGAATGTAATTAGGGACCCCCTATCTGGTGAGGATTTCCTGGGTGAGTATTCGGGATACGGTCTCTGCGGTGGCTTTGCGAAGGGGAAATAACTCAACCCATCGGGTGTAGTAGTCCACAAATACCAACAGATAGACATTGCCCTTGGAACTCCTAGGGAAGGGTCCCATCAAATCCACCCCCAGCATCTCCCAAGGGTGGTTCACGACTGTCTGCTGCAGCTTTCCGGCGACCTTGCGGCTCTCGGGTTTGTACCGCTGACACACTTGACAATTTTGTACGTAGGTCTGGACATCCAAGCTCATTCGAGGCCAATAGACAAGAGCTTGCAACCTCTTGTAGGTTTTGTACCTGCCAAGGTGTCCAGCCAGGGGGTCCTCATGGATCATCTGCAACAGCTGCGGTCGGAGACTCTCAGGTATGAGGACTTGATAAGTGGTCTTATGAGTGGTGGTCTTGTAGCACTCGGTACACCTTGTCCTCCAAGATGGTGTACTTTGCGGTTTCTGATAGGGTGGCTTCTCCCTCGTCCATCACTGCCTGATACAACCGCTGGCAGTCTGCATCCACCTGTTGAGCTTTCCATATTTGCTCATCGGAGATGGGCAGATCCTTTCCCCCCTCCGCTTTGACTGACAGCAGGGTGGCACAAGCCGGTGGAAAGCAGGTGGTTGGGATGAAATCATATGGGGCTCTGGATAAGGCATCCGGTACAATGTTGTACTTGCCTTTCCGGTACTCCACCGTGAAAGTGAACTCCTGCAACCGGAGGGCCCACCGGGTAAGACGTGCATTGGACCTCTGGCTCTTCATCACCCACAGCAACGCTGCATGGTCTGTGACCACCATGAAGAACCTTCCATCCAGGTAATACCGCCACCTTTCCAGAGCCCACACCACAGCCAAGCACTCCTTTTCCGTAGCTGAATAGTTGCGCTCTGCGCTGTTAAGGCTCCTGCTGCCGTATGCCAGGACCTCTTCTGTGCCAAGTTGAGCTTAATGTAATTCACACAAAACCTGATTCTCCCATCTTTTTTTGGAATGAGTACCACCGGAGACGCCCAAGCTGAAGAGGAGGGTTCAATGACGTCGGCTGCTAGCATTTCATCGACTAGCTCCTTCATCACCTTCATTTTTGAAGGTGATGACATGCATGTCCTTACCCAGGACATGCATGTCCTGGGTAAGGAAGATTTTGTGTTTGAGCACATTTGTTTGGCCCAGTGTAGAGGTGCACACATCCGCATTGCTCTGTAACACTTCCAACAACCGCTTCCTCCCGTTACCATCCAGCTGAGCTTTCTCCACGGCATTCTCCCACAGCTCTGCGTCCCGAGAGGGAGGAGTGACCCGAGTGGTACTGCGGGGATCAATAGCCGAGTACCAGGACAGCACGCTCTTCTTCTTGTTTTTTTCACCCTGCCAGTTGGCGAGGGAGAGGTGTGGAGTTGAACGGGAAATTTTCCTTCCCTGGCTGTTGATTTGACACTGCGGTCATTATCTGATGGCTGCTAGTGGATGGCTCAGATGGAGATGGAGATTGATAGTTGGATTTTTGATTTTTTTCCTTTATTGGACACATAGTGTGGACAACTATGGGGGGAATGGGAACCTTTACATCGCCAGCAGTATGGTGGAGCCGATCTTTCCGCTGCCGGGGCGCCAGATGTTTGTGGGGTGGGATTAGTTGTCCCTGTAGTTTGAGGCCTGTTGTTGCCAGGGTTGTGTTTCCTGGCTGCCTCTTGGTGCCCCTGCTTCTCCCGGTCCTTCTCCAATTGCTGACCCAACCTTACCAGAGCATCCACTGTCTTGACTCCGCTGCTTCTCAACTGACTTGCCAGAGATGGGTGTATGTTTTTAAATATGAGCTGGATGACCTTTGCCTCCGTAATCTCTGATTTCCACCGACGGCAGAGTGCTCTGTACATATAAGTGAAGTCTCGGATGCCTTCACCCTCACCCTGCACTCTTGTCTGAATGCGTTCCTCCAGCTCATCCATGTAGTCCTCAGAGAGGAATGCTGAAAGGAAGCTGTGTTCAAATTCCCTCCATGTTGACGTCTCCAGCCTGACCAGTCTCGGGCTGTACCAAACAGGATGTTCCGTAAGCAGCTCCTCATCTGAAAGCGGATTCAAGGCCAGATAATCTCGACACTGTCCCAGGTAGGTCAGAGGGTCCGTCTTATCTCCCATCTTCCCAAAAGATGGAAATTGTAACTTTATTGGACTTTTTTTTACTCTTCCCCCTAAGGCCCCCTGGATTGGAGAGCCCATGTGAGATGGGAATGGCTCGGAACCATGAGCAGCGTGCATGGTGGATTGCAGTCGCATCCGGGCATCATTCTTTGGCCCTGCTGTAGGTAGGGAGGTGGGAGGGGGTATAGAATGAATAGCGATACTTTGCCCTGCTGGTGGTGGTATAGAGGGTTGTGGAGCTTGGAGGGTGTGTTCCTTAATGGTGGTAACTTCCTCAACCATACTGTTCAATAAAACATGACATGTTGTTATGTCTTGCTGCAGGTGAGTGACAATGTTAGCCATCGGAGTCATGACCTTGCTGATGTCCTTGAGCATCTCTGTATGATGCTGGTGAAGCCTCCACTTGATGGTGTCCACAAACTGTGTCCTGAGATATTCCGCATAATCTTTCATTTGCCTCTGCATTTGTTGCTCTCCTTGTTCCTGTCTCCCAATCAAATCCTCTTTTATAGCCGACAGGTTTTCCTTCATTTTCTGCATCGCTGCTTGTTGCTCATTTTTTGCGGCGCTAGTCGCTCTATACCTTTAGGTATAGAGCGGATCCTGCTCTATACCTGACTTTGTCCATGTTCACCGTCAACGTTCTGATTGGTCAGACCCGTCAACGTTCTGATTGGTCATACCCGTCAACGTTCTGATTGGTCAGACCCGTCAACAAAGTGATTGGTCAAGCTTCACGTGACACATGGCTATAAACACATTATAAACACATATCGATGACAAAATGTATCAAAGGCGCCGCTACCTTCACACAGGGTGTGATTTTTCACATCATGAAGGGTGTCCATGATTTTGTCTTGGCCCTTTTCCAGATTATTGAACATGTGTTTGAACTGATCACACTGATTTAGTGGTTGTATTGGGGCAGCGAGACGTTCCGTCTCAATTAGATCCATCGCTACATCAGACCAGTTTGTGCTCTCAGCCTGTGGAGACTGCTCGGTTGGTGTTGAATTATTCACCACTTCCTGCTCAACGCCACTAGGGGGAACCAGCTCTCCGTGATCTGACTCCACCCTGTGCTCCTCAGTCTGTTCACTGAGATCCAGAGAACTGAGCAATCTTTCCACCATTCCCTTCATCATTTTGAGTGAAATTGTGTCCCGTTTTTTTCCCTGTGTATCCCAAAGCTTTCCTTTGTTTGTTTGTTTGTTTGTTTGTTTCAATCTGAGCCTGAAATACTCAGATTGAGAGCATGTAGAACCCTGAGGGACAGGCACAGTTTCTTTCTTGGATTTGCGCTGCTGCCTCTTTAACACAGTTCAGGAGCTTCTCCTGCTCTCACAGAGGACTGCACCTTTCTGGAACTTTCTTCTCCAGGCAGGCAGGTCCTGGGATAGGTGTTCCCAGTGTTTCGGGTCAATTTCAAAGCTCTTCAAGGAGGATTTCAGAGTGTCCTTGTAGTTCTTTCTGGGACGACCTTGTGCTTGTTTGTCACTTTTCAGTTCACCAAAGAGTACCGAGAGTACCAATATTGGGTCCAATATTGGGTCCAATAGAATTGAATAGAGCAGGCCATAAAGTTATGAGCAGGTGCACAAACGGTAGATGCACGCGTAGTAGCATTTTAAATGCGGAAGTATTGCATTCTCAGATTTGACCACCAGGCGACGGCCGCTTCACTGTTCTACCGTGGCTCTGGGAGCCTGCTCTATACTGGGAGGAACTAGACTTGTATAACTTCCTGATCATGTGACGGTCAGGTGCAGTGGGTGCACCATTCGCCTTGATTCCTACATTATAAGTCTTCCTCTCACACAATATCATGCAGAGATGGGATACTCTGTACTTAATGTTCTAAATAATAATCTAAATAATCTCTCTCTCTCTCTCTCTCTCTCTCTCTCTCTCTCTCTCTCTCTCTCTCTCTCTCTCTCTCCAGAGTCTGTGAGGTTGGTGAATGGTTCTAGTTTGTGTTCAGGCAGAGTGGAGGTGAAGGCTCATCAGTCATGGGTCTCAGTGTATGAAGGTGACTTTGATCAGCAGGAGGTAGAGGTGGTCTGTAGAGAGCTTGGCTGTGGGGGATATTCAGTCATCCAGGGGACGCTCGATGGAGAAGTCAAGGCTCCAATGTGGAACGAAGAGTTCCTGTGTGAAGGTAATGAGTTGGTTCTCCTGGACTGTGGAACCTCAAACTCCACTAGAAACACCAGCTCACCTGACAAGACTGTTGTACTCACCTGCTCAGGTAAAATACAAACTATACTTTTGAATATATATTTAATTATAATAAAAATATTATTACTCTTTAAACATTTGTGAGCGGGTACAGTGCTTTAGGCATCAAGGGGTCATTTTTCATTTTATTACAGATTGTTGAAGTACAGATAAGCTTTCATATGATGTATCATTCATTGAAATTGGAACACATTTGAAGAAGATGTGACCATTTTAATCTTGTTATTTATAATAGTCCAAAATGAGATAATCCCTCCTAAAGAATTTCCACTTCTATAGCACCCAAGTAGTAACGGCTGCAACCTTGGATGACAGGTCTGCAGATCCTGTGTCTGCAGACAGGTCTGCAGACACAAGCCACCTCCCTACTCCTCCTAGTGGCAACAACCGTCTTCCATGCCGACATCTCGCCACTCCGACTAGTGGCTTCCGCGTGCGGGGGCATTTCGTATTCCTTGGACCATGACGGAGGCGCGCCGACTCAGCAGACCTTGAGGCCGAGGAGTTGCGCCCGAGCGCCTCCAGGCGCGAGTGCCCGCAACGACCGGCCGAAGGTCTGCTAGTCGACTCAGCGCCGTCCGAGTTATGTACCGATAGGGACAGAATCGTAAATATTTTTGGTGGGGACTGCGTTTGCCCCAATACGAGTATACATGAGTCACCGAAACACTAGGGGGCAGTAATGTCGGTCCTGCTGGCTCTGCAGGCCTGTCTGCAGAGCTTGCTGTCTGCAGACCGCCCCGCCCCGCCCCTTCCCCCAGGCTGCAGCCGTTAGCTTCTCCACCTCTCAGCTCCAGGTAATGGGGGTGAACAATGGGTAATTTATTCAACCTAGCCACTCCTCTAATCACTCCCCCATTGACACCTTTCAGTCAGCTGTCCACCATATAGAAATTTGATGCAACACAATTACATTTTTTTAAGGTATTTTTACTTTACTGTAGTATTTCCAATACTTTAACTTCTACTCCACTACAGATCAGAGGAAAATATTGTACTTTTACTCCACTACAATCATTTTAAACTTGAGTTACTAGTTACTTTGCAGATATAAATTATTACATTATAAAACATGCATTAACCACTTTAGCCCTATTTTATACATAGTCTATTTGAAAATAGCTGATCTACAAGCTTACAATGCGCATTGCGACGCGTTGTGAGCTTGTAGATCAGCTATTTTCAAACATTTTAGTACTTATACTTTCGGTACTTTAAGTACATTTTGATACCAAGACTTTGGTACTTTTACTTTGATTGAACTCAAGTAACATTTTGAGCACTTTTACCTGTAACAGAGTATTTTTATATCGTAGTATTGCTACCACCGAGTTCTTCTTCCACCACTAAATTTGAGTGACCCACTGGTAGTCGACTACAGTCGAGGTTTACCTATTTAATAATGAAGACACGACCAGCTAGGTCCTGGATTAACTCCAACCTGGTGTTTGCACTCTCCATTTACAACCCGTACATCTACATAAACGTTCAGATTTCAAATATAAAGTGCTTACCTCATGGCCACGGATGTTAACATTAACTTCGGGTGGGTCTAAGTACCCGTATCTTCCATATTGTTCAATAAAAAGCATTTTAATCCGATCGGCGGCCATTTTCTCATAGAGTTATAACGTATCAGGAGTGCAATACACCCCAACCATTACGGCCCCGTAGTTAAAAAACAATGGAGACAATGGCCATCAATCGAATCAAAATGCTTTTTATTAAACAATACGGAAGATACGGGTACTTATGAGGGGCCGTACATAATTATAACACCCGTGGCCATGAGATAAGCACTTTATATTATAAATCTGAACGTTTATGTAGATGTACGAGTTGTAAATGGAGAAATGCAAACACCAAGTGTACGTTCAGCCATGACGCGTGACCGCGAGCTAACAATGCTAAGGCCTAGCTCGTTATTCCACCGTTGTTTTGTCCACAAACATCTTCGGTAAAATACTTCCATGCGAACGTCGAGCGGCCTGTTGTTTAGCTGGGGCTGCCCTCACAGCTGCTGTGTTCGCTACAATGTTATATTGATTATACAACTAGATTCTGTCCCGAAAAAGACTAACGCAATACTGGCCGCTTCGGCGCTTCTTCCCACAGTGGTGACGTTAGTTTCAGCCTCAGGTTGAATATTCACCCAGTGGATATTACTCCAGTAAAGTAAAAATACCTCAACATTGTACTTAAGTACAATACTTGAGTAAATGTACTTAAGTTACGTTACACCACCACAGAGGAGCGATACTGATGGGCGGGGATTAGGCTTGTAACCGGAGAACAATGGGCCAACAACCAACCAAAACCACTCTCATGTTAATGTTGTCCCTGCAAGTTAAAGCCACTCTCCGCCCCCAAAAGACCGACAGAAACACACAGAAACACTGCTGTTTTTGTAATGTAATTTAAACCACTTAATGATTCTAAAACGCCTATCTTTTGGACTATAAACCTTCTTCAACATTCAAACTGTGTTAATATGAAAAAAAAAATCTGTTTGTCAATGGGCGACTTGATGCCCTAAACACCAGACCTGCTCACATTTACTCTCTTGACTATTTACAGTGGTTGATGATGTCAGGTTGATGGGAGGAACCAGTAACTGTACTGGTACACTGGAGATGAAACACCAGGGGGAGTGGAGGCCAGTGGATGGTGGGTTTCACTGGAACCTGAAGTCATCATCTGTAGTGTGTACACAGCTGGACTGTGGCTCTGCTGTTTCAACAGAAAGGAGTTATTGGTTTACGCATGAACCTGTGTGGAGGATTACACCTTACTGTGCTGGTTCTGAGTCTTCTCTGAGCGACTGTGTCGTAATGGAGACTTCTCATATCACACGGAAAGGTTTGATAACAGGCAGACCCACAGTGATCTGTTCAGGTAACTCAACAATGACTTAAACAACAACAATCTTTTCAGTCTAGTCCGTCCGTCCGTCCGTCCGTCCGTCCGTCGACAGACACACAGACAGACACACAGACAGACAGACAGACAGACAGACGTGTGTCTTCCTGTCCATCCGTCAATCTAGCAGTGTGCATGTGTTTTAGGGACTTGTGGAGACTTTTGCTCTGTTGTAAGCTCTTGAGGGAGATATGATGATGATGATGATGATGATGATGATAATGATTAGCATTGTTCTCAGTTGGTACTGTTGCTCTTTTCTATTTGATAAACTACCAATCTTTCGCTGTGTGTGTTTAGGGATTCAGTAAAACAACTTGAATCTGTGATCATTTTAGAATTCCAATTGCATCCATAATGCACTCATGTATCTCTCTCTCTATCTCTCTCTCTCTCTCTCTCTCTCTCTCTCTCTCTCTCTCTCTCTCTCTCTTTCTTCAGAGTCTGTGAGGTTGGTGAATGGGACTAGTTTGTGTTCAGGCAGAGTGGAGGTGAAATCTAATCAGTCGTGGGTCTCAGTGTATGAAGGTGACTTTGATCAGCAGGATGCAGAGGTGGTCTGTAGGGAGCTTGGCTGTGGGGCTCCTTCAGTCCTCCAGGGGGCGCTCTATGGAGAAGTCAAGTGGACCGAACAGTTCCACTGTGCAGGTAATGAGGCTGCTCTCCTGGACTGTGAAACCTCAAACTCTACGAGAAACACCAGCTCACATGACAAGACTGTCGGACTCATCTGCTCAGGTAAAATATAAACTATACCTTTTGGTTTGAATAGTACATTTTTAAATTAAAGTAATGGTCTTTTTATGGTCCCTTACTTGTCCCTGTACAGAGTCTGGTGATGTCAGGTTGGTGGGAGGAAACAGTAACTGTAATGGTATATTGGAGATGAAGCATCAGGGAGACTGGAGACCAGTGGATGGTTGGTCTGACTGGAACCAGAACTCATCATCTGTAGTGTGTAGACAGCTGGACTGTGGCTCTGCTGTTTCAACAGAAAGAAGTTCTGGTTCTACACATAAACCGGCCTGGAGGATTACATCCTGTGTTGGGTCTGAGTCTTCACTGACGGAGTGTGGAACAAAGATGTCAACTACTTCCTTCTACATACTAGAGGTGATCTGTTCAGGTAACAAATTACTTCAACTACAGTAATATTTACAGTGTCTTACAAAGCCTTGGGAAACACTTCTGCCTGATCGATGAAGCCATTGGAGTCCTGCCTATTATTATATATTTATTTCTTCTCTTACTCGATATATTATTATATCTAGGATTTTGCTAAATGTTTTTGCGCAACAAGTTCCAACAACATTTAGCTGCTTGCACTAGTACGAGTTAGTGAAAAATAGAACCTTGATTCTTTATTCTTGAATATTTTTTGTGTAAATAATACGTCTGGTTTATTATTAAGCAACATGATATGTTCTGATGGGGCGCTATGCCCTACTGTTATGTTTAATGTGTAACACATTGTAGCGTGCATCTTGAACAGAGTGCATGATGTCTCTGGTCTTCTTTTTTTCCATTTAAATATGTGTTAAATATGTTTTTATGATCAGCCAGTGTCAGACAAGTCTCTCTCTCTCTCTGTCTCTGTCTCTGTCTCTCTCTGTCTCTGTCTCTCTCTGTCTCTCTCTCTCTCTCTCTCTCTCTCTCTCTCTCTCTCTCTCTCTCTCTCTCTCTCTCTCTCTCTCTCTCTCTCTCTCTCTCTCTCTCTCTCTCTCTCTCTCTCCCAGAGTCTGTGAGGTTGGTGAATGGTTCTAGTTTGTGTTCAGGCAGAGTGGAGGTGAAGTCTGATCAGTCGTGGGTCTCAGTGTATGAAGGTGACTTTGACCAGCAGGATGCAGATGTGGTCTGTAAGCAGCTTGGCTGTGGGGCTGTTTCAGTCCTTCTGGGAGCGCTCTATGGAGAAGTCAAGGCTCCAATGTGGACCGAACAGTTCCAATGTGCAGGTAATGAGTCTGCTCTTCTGGATTGTGAAACCTCAAACTCAACTAGAAACACCAGCTCAACTGACAAGACTGTTGGACTCACCTGCTCAGGTAAACTAAACTACACATTTCGGTTTGTATTGTTATTTCATACTGAAAGTTTTTATTTTGTACTGGTTATTCTCTTTTCTTTTTTTGTCTCTGTACAGAGTCTGAGGGTGTCAGGTTGGTGGGGGGAACCAGTAAGTGCATTGGTATACTGGAGATGAATCACAAGGGAGAGTGGAGACCAGTGGATGGTTGGTCTGACTGGAACTTGAAGTCTTCATCTGTAGTGTGTAGACAGTTGGACTGTGGCTCTGCTGTTTCAAGAGAAAGGACTTCAGGTTCTACACATGAACGTGTTTGGTGGATTTCATCTTCCTGTGTTGGATCTGAGTCTTCATTGAGTGAGTGTGGAACAAAGGAGTCTGGTAATTCTACTGCCAGACTGGAGGTGATATGTTCAGGTAAAGAAATACTTACATAATGACACATTTACATTCTCTTATCAATCTGTCTGTCCGTCCGTCCGTCTCTCCGTTGTGTTTATCGTTCTGCTATTTAAGCCAATCACCTCCGTCTTGTTACAGATATGCTGTTTAAGCCAATCATCACGTTCGTACCCTCCATAAATGAGGTTTCTGAGGGACAGCAGCAGGGGCTGCAGGTGATGAAAGGTTCCAGCTTTACCATCAGATGCTCCATTCAGCCACAGTACCCAGGAGGCGTCTTCCACCTCACCTTCACTGGATCCAACACAACACACACCTACACCCAGCCAGCTGTCAATCACTCTGACAAATTCCCGTTTCCTGCAGCAAACCTCACTGGATTCAACACAACACACAACCCCACTGGACCCAACACAACCTACAACCCCACTGGATCCAACACAACACACAACCTCACTGAATCCAACACAACACACAACCTCACTGAATCCAACACAACACACAACCCCACTGGATCCAACACAACACACAACCTCACTGAATCCAACACAACACACAACCCCAATGAATCCGAGTCAACACACAACCCCACTGAATCCAACTCAACACACAACCCCACTGAATCCAACACAACACACAACCCCATTGAATCCAACACAACACACAACCCCATTGAATCCAACACAACACACAACCCCATTGAATCCAACACAACACACAACCCCACTGAATCCAACACAACACACAACCTTACTGGATCCAACACAACACAAAACTACACCCAGACAGCTGTCAATCCCCCTGACACCGTCCTGTTTCCTGCAGAAGACCACACCCACCAAGGGAACTACAGCACATCCAACACAACACACAACCACACCCAGTCAGCTGTCAATCACTCTGACAACTTCCTGTTTGCCGACTTCCTGTTTCCTCCAGCAAACCACACCCACAATGGAAACTACAGCTGTACTTATCACATCAATGTTTATAATCATAACTTCTCCTCTAAGAGCGAGGTCCTCTCTCTCACTGTCACAGGTATGAACTTTTCCAATCAAAATATGAAACTCAATCAATCACAATTCAATCAGAAATGTTGAGCAAATCACTTAAAATACCCATTTTTATTAGAGCTGTTTTTTACATGATTTTGATGTTCTAACATATTTCTCACACAGCTTCTCATCTGACACCCAACATCATCAAATGTACAGTCACAGTGCTGGTCCTGTTGATACTGATAATTAGTGGCCTCAATCGTCTCTGGAAGGTAATAATTATACATTTTTATTCAACACAAGACTGGAATGTAAAATTAGTTACACCATTTGTATTTAAGAGAGATACATCTGATCCAGTAAATTAAAGTTGGGTACTGCTGTGTTTCGCCAGGTCACCAGAAGGCGTCGTGCAGGAGCGACGGTGGTTTATTATGATGTAAGACGGGGGAACGTTGAGATAGTTTATTATAACGTTGCTGGTTCTGATGCTGAAGCTGCTGGACCCAGTGAAGAGACAGAATACCACCAGTATGAGGAGGTGGGTGTACAAGGAGGTTCTGAAGCAGCTGGACCCAGTGAAGAGACAGAATACCACCAGTATGAGGACGTGGGTGTGCAAGGAGCTTCTGAAGCAGCTGGACCCAGTGAAGAGACAGAATACCACCAGTATGAGGACGTGGGTGTGCAAGGAGGTTCTGAAGCAGCTGGACCCAGTGAAGAGACAGAATACCACCAGTATGAGGACGTTGGTGTACAAGGAGGTGCTGAAGCGGCTGGACCCAGTGAAGAGACAGAATACCACCAGTATGAGGACGTGGGTGTACAAGGAGGTGCTGAAGCGGCTGGACCCAGTGAAGAGACAGAATACCACCAGTATGAGGACGTGGGTGTACAAGGAGGTGCTGAAGCGGCTGGACCCGGTGAAGAGACAGAATACCACCAGTATGAGGAGATAGACCACCTTGGAGGTTCTGAAGTGGCTGGAAGAGGCAGGAGACCACCTGTGTATGAGGTGGATCTCTAAGGAGTTCATGTCACATCCATCACATAACTGTCCATCACCTCAGGCAAGGTTTGAACATTTACACTGAACACAATGTACTCCGGTTTCAGGTTTCCAGTTATCCTCTCTTAGGCTGCATGTGGAGATGGGGAGGTGGAGTCACACACCACCTGAGCAGCGTATGTGTCAATGTCAGACTGGAACACAAAACGAACAACACATACTGCTGTGTCCCCTCACACAAGAGGCAGTGGCTCAGGAGGTAGAGCGGCCGCTTGGGAAAACGGTTTGATCCTGTGTTCCCCCAGAGTTAGTGCCGTAGTGTCCTTGAGCAAGACTCTGAACCCTTAACTGCTCCCAGTGAGCAGGTTTGGTGCCTTGTATGGTTTCCTCCACTGTCTGTGTGGGTGAATGTAATGCACATTGTAAAGCGCACAATATGGGAGTGAAGTATGGACATGAGTTCATTCAGCTCACTCTTTGTGGGCACTAACAGAGGAACACTGACTATATTACAATATGTTACATGCTTGTCTGTCACTTTTGGAGCAACAGAAAGCTCCTATTGTATGAGTCAAGGGATGTTTTTTGTTGTGTATTGCATCTTGTAATGTATTGTACCTTTTTATGTTTTCATTCATGGGTTTGTGATTGTTTTCTGGATCAGGGCCCACTTTAAAATCTTGAAAGCGTTCGTGGCCCACCCATCTGACCACTGGGTGGGCCGCGTGCATTTTCAGGCCGTGTTTATTTGAATGATCAATCAATCCATTGTGTTCCAGCTTGGCTCAATGGAACTCTTTGTTTCTATTTATCAGTGTCAAAATGACATTTTCTTTTAAAGAAAAAATATGAATTTATTTACTGGGGACTCCTGCTCCCCAGGCAGGCTCTCTAACCATTCAGCTACGCTGCCCTCAATTACAATGGTCCTGCTTAAAACTGATTTTAAGCAGTTTCAATGTGACACAGAACAAGTATGAAAATAGTGCCTTTTTATAAGGACCATTAGTAAGGACACATTACATGAAGTTCAGGTTGAAAGTCGTTGAAGTGCTCCTTTAATAATAATAAGATAGCATTATCATTTTATTGTCAATTACAGTCATAATATTGCCAGACTTTTTTGTTTGGTTCGTATTGTATTAAACAAGCTTGTTATGTGCATTAACCCTTATTGTACATAGTAATGGTATAGATGTGTTACTAGTTTTATATGATTTAATATCTATTTTAATAGTTTGTATTTTTGTCATTTCCATGTTATTACTTATCTCTGTTGTTGTATTAATGTATGTTGACTTTTGTTGATTTGAAGTTGAAGTGAACATTGGTATTGGTCCATTATGGCTCAGATTTCAAATTTGACAAACAGGTAAATGCAGTCGTAAAAACAAGTTTCTTTCACCTCCGCTCCATATCAAAAATCAAGCCGTTTCTCTCTGTCCATGACCTTGAAGTCGTTATACATGCCCTCATAACCTCCCGTTTAGATTATTGCAACTCCCTCTACATTGGTATCAGTCACTCAGCCCTATCCCGTCTCCAAATGGTCCAGAACGCAGCAGCCAGGCTTCTGACCGGTACCAAAAAGAGAGACCACATCACTCCTGTTTTGGCCTCCCTACACTGGCTGCCAGTGCAGTTCAGAATACATTTTAAGATCCTCCTTTTTGTTTTTAAAGCCCTAAATGGACTAGCCCCCACCTACATTAATGACCTTATAAGTTACCCCCCCGCCACAAACTGGCAGCTCAGATCAACTGACTTGGGGTCACTAAAGATCCCAACGTCCAATTTGAGGCGCAGAGGTGACCGTGCTTTCTCGGTCGCCGCCCCTGTGCTGTGGAACAGCATCCCACTCTCCATCAGGTTTGCCCCTTCCATCGATTCTTTTAAATCCAGGCTAAAAACATTGTTTTATGCACAAGCGTTCCAATCCCCCTGACACTTTATTGTACGTTTGCTATGCTGTGCATGCTCTTTTTTAAATTACTATGCTTTCTGGTTTTATTATTAATTTTATTATTGTTTGTATTATTGTTGTTTTGATGTATATTGTTGATGAAATGAATTGTGCTGCTGAAATACCTGTATAGCACTTTGGTACAACGAAAGTTGTTTTTTAAATGTGCTCTATAAATAAACGTGATTTGATTTGATTTGATGGATGACAGTGGAAACAAAAACGAGCACATCACTCAGTCTGTATAATGCAGTTTGCCAGGCGCACGGCTCACAAAGTTTCACAATAAGAAAATAACAGCCAGCACTCTGAAGTCCTTCGGGTACTTTTAATTCATTGATGCACAGACAGCATATATTTCAGCGTCAAGCCTTCCTCAGTGTGTATAAATGAATTGAAAGTACCAGAAGTGTTAGGGATGGTGAGTGTGACCCAAGTGCACAGCAAGGAGGAGGCAAAATGGAGGATTAAAGCCCACCCGGGCGAGTGTATTAACAATAAGCTGAACAACAACGGGGGGAAGAGGGGTGTAGGCTCCGATGGCTGCTCCAACTCAGCTCGGGATCCCGGGAAACTGGAGAGGAGAGGAGAAGCAGGGTCAGATACAAATTCACAATGAAAGTGTGCGCTGCCACTGTGTAAGGTGAACAGGCTAAGAGCTCTACTAAACTGGGAAACTAGTCAGCAAGCTATACTTTACCATACGAGTGGAATGGTTAGGATCTGACGCTGAGCTGCATGTCGGCCAGGCTCTTATAGCCTCGGGGGTGATTGCCAACGCAGGGCAGGTGAGGAGATTGGGGACTGGAGGCAGGTGTGCTGAGAGTGTACTTTTGAGCCCTCTGGGTGGTGCTGATGAGTACAGAGAGGCCACAACAGCAGGATGTGGAGGCGAGGGGGAGCGAGACGTAACAAGAAAGACTTCAGAGTGCTGGCTATTATTTACTCATTGTCCATTATGGATGAGCCTATAAGATCCATTCAAACCATTATGGATGAGCCTATAGGATCCATTCAAACCTTTATGGATGAGCCTATAGGGTCCATTCAAACCATTATGGATGAGCCTATAGGATCCATTCAAACCATTATGGATGAGCCTATAGGATCTATCCAACCATTATGGATGAGCCTATAGGATCCATCCAACCATTATGGATGAGCCTATAGGATCCATTCAAACCATATGGCTGAGCCTATAGGATCCATTCAAACCATTATGGATGAGCCTATAGGATGCATCCAACCATTCAAAGACCATTGTGTTCTTTTAAAGCACAAGGACCTGAATGTTTCTTAATGACTGTAAAGTTCACCGTTGATTTGTCATCTGACAGCAGAGTTAAACACTTACATTAATACAAAAATTATGTTATGTTTGATTTTTTTTTTTTAACTCAATAAAGATGAAAGTCCTTGAGGAAAATTAAATGTCTCTTAAATGTGTTTTGTGTTCTTATAACCCAATGAACCCTATTTTAAATGTGTTTTGTGTTGTTATAACCCAATGAACCCTATTTTATCCTTCAGCTATTAAAAAAATCACACCCTGTGTGAAGGTAGCGGCGCCTTTGATACATTTTGTCATCGATATGTGTTTATAATGTGTTTATAGCCATGTGTCACGTGAAGCTTGACCAATCACTTTGTTGACGCACCCGACCAATCAGAACGTTGACGCACACAGACAAAGTCAGGTATAGAGCGGCTAGCGCCGCTAAAAATCACACCCTGTGTGAAGTGAGTGGTGCCTTTGATGAGCCCCGTATTGACCCCCGTATTGATGTTGTCATCAATGTTTTTGGACATACATACATACATACATACATACATACATACATACATACGGACACACAGACAAAGCCACGTATAGGAGTGGTTGCCTTCGGCACCACTCAAAAACAGCAGATGTACAATCCTATATTAATATTGGCTAATGAAAGGGTTAGGCAGACCTCTGATGTCACTCTGACACAGCCAAATATGGAGTGTGTTGTCTAACCTAAATGTGTCGTCATGCCATCAGCCACAAACAAATCAGTCAGCTCCGTATATGGGCACAAAAGGGGCATGCCCATTTATGGGCATATACTGATGATATCAGAGATCTCCATATATGGACATAAAGGGACAAGGACTGACAGATACTGTGTCCAGAGCCACAGATCCGACCTCTATGCCCACATATGGTCATGTCCATATATGGGACCGACCGACTTCAAACTCAGTGCGTGTAGCGGCAAAGGCTTAAGGGCATCGAGTAGTTCGGATATCCAGTTGTCCAGAACCGCCGATCCTACCAATATACCCATATATGGGCATATACTGATGACATCAGGGATCTCCATATATGGGCATAAAAGGGACAAGGACTGACAGATATAGTTATCTCCTTATAGGGACTACAAGGGACACAGACAGATGGGTACAATGGGTACTGTGACAAAGCCCCCAACACTATGACTCAGACATATTGGTTGGATCGGCGGTGCAACGTAAGTGTGAGTAGCTGCCCGTTCGAACTGTAGATGTGCCCAAACCTCTAGTACTATGAAAGGGCCTTTAATGTAGTTTAATACTAACATTTCTAAGTATTAAACCCAGTTGGGGGAACAGGGGTAAAGTATCTGTCCATCACCGTGGAGTTTAGGGGTTTGAATACAACGTGGTGCATCCGGCTTGGCTGAGAATCAAGCACTTCCTGTGGTCCCGCCCCTCTTCGTGCCCATTTCGCCGTTGCTTGGTTGGACAAAAATCCTCTCTCTCCATCCACTACCCTTGAAAAAACATGTTTTTCAGTTTCCTCCTGTTGATATTTAATGTATTCAATTATAAATGTTGCCCTTTTTGTTGTTGTTAATTTTTAAACTGGATATTTTTAAAACTCAGCATAAACAACCAAAAGGAGGCGGAACCAGGGCAGAGCAAGGCAGAAGGAGCCTGCTGGTTGGTCGGTCAGGGACCAATCAGAAGGCTGACAATGGACCGTACTGGGCTGTCAGCTAGGAATGTTGAACAGGAGGAGTAGGTCGGGGGCTCCTCCCTGGCAGGTGAGCCAGTAGGATACAACAGCATGTCATCCCGGTGGGGGTTCCTCACTGGCAGGTGAGCCAGTAGGATACAACAGTGCGTCCCCCCGGTTGGGGCTCCTCACTGGCAGGTGAGTCAGTAGGATACAACAGCAGTGACAAGCAGAGGGATGAATTAATTGGCATGAAGTCTCAACGCTATATCCATTCATAATGCCGACTCCACTATTTGCGCCTTGCGGTGTGGCAGTGGCCTTGTTGTTGCATTATCCCCAAAATTGCTATTTTGCCCACACACGTTTGGGAAAGTGTATAATGGAATCTAAAACCACCCACAATGCCAACTTGGTTTGGTAGAGCGCGCCTGCAATGGATGTCTGTAGACGGCCAGGGCGCACAGCGCGGCACAACATTCAAAGGCTCCCTCTCTCTACTAATTCTCAACAAATCTCTGTGATTCTATTTTCCTATAATCAGCAGAAGGGAGTGTCAATTCCTTGTGTCAATTGTGTTTATATAAGATGATAGTCTATTCAGACAATTTGTGCGTCGCGCAATGCAATGCTCTCCAACTTATACACACAGTTTTATTCAGATCCGTAAGAATGTTTTCTGTGTACACGCGCGTAAATGATGTCGTCGTGTCTCTGAAGTTGTGTTGTGCTGCGGTGAACGGAGCGTAGTGAATGGAATGTGGCGTCCCTGAAGAGTGGAGAAGTTGGTGTTGCCATGTTTGCCTATTTTTTTTCCAGTTCTAATTCTCTAAATACTGTTCTTTAGTCACTGTGTTGAACATACCATTTTCAGAATGTGTTATATTACTGGATTTTATGCATCTTAAGGCTGTGATGATTGTCAAGGTTCATAATGTTATTGTGTCTGTTTTTGTTTCGTTTGTCTAGTTATTTGTTTTGTCTACTCCGTGTACATGTAACGATTGTGACATGTATTTATGTTGGGACCTCCTCTAAAACGAGATGGCACATCTCAAGGGGTTTATCCTAATAAAGACACTTGAATCTATTGTAAGCGGTTTAGGGGCAATATTGGTGGTAGTGTGTTTTTGGCGTTGGTTGTGAAAGTGCAGGTGGTTGTGGGGACACGTTGTGAGCTTGTAGATCGGCTGTTTACCAAGAGGCAATGTTTATGTGTGAAGGTGCTTCATTTGGTGCTGTTTTCATAGACCTTGTTGCTTGTAGGGCTCGCTTCGTGTGGCCTTGTTTTCATAGACCTTGCTGCTTGTATCTCGCGCAAAAGCTGGCAACGCTGCGCAGTTTGATCTCCCATTGTTTGACACATTAACGCTAATAATAAGCTGAGATTTAATGAAATTGAAAAACGGGCTTCGCAGTTGCGTTCAGATGGTAATGGTCAATGGCTGTTAGTCCAGTTCTATATGTCCAAAAAAGAAGGTTCGTTCAAATTTTCGGGGGATTAGGAAAACTATACATTTTTGGAATCTTCAGAGTATAACAAATCAGAAAATCCATGATTCCATTTGCGCAGAAGCCAATATGGTGGCCATCTTGGATTTTGAAAAATGGCAACCTTTGAATATTCGTTTTTCAATATCTCGACTTCTAGATTACATAGGATCTGGATTCTAGTGGCTAAGTCTACATTTTTAGGGTCAGGAAATCCAATGGTGATAATAAAAAACATTTACAAATGATCAATGGCACAGATTTGGGTCATAATCCTTGATTTCTGGGGGAAAATTGAAAAATGTAATATTCGTTTTTCCACTATTTTGACTTCTAGATTACATAGGATCATGATTCAAGTGGTTAAATCTACATTTTTCAGGAAATCCAATGGTGCTAATTAAAATCAGTGATCAATAGCACATATTTACATAACAATCTAGAATTGTAATATATGATTATCTGAAGAGACAGAGATAGATGATTTCTCTCATTGACACAAGGTTGCGTCATTTATTTACACAAACACAAACTAGACCAGTCTATACTGTACATCATCCTCATTATCATCATCAGCTGGCCGTCCTTGTCCTTGTAGTAGCCATTGTTGAGTGGGTCAAGGAACTCCTGCTGACAATGTGTGCCTGACTCCACACTCTGGCCTGGATATGGACTCTTAGGACATACTGCTTGAGAGCACCAAGAGTGGGTGGAAGCTTGTCCCCTTCTGCCATGTGTTTGCAGAATAGATGCCATCTCAGCTCAGGGATGTTTTTGATTTTTGATCCCCTTTGGTAAGTATGCAGTGCATACAAACTTTGTTACTGCAGTTAGTAGATCCTCTGACACATCACTGGTTTGAGAAAGCATCTGCAGAGCCTCGAGGACATCATCACCAGCTTTGAGGTAGCTGTTCCACCAGGTAGGTTTGCCTATCCTAGACAATCTCCCAGTGTTGTCTGCTCCTGTAAAGGCATGAAATGCCGGGCAAAGCTTTTGCTCGATCTGCACCCAGAATTTTCCATATTGGTGCCACTTCCAAAATCCCAGAAGACTGTCAAAATACATTGGCTAATGACAGCAATGATGATAGTGAGTGATATTCTGCAAACACAAGGTAGAAGGGGACAAGCTTCCACCCACCCTTGGTGCTCTCAAGCAGCATGTCCTAAGAGTCCACATTGCTCAGCAGGAGTTCCTTGACCCACTCAACAATGGCTACTACAAGGACAAGGACGACCAGCTGAAACCAGTTACAACTGAGTCCCTCCCAGCACCGGAGGCAATCATTGAGATGGTCAGATGTCACTGTAAAGCAGACTGTTCTTCACTTAGATGTTCGTGCAGATCAGTGGGGCTACCCTGTACAGAGCTATGTCAGTGTACTGCTGACTGCCAAAATGATGAAGACTGTCAAGATACATTGGCTAGTGACAGCAATGATGATAGTGAGGATGATGATACATTGGCTAGTGACAGCAATGATGATAGTGAGGATGATGTATAGACTGGTCTAGTTTGTGTTTGTGTAAATAAATGACGCAACCTTGTGTCAATGATAGAAATCATCTGTCTGTCTCTTCAGATAATCATATATTACAATTCTAGATTGTTATGTAAATATGTGCTATTGATCACTGATTTTAATTAGCACCATTGGATTTCTTGAAAAATGTCGATTTAACCACTTGAATCATGATCCTATTTAATCTAGAAGTCAAAATAGTGGAAAAACGAATATTACATTTTTATTTTTTTCCCCCAAAATCAAGGATTATGACCCAAATCTGTGCCATTGATCATTTGTAAAATGTTGTTAATTAGCACCATTGGTTTTCCTGACCCTAAAAATGTAGATTTAGCCACTAGAATCCAGATCCTATGTAATCTAGAAGTCGAGATATTGAAAAACGAATATTCAAAGGTCGCCATTTTTCAAAATGCTTCTGCGCAAATGGAATCATGGATTTTCTGATTTGTTATACTCTGAAGATTCCAAAAATGTATAGTTTTCCTAATCCCCCGAAAATTTTAACGAAATTACATAGAACTGGACGTGCAAATTCAGATCAAGTGCTCCAAGCACTGAGGAGAACCAGCACACATTTTTGCTCACATTTTTTGCTCTCACCAAGGTCGGTCGACCACAGAGGTTTGTCAAATTATAGGAGGATCAATAACATGTAGGTGATACGTATGTCTATCAACTGTGGTTTTATTGAAAGGCAATGTTATTTATATTTATTTATTTAGCTGTCAATGTTATTTCGCCTGCACACACACAAGCATTTGCAACATAATAGCAAGAATAGGAATACCACGATAACGCAATGGTGACTATGAACCAGCAACAGATTCCACATACCCAAAACCGTTGGAGGGTTCTTTTCCCAAGCTGAAATCTGTGCTTAAACTGCAAGGCTGCATGGCTGTATTGTTAATACACAGCTTAACGTCAGGAAAGTTACACAACTCACTCGCCCAGGTGGTGTCAATAATACTAATCACCGTAATCGTAACAAAATTCAGAATCACAGCGCTGCCTGTTTCTGATTCCGCACGTTAAAGTATATTAATTCATTTGTTTGTCTATTTATTAACTGCTACTGTAGTCTTACCCTGCGGTACATGAAAACTCCTGTTACAGTCATGGATCAATTTCAACCTGGTGTTTGCACTTTCTCCATTTACAGTCCGTACATCTATATAAACGTTCAGATTTCAAATCTAAATTGTTTACCCTATGGCCACGGATGTTAAAATTATGCACGGGACTCTCAAAAGTACCCGTATATTCTGTATTGTTCAATAAAAGGCATTTTAATCCGATCGGTGGCCATTTTCTCATAGAGTTATAATGTATCAGAGTGCAACACCTACCAACCGATAGGGTCGCTTAGTTGAAAGCATATGGAGAAAATGGCCACCGATCAGATTAAAATGCTTTTTATTGAACAATACGGATGGTACGGGTACTTTTGAGAGCCCGTACACAAATGTAACATCCGTGGCCATGGGATAAGCACTTTATATTTGAAATATGAACGTTTCTGTAGATGTACATGGAGAAAGTGCAAACACCAGGTTGAAGTTCATCCATGACAGTCGAGACAGATGACCGTCGTGTATCCATGGCTATTTATTGAAATAATGTCATGCACATTTTTCCAGTGCATAGCCTACTGCAGGCCTTGTTGACTAGATTTAGAAGAGATTTTGATGACTAAATTTAAAAGAGATTTTGAAGCTATTGCTGCTGAAATGATTGATTGAGAGTTTGCCAGGCCTGGGTGTGACTAACTTGCACCACACAGAGTGGAGTGGGTGGGGCTTAGCGAAGGGTCCATTAGGGGTTCAGTGTCTTGCTCAAGCTCACAGCCGGTCTACCATTATTTACAAGCAACTTCACAGAAAAACAAGCCCAATGTGGCTTATAATAAGCAGACCTGGCAACGCTGCAGACAGGGACAAAGGAGTGCGCACGATTGCATTGGGGATAATGGCTTGCGCAGCCTTCTCTTAAAGGCAATGGCATGTGGCACGGTGATTAGTTTTATTAATGTAACGCCCAAACCACACCTATGCATAATGTAACGGGAAGTGCAGGTGTTTTGCGGGTACGGCAGGTGTCCCAAAATTGCAACTTTTGCGGGGAAACGCCCCTTCCGCAGTCCTAAATCCCAAATTAGTGGGTTTAGCCAGTTCGGCCCTTTATTGATAGCCTCGCGTGGCCAGACTATATCATGGATATGAGTCTAAGGGGCGGCATCAAAATAATGGCTCTGGATGCAATTGGTTAGAACTACAACCAACTACCAATTACAGTCTCCCATATTTGAATACTGGGCCCTGATTGGTCACCCCAGACTTCGGGGGCAGGAAATGGATTCACAACGGAGCGGTGCCAGACCGTCGAGGGCAATTTTGTTTTCACTGGCAGATTCATCCCAGGCTACTATATTGAGCCCCTTGTCTTTAATGTTCTGGTGGATTTGTCCGACAATTGCTCACTTAAAAGCTAGGACAAATCCACTGGACTATAACGAACACGAACACACACACACACACGCGTAGATTTTTTTTATTGTGAACATAATGTTCTACTTACTGCAGTGGAATGTGACAACACTCAAAACACATCAACAGCTTCAGTGACTACATGACCTCATAACAGTACCCAGGGTTAGAGTTAAACCTCATTATAAACCATTACACCTCATCATAACACCACTAACATCATTTAAACCTCATTAGAGCATACAAAGCCGAGATATGATTGGTTGTTCTGCTGGTGAGCTGTGTATTATGGTCTGGCATTAGAAGGTTCAGTTGTATTGCCTTAACACCATATCTGTTCTAATACCATACTACTGCACTGAAATACTTGGAGTAGTGCAATACTACAGTACTGAAATACGGGTGCAGTACGTTAGTCCGACAGCGCATTCCTCCGACAGCGCAGCGCTCCGACGCTTCAATACTAAACCCGAACCAAACCCGCACCCTAACCCTAACCGCACGCGGATGCCACATAGTCGGAGAAAAGGTCTGTCGGATTAACGCATGCCTCCCCTGAAATACTTGGGTGTGGTACTGCAGTATTTGTAATATGTTTGTGCCATTATATTTACCTGGTATTTCTCCATAACCTTAAAAGGACCCTCCTGCTCATTTTCCTTGCATTTGTTCCACACTAAATGTAGCCTGGGATCAATACCTTTTTCGAGTGTGTGATCCGGTCAGGAGTGGAAGCAACCCTATGCCTCACCCCCAAATAACCCCGGCCGCGATCAAGGGCATTATAATTTTAGGGCCTACCTAATAAAATCCTCGATGTGGCGTAGTTTAGCTTATTTTTAAAATACAAAATAAATATAAATGTAAGTGTACTTTCCGGGGACTATTTAGACTAGGCTACCTTTGTATTCGATTCAGCATTTAAATTGGGGAACCAAAACAAAGCGGCTCCGCTAAACCGGAAGCAGCAAAAACCGGAAGCCGGAAGCTATTTATTTTCTCTCTTTTTTTGACCGGGTCACACGGGCCATTTAATAACGAATAGCAGGCTTTCCTCCGAGGTGGAAAGACTGGTGATGCCAGGTTTCACTAAATGTATCCCCATATCGCGTATGGGCTTTTGGGTTGTTGGTTGAAATCCTACGTCACACCGTAGCAACGCCACGGCTGAGTAGCAGGTTGATGAAAGGATCTACACCATGAATTAAAAATATATATAGCCTATGTATATTTAATATCATATTGTTTATGTCCCTCAAACGTTTTTCAAAAGGTTTGAGCCTAAATCAAGCCTCAGATATACTCATTCCAACTAACTTCTCTCTGGCTTATAAAGCACTTTCACCTGCAATACCACATTGTCCTTTTTAGGCACGTGGCGCTATTGAGCCAGTTTGTATGCATGTTATCTCCTGATTCTGTGTGGAAAAAGTAAAAAAAAAACATTTTGTGAAATGTTGGAACTGAAAAACGGGAGGGGTTATACAAAGTCGGTATCGCTTGTGACATCACAGGCGGGGGCATGGTGTAGTCCCTTTAAATCACTTTTAGCCATTATGGCTGGGATATCAGAGAAGATTTTTACAGTGTGGCTATAGCAGTGATCAAACTTTTTCACAAGTTATCAAGTTTGGAAACGTCATTTCGTATTATGTTTTTTGAAAGACGCTACTGTATATAAATTCAAGTTATTATTATTCAGCTATGGTGCTTTGTCTTCTATGGTGCTTATTTGTCTCCTAAAGTGCTTACTATGGTGCTGAAAATAGTATAGTATGACTTATAGATTTTTTGACAACATAGTTGGTATAAGATTTATTTTTAATTTGACAACACATCCTATGGTGCTTCTATGCATCTTATGCACCATACTAACTAACTGACTATCTGACTAACTAACTGACTGACTACCTAACTCATTAACTACCTAACTCACTAAGTACTAACCTAATGACCTCCCTCCCTCACTCACAAAGCATTAGTTATTGTTACTTTGTAGATGTACATTATTATTACAAAACATACATTAACCACTTCAGCCCTATTTAAACTTCGGCTGTTTGAAAATAGCCAATCTACAAGATCACAATATGTTGTGTTTTGAACTTGTAGATCTGCTATTTTTAAAATATTTTTACATCATTTGAAAACTTGAAATGGGACATTCTGGCATAATGAGTACTTTTACTTTTGGTAGCCTACTTTAAGTATATTTTGTAACTTTTTTAATTAGGTACTTTCACTTGTAACAAGGCATTGTGGTAGTGATGCTTTTACTTCATATTTAAAAAATTGCGCGCGCACGCACGCACGCGCACGCACACACACACACACACACACACACACACACACACACACACACACACACACACGCACACGCACACACACTGTATTATTCTTGTAATTAGTGGAAGGTAAAGTTCTATCAGAAACTGGATAATAAAACTTCAACTATGATGAAACACATTGGTGGGACGGGACCTGTTTTTGGGTCGCTGGCAATTTTTTATGGGTCACGGGTAAATTTACTATCCCTTTTCTTTTTTTGTTTCCTACATTTAAAAAATATGTATTATTTCAAATATTATTTTCACATTTTTCAAAAACAAACCACAAATTGATATTTTTTCCAAAAAACTTCATGAATGAAAATTAAAAAAAATCAAAGAAATTCCATAAAGAAATAGACCTTTAAGTAGTGAAAATAGCACAAGCTCACAACACGTTGCATTGTGACACGTTGTGAGCATGTAGATCTGTTATTTTCACTACTTTAGTGTGACAATCTTGTTTGATTACGGCTTTATTTTACGGAAAAAAAATAATACGGAGATACAAGGTTTCTGCCCGACACAATAGTCGTAATTTACAAAGAGCTTTGTTAATCAAACCCATCTGTAGCAGTGAGATTTGAATCATGTCACACACGCACGCACGTACACACACACAATGCACACGCACGTGTTACACCCAAAAACGAACAAAAAACAATGCAAGCAGATTGAAGAGTTACGTTTAATAACAAAGATATCAAAGATAGAAACAGTTTCAGTCCAGACATCTGTTCATTAACCCCTTCCTGTCTTGGTTTGCAGTTAAATTGGACGTCTAAGACATCTGTCGTCGTCATCGTATCACTACGACTCATTTTACATGATATTTTACTTTACGTTTAACCTTGAACCTGAAAATAACAGATCTATACAAGTTCACAGTGTGTTGAGAGGTGTGAACTTGGCCATGTTGACTGCTCCGTCACCCCCTAAAACCCCCCTTAAACAATGAATATTTATTCAAATATTAGAAGGACGGAAATGTTTAATAGAGGGGTCTTTAACGTTTTTCAGACCCCTTAGCTAAGAGACAGATGAAGCAGGGACCCCCACTACATATTGTATACAATTGTGTTGCAGATTAAACTATTCAATATATTTCTCCATAGACTTAATTGACAGCTCTATCATTGGGTAGCGTTGTGTTCGATTCATGGTGATGTGTATTTTCAGACAGTTAACCACTTAAACCCTCAAAACTTGCACTTGGTCTGCTCTTTTTTCCCTCTACGCCAAACCTCTTTGGCAAAAATAGCCGATTGGCTATTTTCAGCTCAGAATAGGGATGCTGGGTTAATGGGTTAAAGATTTGGCAGCCCCCATGTAGTAAATATGAGGACCCCCTAGGGGTCTTGGACCCCTGTTGAAGACCCCTAGTTTAATAGACTAGGCAACTACAATCACACTTCCCTAGCATCTTTCCTATTTCCTCCCACTTCTCTATAGCTCCACCCACCACCCTCCTCCCAAATATCTGTTATTAAAAAAAAAAAAAAAAGCCATGCTAAGGGGCCGTGCACACAGGGAGAGCCTTGCCGCTTTTTGAGCTGACAGCACCAGTCTTCCTTGTATTTCTAGGTGCGCTCCTCTTCCGAGCGCCGAGCATTGCGCAGATTCACACTTCAGCGATCCCGGTGTTATTTTTTGGGTGCAGTGCCCTGATATCCACAGTGTGGATTCCACACTGTGTGAACACTAAGGACATGATATCGACACTGTGTGTGAGCACTATGGACATGATATCCACACTGTGTGAACGCTATGGACATGATATCGACACTGTGTGTGAGCACTATGGACATGATATCCACACTGTGTGAACGCTATGGACATGATATCCACACTGTGTGAGCACTATGGACATGATATCCACACTGTGTGTGAGCACTATGGACATGATATATAGTAGTAAACAGGGCTATCAATCCCATCATGCGTAGCGGGATTTGCATATCCTTTGTTTAATGGTTTAGGGTTAGGCTCTCTTTGTCATGTATGCTCTCTGAGACCAAGTGTTTGCCACTGCCCCCTGATGGAACCGGCTGGTTCCAGTGACCAGGAGGTCTTAACTAAGATACCTTTTCACAACAGTTTTAACAAAATATGATTGTTTATACATCTTTATTTGACATTCTCATTAGACACAAGCCAACAGACTAGTGATACCTTTCAAAACGATCGGGTAGAAATCGCGGATTTTACCGCGATTCCACGATGTTTGGATGGAAACTGAGGATTTTGTTAGCAATGCTAGCACATGCTAGCTCTAACCTTATATTTTAATGCATGTTTATGCATTTATTTCATATTTACATGTCGATTTAAGCTCTGAAATTTCTGTCAGACATACTCTGGTATGTGAAGAGTCTAACTGGGCTATAAACTCATTTTGTGTAAAAAATGGGCACAAGCGAGATGACTGTCCTCCAGTCAAAAATGGTCACATATGGACATGATATCCAAAGAATAATAAAGTATCAATCTATGGACATATCCAAAGCACTCCTCAGCTCAAAATGTGTTTCTCTGTGGACACGACCCCCTCACCCACACACCTCTGAACATGTAGAAAAATCATAACCCAAAACAAAACATGACATTTACTAGAATAACCCCAAATAAAATAACATGACATTAACTAGAATAAATCATGAAATGACATCAACAGGGACACCTTGGGAGTCCAGCGGTTCCCAAACGTTTTAGCTCGAGACCCAAAATGAGACATGTGATGTCTCCCCCCGGGGACCCAAACTAGTGAAAATAGCAGATCTACAAGCTCACGAAGTGCTGCAATGTGATGCAAGCTTGTAGATCTGCTATTTTCACTAGTTCTTAATTATAATTTTTTATATGGAATTTCTTTGATTGTATTTTTAAATGTAAGAACATTCTTGATTCAATGATTTTTTTTAAATGTAGGGGTAAAGAAATATTATTTTGGACTTTTTTTTAATAAAAAAGATAAAAATAAAATGACTACTACTACTACTACTACTACTAATTAAATAAAGAATGGGTCCCGACCCAGTGTTTGTGGACCACTGCTGTAGACAACCACAAGGTCTCTCTGGTCCATTGATGGTAGCATGCTTCTGTTAAAGGCAGGTGACATGCAGAATATGACATCACATGCTAGTTGGTAGCCATAGTGCCTTAGCTCAGCGGTTCTCAAACCTTTGATGCCACAACCCCCCCAAAATACAAATATTTGAACTGGGGACCCCCCAAAATAATCATATTTGAACTGGGAACCCCCCACCCTGACTAGCACTTGGAATTGTAGGAGTTGAGGCATTACATGTTGTTCCACAGATACATGTGAAAATAGCATTGTAAGCTTGTAGATCGGCTATTTTCTAAATTGTTACCTCTTTCTTATGTAACATTTGGCCAATGTTTTTATAGTATAGTGTGTTGACTACTTATGATGCAGTAATGGTCTTGTTTTTATTTATTTATTCTTCATTTTCAAGGTATTAAAAGACTTTTAAGACCTTTATTAATTGTCACTTTAGAAATGTGCAGATACCCTGTATACACGTACAGTATGCTGTATGTTGGTTTGTTTACTGTTGACTGAGGAAACAATGTTGCACATTAAGCTAATCATCTGTGGACCACCTTAGGGGGTCCCGGCCAACAGTTTGAGAACCACTGCCTTAGCTAGCTCTGTACTTTGTCCCACCACTGCCCCCCCCCCACAAAAACCCACACTTTCCACCTCCACACAACAACAACAACAATACAACATTAATAACAATAGAGGGGGAAAAAAACTAAACAGATTAGGTCGACAGAGAAGTCGATTTCTCATTGGTTGATAAATTCATGCATCAATATATTAATTTCCAAAAACCCTAAGCAACCAATCAGACACATTTGAGTCTTAAGCGAGGATTTCAAACCACCAATCACCATGTACAGTACGGACTGAGAGAATTCAACCAATCACCAGCTGACCCCGCCCGCCCCCTATAGGGAGAGGCGGGGTCTAGATCCTCTTGCTGCGGTTGTGATTGGTTCATTCCTGTCGGAGAGAAGAGGTGTTTCTTTAAGGAGTTGTAAACACTTCCTGTTTTGGAACGAAACAGACACACATGTTATTGTTACACAATAAAGGCACGCACGCGCACGCACGCACACGCACACACCCACACACACACAGTTAAAACAATAAGACCATTAGGGGGAAAAGGATTTTTTCAAATGCTAGTTTCCAGATGTAACGTATTTTATTGACTGGGGATGAAATGTTCATTATCAATATCACACCAAATACAAACCTTTTCTGGATCAGGGCCCACTTTAGAAACCTGAAAGCGTTCGCGGCCCACCCACCTGACCACGTCTAAACACGTGTCAAGTGGTCAGGTGGGTGGGCCGCGTGCATTTTCAGAGCATGTTTTATGTTAACTCATTTACTGCCAAGAACAACTTTAACGACTTTTTTCCCCATAGGCCCAGACTGCCAAGAACTACTAAAACGACTTTTTGAGAAAACAAAAAAAAAGATAAGATTTGTTTTTCTCACACAGAACCCAAGATATCGTGATCCGAAGATTTGCTGCTCCATTTACTTCTTGGTTAACTTATTACTTAAAAATCCTGTATCTCTGCTCCTGTGTACTTTTTTCTTACTATGTATTTTTGCAGCCAGAAATAAGTTTGGCAGTGAATGAGTTGAAGGGATATTTCACTTTCAAAAAAATGTTGAGACATTTTATCGTCTACTCAGGCTTTTGTGTTTCACCCCAGACGCCCCCTTCCTATACAAACCCTTGTAACTTCAAACTCCATTTTAACCATGTTAGATTAATCGGAAACATCCGTCCTTGGTTCTGGTGACTGATGTTGTCCTTCTAATACGTGAGGAGACCGTGTTTTTTCAATTTCTTTTTTCATTTATTTTGAAGATTTGTTTCGGAAAATGAAAAAATGGATACAATAAAAAAAAAATGAAATAAATGAAAAAAAGTAATCGAAAAAACACGGCCCCTCACGTATTAGGAGGGCAGGATGAGTCACGAGAACCAAGGACGGGTGTTTGTGATGAATCTAACATGTTAAAAATGGAGTTTGAAGTTATAATGGGTTTGTATAGGAAGGGGGTGTGTCTGATAATGAGAATATCAAATATTTAAATACTGAATCAAGCAACTTAAAAACTGTCTGGGGGGCTCACAAAAGCCTCAAAAGTAGCAGATCTACAAGCTTGAATTTGCGCCGTGTTTCCAGCTTGTAGATCTGCTACTTTTGCTATTCTTGAATTTGAATCCTGACAGAGACGACACGTACGATATGAAGATAATGATGAAAAGGAGTAAAGCGCTCCTTTAAATGGTGTCGTGCACAAATATAGCAGATCTACTAACTCGGCTGAAAAATCATTCGCAATTTGGCCCAAAACAGTCATGCCAGAATGAAATGTTTCACTGTTGTAGCTTTACTGGACCACAGTTATGATACTCCATTAGTTTATTAAAAGCTATTTGTTTTTTATAATCTATTAGTTTGATTAACTTCAAGTTTGATTCCACCTCTATTTCAGATCGTTGTTTTATAGGTGTCACGATTCGCCTAATCCAGGATTCAATTCCACTTTCGATCTTAAGGTCACGATTCGATTCAATGTTTAAAACATCCTTTTTTACAGCACTATATCATTATTCATTGTTAGGCTGTTGAGTCTTGATTTGTAAAGAACAACAAGTTTCTCTGTCCTGCTATGCTACTATAAAATGAAGAAAGATGTTATATTGTGTGTGTGTTATTCTCCAGCAGGTGGGGGTGGCTTCACCTGTTTGATAATTTCTCCGGTCCTCTCGATGACGATGGTTTTCTCGTCCCTGATGGGAGACGTGGCCAGATAGTCGTCACCTAGGAGACCCAGGATGGGATACTGGTTCCTGTACCTACACACATGTACACACACATGTACACACACACACACACACACACACACACACACACACACACACACACACACACACACACACACACACACACACACACACACACACACAGTCACACACACAGCTCATTACCGTTTTCAAAAGGGATTCATATTTTATCTACACTTTTTAAAAAAGAATACAACAGCCCCAAGGCATAGGCGGCGGGTGAGCTCGACAATTGGGAAGGCTGGGGATCGGCCGCACGCTGGGGATCGGCCGCGGCTGGGGATCGGCCGCGAAGTTTTTGGTTACTTTATTTCGGTTATAGGGTTAGGGTTAGGGTTAGATTAGGGTTAGGTTTTTTAATTCATATTTCTGCCTGATTTTACTGATTTATTATTAATTCCCAGAATTTCCCAGCATAACATTTCGGAAGGCTTAGCCTACCCTAGCCTTCATTACCCGCCGCCTATGCCCGAAAGGGCTGACACAGAAAAAAACAAGATAACAAATAACCACTTAAAAACAGATACCTACACAATGACAGTCGATAACACAAAAAACTAAAGATATAAGTAAAGAAAGAAAAGACAGAGAAATTATGGGATGTTTACCTCTTAGTGATGGTTGTCTTGGTAACACTCTTGGAGCTGTCGGTTCTCTCCTGCTTCAGTCTCTTGATCTCCTAAAGGTCACACAGAGGTCAAACAAGATTTACATGTTTTGATATAGATTATTAGTTTCCATTATAGATTCCATTATAGCATGCTAACTTTCCAGGAATGGAAAGGCTGCAGTTTCTATTAGCTTGGATTCCCCCATCGATGATGTCACTGGTAGGCAGGTTTCTGAACTGTCCACAAACCACCAATGAGACACAGAGTGAGTAGACAGAAATGGTGCCATCTTATAATGAGCAATAGTGAGGACCAATTATATGAAGATAAGGTTGAAGATGGGTGAAGTGCTCCTTTAATTATTGATTAATGGTGAACTAATGTGCGCCGTTTCCTGATAAAGGGACAAGCTCATCTTGTCTGCGCAATCATTCTATTGAATGGGTCACCACTTTTGGTGTGACACACAGCTGACGGTATTACTGGTCTTGTTTTTATTACATTAACTTGTTGCACCTGTGAGACATGGCAGAGATTGAGAGAAGACAGAGAGGTTGCCGTGGAAATATTCCACTATCTTTGGATTTATTGGTGAAAGGAGGAGAACGTCAATGCAAATTGGCCTTGATGATTGATGAAGCCCAGCACAGCTCACAAGAGTTACTTTTAAAGGAGAATTCTGCCTATGATTTTGTGATATCATAGGACGAGTGGTACAGTAGAAACAATTCATAACTCCATCCTGAATCAACCGCAGCTAAAAAACAGTGGGACTCGTGTATTTTATGTTTTTGTCCCAGATGGGCCACTGTAGACTTTGCAAAGTGACGTATATTGTTTACTGACCTCCTCCTGGGTGGATATTATGGTCTGTCGTTGCTCCAACATGGACAGAAGTTCAGAGATCTTCAGCTGAAGAGATTTATCTGAAGAAGAACGATCACATGACTTTACCTCCAACTGGAGTCTGGACACCTGAGACTGAGAGAGAGACATAGAGATAGAGAGCGAGAGACAGAGAGATAGAGATAGAGATAGAGATAGAGAGAGAGAGAGAGAAATGAAGAACAATGCAACAGCATACAGCCTCTACATAAGCTTTGCATTATGCAGGACAAAATGAATAAGAAGATAACACAGTAAGCATGTCAGATAGAGTCCTTTCTGTAATGAACTGTTGTTACTTCACAGATAATTAAGACTATTGAACGAGTAGAGTGACAATTTTATTTCATTGTAAATCTTCACGGCTACTAAGATCATCTTAAGGTCCGTACACACCGGGAGCGTTTATTTGGTGCAATTAATGTGCGTTAATTCAATGAAGGAGGCATCTCACCAAATGAATAGTTTGATGTGAAACAATGGTGACACATTTCCGTTTCATTCATCGGCGTCGTGCATTACCTGTAGACGTTGCACTTCAGTGTTTCTGTCCGTCTTGATGCTGTTCAGCTGCTCTTCATACTGTCGCCTCAGAGCTTCAGTTTTCACCAGGAGAGAGTTGCTGCTCGAAGCGCTGGACGCACTGGACAACTACAATGTAGACAATTGAATGAATTTGTGGGATGAGGAGCACAGCTGAGTATGTGGGTTGATGTATTGATGTATTAACGTTTGTGTCTGCATGTGTTAAAGGAGTAGTTCACCGACTTAAAACTTATTTTCTATCACATCCCATGAAGTCTTTTCAAGTCAATTCATGGAGAAGTTCTTGTCGCATTCCTGAGCCAATAATTTGATGACCGGCAGAGTAGGAGACTCAAAGAGTTTCCTACCGAGTCTCCTATTTACCGATGACCCGGTCATCGACTTATTGGCTCAGAAACGCGACGTGTAATTGATAGAAAATAAGTCATTTCTTTGGGGTAAACTAGTTTAGTTTCAGTTCACTCAACGTCCTGCATGTGTGCCATGCTTGACCAACGACCATTGAGTCGGAATACTGATATATTATTGATTTCAGCTGTCACAATTCCAAACATACAAACATGACCCGCTTTAATTACTTCAGTCTATATTAGTAACTAATGACTAGTATTAAAATACTATTGTCTTTTTTACGTCCAATGTATTTGTATTTAAGTTCATAAGGTTAACATAAGTATAACTACATGCATTTGAAATTAAATTAAAATGTTACTTTTCAGGATTCCAATTCCAAAATAGCAAAAAAAAATCTGGATTCCAATTAAAAATAGCAAAAATAAAATATAATTGTAGATCGGCTATTTTTGCTACTTTTGTGTGACAGAGAATGGCATTTTAAAAAGTTTAAATATGGAGATAAGAGGTGTCTGCCTGACAGTATATCCAATGTTGCCCTCTGGAGGGAGTGTGGAAATAATAGTGGCCCTCCCCTGAGTTAGACAGACAGACAGACAGACAGACAGACAGACAGACAGACAGACAGACAGACAGACAGACAGACAGACAGACAGACAGACAGACAAACAGGTACCTTCTGCCTCAGTAGATCGTTGTCTCTCTCCATCGTGCGGACGGTTCCCTCCAGCTCTTTGATCTTAAATTCTCGTCCAGAATCGTTCGATCGGCAGCTCATTAAATCTGTCTCTAACGACGCACTGCTGTCCTTCAGAGACGTCTGCACACACACACAATTTCACTTTTAAATGTATTAGCATGACAGTATGAATTATGATGCTTTTTACAGTTTAGATAGGACAGTTCACGCACGCACGCACACACACACACACACACACACACGGTACCTGAAGCTGCCTGTTGTTCTCTCGCAGGGCCTCTAGGAGACGATCATACTGCACCGCCTGATCAGACTTAAAACTGAGATCTCTCTCTAGAGACTCCTTGTCACTCTCTAAACGCTGAGACACAGACAGACAGAGAGACAGAGACAGAGAGAGAGAGAGAGAGAGAGAGAGAGAGAGAGAGACAGACAGACAGACAGACAGACAGACAGACAGACAGACAGACAGACAGACAGACAGAGACAGAGAGAGCAAGAGAGAGAGTTAATTTTATCTATAAAGCACATTTCAAAACAACCAAAGGCTGACCAAAGTGCTGCACAGCAAGGCAACAGACAGACATTGAAATACAGTGCATACAGTACCAATAGCTGAGTTTAAAACACATAGGAGTTTAAAAGAAGTGTCCAACCATTGCTCCATAAAGGCAGGAGGTTTTTGAAAAGGCCAGAGGGAGAACAGGTGTGCTTTAAGTCTGCATTTAAACAATATCCAAGGAAGGTGCAGAAACAAGTCCCTAGGACTGTTTTGTGTTATCCTTTTAGCATTAATGTCTGACTGTACCTTGTGCTGTTTACTGTTCTAAACTGTTGATCTAAGCCTGGTGGTGTTGGGGCGGGGCGAAGCAGCTCAAATATATCTACGGTGGTACCAGCCCATGTTGGGCTTTAAAAAACAAATAGTGACGTTTTAAAATCAATTCTGTATTTGACAGGAAGCCAGTGAAGGGAAGCCAAACTGGGAGTGACTGGCGCCCCACTGTGGGTCTAGCAGCAGCGAGCAAGGTTTCTCTTTTCAGCCCGTGACCCCCCAAAACGATCCTATTTGAACTGGGGACTCCCCCACCCTGACAAGCACTTGGAATTGTAGGCATTACATTTAGTTTGACTTGGCTTCACAGATTAATATTGTGAAAATAGCCGATCTACAAGCTCACAACGCCTCGCACTGCAATGTTTGCCTCTTTCATAAGTAATATTTGACAGTTTGGTATTAAAAAGGTCTTAAAAGTCCTGAAATTCTAACTTTAGAAATGTGTAGATACCTTGTATACACTTATACTGTATGGTTTGTTTACTCTTGAGTGACACAACAATGTTGCACATTAAGCTGATCATCTGGGGACCCCGACCCACAGTTTGGGAACCAGGTCTAGAGAGAGAAGCGCTATAGCAAGTTGCAGTAATCTAGGCGGGAGAAAATGAGGGCATGGATGACTTTTTCCAGATCGTGGGTTGATAGAAAGGATTCGATTTTGTGGCAACTTGTCGAAAACGTGGACGAAAACTCCATTGACAACAGCATTGATCTGTTATTGACTCTGCTATCTAAGGGCAGAGTCTAGGAGCACACACACATTTTTGTCATGTGAGGTGGTGGTATTATTTCTGTTTTATTGTCGTTGAAAAACAAGAGGGAGAGTTTGGATGAGATGGAAATGTAAAAAACTTCATAACAATGTGATGTGATGTCATGTCATGTCATGTCATGTCATGTCATGTCATGTCATGTCATGTCATGTCATGTCATATGAAGCTCACCTTCAGGTCACCGGTGAGGTGAGACAGTTCTTCTCTCAGGCTGCTGAATGTGGACAACAAGAGGCGCATCGACCTGTCTGCTGTTAGACGAGTCTGAGAGACAGACAGACAGACATACACAGAGACACACACACACACACACACACACACAGACAGGCAGTCTTAATTGAAACACGTTGCACTGTGATATTAGAGTTAATTGACATTGATTGGCTGGGAAGTTGATTTCTTCTGCTGCATTCCGATAGGGTTGAGTCAAATTCTATTCTAGGTCTGTTAGGGGAACAGATATACCTGTACACTGTCATGTTGTTATTACTTACGCTTGTTTTTCTTGACCACAGTTTAGAGAGCACATTTAGAGAGCAGGCTATTTTGACAGATGCTAGGGTTCATTGTTTACCAGGTATCCTATAGTTTCAATGTACAGATTATTATGTTGATAGCATATTGTTTACACTGGGGAGAGATTCCTGGTTCTTGTGATCCTAGTGTACTGAGGCACCCCACCGTCACTCTACATTCTATGTACGTATGTGTTTAGCTTGCTTATTGTAGGACACTCTGGATAAGAGCGTCTGATAAATGCCTACATTGTAAATTGTTCACTGTGTTGATGAGAAAGTGTTGGAATAGAGTGATTTATGTTGAAGGTTTGGCAGTGGAACAAACGGCAACACCAACTGGACAGTCAAAACAGATTCAATGTGATTGATGTGATATTGAAGGGTATGGCACTATATAAACTGAACTGTCAAAACAGTTCAAGATGATTGATGTGATATTGAAGCTCATGGCAGGGTTTCAAGAAATGCAGCTTAAAATAATCTTTGTACAGACTGTGCATGCTTCTGCGTGCTCAGAATAATGTTGACATTAGATGTCATGCTCATAACCTGACATAACATGTTGACATCAGATGTTGACAAAACTCTCTCTTTTCTTGTTGTTGTTGTTGATCCAATTGGAACAGAGATTACGGTTCCTTTTTTTTAAACATTTCTGTCTGACAACCGGATTGTAGTTATTATTTAGTCACAAGCTCTTGTTAATACATACTTTTCATTGGTCCAATATGTATTAAAACCACAGAGACGCTTAAACACTTTGACTTCACAACAGTCAATGTTGTTCAATGCTTTGTTCAATGTTTTTTTTATTGTTTTTTTGTCCAAGGACCCCTTTAGCTGAAAGAGAGGACTGCCATTACATACTGTATAACATTGTGTTGCAGATTAAACTTTTTTCATTAGATTTCATAGATAGCTTCATAGACTTGTTTGACAGCACTGTCATCAGTGATGTGTAAATTAATGTTTGTTTGATTGTTTACATAATCCTTTCTATTAATGTGTTGGATTCATGTTAATGTGTATTTTCAGACATTTAACCACTTAAACCCTCAATATTTTTGGCTCTGTACTTGGTCTGATCTTTTTTCCACCTCTACACCAAAACTCTTCGCCGAATAGGGATGCTAGGGTTCAAGTCGTTAATGTAAAGGAAAAAAAAGAAGGACAAAAAAGTTCCAATCACACAATGATTTAGCGACTCCCTCCCCTGTAGTAACCTTGAGGACCACCTAGGGGTACCCCAGCCCCTGTTGAAGACCCCTGCTTTACAGGCTTTCACTTTACTTTCACTACACACGATCACAACACGTCGCGATGCTTGTACCGGCTATTTCTGCTACTTTTGTGACGCTAGTATGATGAAGTAAGGCATTAATTAACAAAAAAGAAGAAGAAAAACACATAACGTCTCTGTCAGGTAGAAATCTAATATGTCTAAAAATGTTACTTTTCAGGATTCAAATGAAAAAAATTGCAAAAGTCGCAGATCTAAAAGCTCTAAACGTGTCGCTTTGTGCGTTTCGAGCTGCAGATCTGCTACTTTTGATGTGTTTGTGTGACACTGTAGTATGATCAAGAAGGGCTCAATGTAGAAAAGAGGTTTCTGCCCGACAGCAAGGATAAAAAGTTGAAGTATGGAGATGGGAAGTTTCCAGTGGTGGAAAGTAATTGAGTACATTTACTTAAGTACTGTACTTAAGTACAATTTTGAGGTATTTTTTACTTTACTGGAGTATTTCCCATTTTCAGTACTTTTACTACTCCAGTACATCTCAGAGGCAAATATTGTACTTTTACCACTACAATTCTTTGAAGACTTTAGTTACTAGTTACTTTTCAGATATAAATTATGATATATTGAAACATACATTAACCACTTTAGTCCTATTTTATACATAGGCTATTTGAAAATAGCAGATCTACAAGCTCACAACCCGTCGCATAGCGACGGGTTGTGAGCTTGTAGATCGGCTATTTTCAAATATTTAGTACTTTTACTTTTAGTACTTTAAGTACATTTTGATGCCAATACTTTTATACTTTTACTCAAGTAAAGTTGTAATTCCGGACATTTACTTGTAACAGAGTACTTCTACAGTGCATTATTGATACTTTTACTAAAGTAAAACATTTGAGTACGTTTGACACCACTGGAAGTGTCTGTGTGTCACTTACCTGCAGCAGGTATCTGATCTGTTGTTTTGTAAGTTCAGAAGCTCCTCTGGGAATCAGAGCTTCAACTTCCTCTTCCTGGAAAACATACGCATGTGCACGCGCGCGCGCGCGCACACACACACACACACACACACACACACACACACACACACACACACACACACACACACACACACACACACACACACACACACACACACACACACACACACACACACACACACACACACACACACACACAATGAATATGCACGACATGTCCTAACATCACATTATGAAGGTTTGCTGTGTTATGAAGGAGACTGACCACTAGGTGTCAGTGTAAGCCTGCTACTTGCACAGTCTAACTCAAGGAGCAGAAATCCACACAAACAAAACTCCTGAACTACATTGATACAGTCTGCTCTGCTGTCTCTGTCTGTAGTTCTAAGTAAGTCAACTTTATTTGTATAGCACCTTTCAGAACATGCTGTACAATAACACACAATGTAAGTAAGTACACGATAAAGTTAAGACACAGAGCAACAGAAAAGCAATAAACATTCAGCTTACGCAAATAGCAAGATAAGAACATCATAAAATAAAGTGCTACTACGGAACACATGTGTTTTTAAAAGACTTTTAAAACAGTCAACTGACTCTGCCTTTTTTTTTAATGCTAAGGGTGAAGCTTTCCCTAGTGTGGGAGCAAACACTGCAAAGGCACTAAGGTCAGCCTTAGTGTTTGAAGCCTGGTCTTTGGGACATCTAGAACAGTGCTTCTCAAACGTTTTCATGTCAAGGACCCCTAAATGTATACATGTGTATTTGGCCACGGAGCCCCATCAGATAATATATTGTGCCAGGGACCCCCTATAGATTTGTGGTGTCAAAAATCTCAGAAATATTTTAAAAAATCACACCCTGTGTGAAGGTAGCGGCGCCTTTGATACATTATGTCATCGATATGTGTTTATAATGTGTTTATAGCCATGTGTCACGTGAAGCTTGACCAATCACTTTGTTGACGCACCTGACCAATCAGAGCGTTGACGGGTCTGACCAATCAGAGCGTTGAGGGGTCTGACCAATCAGAGCGTTGACGGGTCTGACCAATCAGAGCGTTGACGGGTCTGACCAATCGGAGCGTTGACGGGTCTGACCAATCAGAGCGTTGACGGGTCTGACCAATCAGAGCGTTGACGGGTCTGACCAATCAGAACGTTGACGGTGAACACGGACAAAGTCAGGTATAGAGCGGCTAGCGCCGCTAAAAATGTTGAAATATATATATAGGATCAAAGTGGTTACATACTGTAGCTTTTGATATATATTAACTAATTTAGCTGGGGACCCCCTGGAACCCACTCAAGGACCCCTGAGGGTCCCCAGACCCCAATTTGAGAACCTCTGCATTAGACCACGGACCACCATAACTCTGAGAGTGTACAAATGGAACCAAATGGACCCGTACGGGTCCATTTGGTTCCATCTGTACACTCTCAGAGTTACAGACCCATAAGGGTCCATTTGGTTCCTATTTCCTAACTATCAATCATTTGGCTGGGGACCCCGTGGAACCCGTTCAAGGACCCCTGGGGGTCCCTGGACCCCTTTGAGAACCACTGATCGTGAAGGCCATTCCCAGAAGACCTGAGAGATCTCACATTTCTAAGTGGACGGAGTCATTCAGAGATGTACATTGGGGGCCAGCCTGCATGTGTAATGCTTTATAAGTGATTAAAACATATTATTTGAAATAAATTCTACAAGCAATAGGCAGGCAGTCAGTGAAGTGAAGCCAGCACCGGAGTTATGTGTGATGTGAGACTGGTGTTTGTAAGGAGTCTTTTGTACTTAGTTGTAGTCTTAGAGATGGAGGAGAGACTAAGGGTGGTGAAAAGGCCATTACGGTAATCTAGATGACATGAAACACATGAAAAAATGACTTTAAATGAATGGAAAGTTACCTGCACCCGGAGGGCAGTGGGGTAATTGAAGAGAGTGTGTGTGTGTGTGTGTGTGTGTGTGTGTGTGTGTGTGTGTGTGTGTGTGTGTGTGTGTGTGTGTGTGTGTGTGTGTGTGTGTGTGTGTATGTGTGTGTGTGTGTGTGTGTGTGTGTGTGTGCGTGAGTGTGAGTTTGACCCAGTTACCTGGTTGTAATGACCGCATGCATGTTCTCATTGTTAATTAGGGTTGTTTTGTTTGTTTGGTCTTTTGTTTCACATGTACAGAATGTTATTTAGATAGCATGTTGTTTAGACAGATGCTAGGTTCATGATTTACCTGGTAACCTAGTTTACTGAGGCACTACACTGTCTCTCTGCATTCTATGTGTATGTGTTTACCTTGCTTACTGTAAGTCGCTCTGGATAAAGAGCGTCTGATAAATGCCTACATTGTAAAATGTGTTGTGTATATTGTGTAGCAGTGTTACCTTGAAGTCGACACCGGGGTCCAGCTGGTGCTTCCTGTCAGAGGAAAACACACAATGAACGAGATGGGAGGGACAGGGTGTGTGTGTGTGTGTGTGTGTGTGTGTGTGTGTGTGTGTGCGTGTGCGTGTGCGTGTGCGTGTGCGTGTGTGTGTGTGTGTGCGTGTCTTCAGTGCTCATTATGTGTCCATCATTCACATAATGTACTTTAATAACAGGATTATATTTTTTGTAAAAGACGTCGTCGTGTCTCTCCACATGGAGTGAGGAGACAACCATTTGTTTGAAGCTGGTCTTATCTTGAAGCGCAAAGTCTGTGAGGAAAACAGCATTGCACCGCGACGACGCCAGACCAAATGGCCGAAATGTATACGGGGTTGAAGTGGTTAATGTATGTGTTGTAATGACATTCAAAATCTACAAAGTAACTAGTAACTAAAGTTTTCAAATCATTGTAGTGAAGTAAAAGTACAATATTAGCCTCTGAGATGTAGTGGAGTAGAAAGTACTGAAAATTTCAAATATTCCAGTAAAGTAAAAAATACCTCAAAATTGTACTTAAGTACAGTACTTGAGTACATGTACTTAGTTACTTCACACCACTGTACACATCGCATAAGCCAAAGTATGCAAATCCTTTGAGTCCTCGTTAGCTCTTATTATTCTCGTCCATCTTACCGTCCTTGTATCTTGCTAACGTGTTCAGAGATGATGGAGTGCAGGTCACAGTTCTTGCGGTAAACCTCGGCCAGCAGCTCCCCGAAGAAGCGCGTGTCCATCTTGTCCAGAGGGGGCGCTATGGCCGCCTCCGCCCGGCGCTCCATCACCCGGTGCAGGACGGCGGGCTTCACCACGCTGACGATCTCCACCTCCTCCACCTCCACCACCTCCTCAGACTCCTGCTCCTCCTGGTGCTCGTCTAGCACCACCTAGTGGAAAGAGAGAGAGAGAGAGAAGTGTAAACAGGTTTATTTACAGAGCAATTTCATAGTAGAAATAAAGAATATCAAAAATAAAAACACATTGTTTGCCTTGAATAACAATATTTACTAGAAATTGAAATTACAGCACTAGCTTAACGATATAATTAATGACTAATGTTGGTAAAAGCAACGGAATTGTTTCTGTACGCACATGTGTTAACCCTTTAAGACGTGTTCTTTGGCTATTCAAACATTGCAGATCTACAAGCATTTTTGTAGTTCATGGAACTACAAAAATGTAGTTCCAGGAAGCCCCAGCAGCAAAGATTTGAGTTAGAAATGTCCACTTAAAAAAATGTAATTCAAACATTTGCACAAAATAATGTTCATGATTTTTTCAAAAAATAGCAGATCTACAAGCTCATAGCACAGCACTCGGTAGATATGAGCTTGTAGATCTGCTATTTTTGAAAAAATCATGAACATTTGTGCAAATATTTGAAATATTAGCTATATTTAGCTATATTTGAACATTAACTATATTTGAATATTAGCTATATTTGAATAGCCAAAGAATCTAGAATGACACAGATGCGTTCCCGGATTGAATGGGTTAAACAAAGCAAATGTAGCCTAAATCTGTTGACAAAACATTTAATTTGAACACTGTTCCGTGATCACGTGGCTGCGTTGAGCTGAGAAAGAGGCAAAGGGGACAAGCTTTCTCAGCGCAGCATTACATAACTGTGTGGATACTGATATCCAGAACTGTGCGTGGGGCTGTCGGGTGAAATGGTCTTTCAACAGCTCGTCACATGAAAGATCAATGAGTGCCTCCTGCTCAGACAGTGGGAGGCTTGTTGCAGTGTGCGTAAACAAAATGATTGCGGATCGAATTGTCCGTGCGCTCTCTTTTGGGGAAATCGTTACGAAATAGTCTATGTAGGCTACAGGTAAGCCTTTTAAAGCCTTTCCGGGCCTCCAAAAAGGCATCAAGCAGAGCAAAGGCCCCAAAAATCATGTAAGCGCAACAACCTGGAGTTTCTTACTCCAGTGTCCTGACCTGGTAGCCCCCCCAACCCACCCCACGCTTACCGGGGAACTGCTTTATTTACGAGGTCTATAGACCAATTATTTGTTTACTAACATTGAGACTGGATGCACAGATTGTTTCATGCAATCAATTCTCAACCTGTCTCAACCTCCTCCTGTGTGTTGGCTAGTGAGGAGTGTCCTAGCGAGACCTGACAGAATGGGTTTCATTTGGAGGCAGTATGACGTTTGGAGCCAGTGTGACATTGTCTTTTAAGGGGTCTATAGACAGCTATCACCAAAATCTGAGTACCTCCCAAAAGCTTCAGTACCTCCCAAAACAAACTGATACGACGACTACTTCTCCGCCTAAAGCCCATCACCCCATAGCCTGACACTCAGCCTGAATTTTCATTTCGTTTCACTCCATTATTCAGTCTGAAAGCCCTCTCAGTGCAGACATTTTCTGAGGTGGGGGCATGGCCAAAGTTGGACTCTTTGGCGATTGGTTCATACTGGATTATCCCGATCCCGATTCGTCGTGCAGATTTTCAACCGAGAAACCCCCGCCTTCGACACCGTCACCAGCAGTGTTGTGCCTGAACGCGTTCAATGAACAATCGTTCATGAACTCGTTCATATTTTGGGCGAACGTGAACTGAACGTACTGTATATCCGATAGATGAACGTTATCGTGAACGCGTTCATTCTGGCGTTTGTGAACGGCGTTCTCTCTTCGTTCAACTTCGTTCAAGAGTGTCCCAAATTTCCATGGTTACATCGGTTTGTCATGTTGTATTTCATCCTATTCTGTGTTTCCGAGGCGTCTTGAACGCACCATCAGCCAAAAAAAGAGAAAAGCAAGGCTGTGTCTAACATTCATATGCGCAGCGCTGACTAGTCAGAGCAGCACAGACAGTTACGGCCACTCGGCCAGGGCGAAGAGCTGACACAGGGCGAAGAGCTGACCACCCGCTCTGCGAAGCTCATTTCCCGGCCACAAGCATTTGGAAGTTGAATTGTGTCTCTTCCAAAGTATCGGTGTTGTTTCCTTGGCTTCACTGCCGACGAAATTAACTTGAAGCTGGGCTGAATTAATAAGTAAACACCGCGGAACGGCGAAATGAGTTTGGGATCATGTCACAACAACAACGTGGCTGATGCGTCGTAGCACCGTAGCCTAACAGCCGACTTTAGGACGGTAGCCCCGGCCCCCGAACCTCTGAATGACCGTCATATTGTAGTCTGGACGTCCGACCCGACTTTATTTTGGCATTAAAAGTGGACTTCTGCACCTGGCTTTTGATGTTAACAGTGTCATACACTCACTTTGACAAGCCCCCAGCCCCCCCCAAGATGAATGAAAATCTTTAGAAAATAGCAGATCTACAAGCTCACTGTGTTGCACCGTGACCTGTTGTGAGCTTGTAGATCGGCTATTGTCCAATAGCCAAAACTTAAATAGGGCTGAAGTGTTTCATGTATTTGTAAAATCTACAAAGTAACTACTAAAGTTTTGAAATAATTCAAAATAAAGTACAGTACTTGAATAAATGTGCTTAGTTACTTTACACCACTGGAAATAATAAATATAGGGTGCTTTGTGTATGTACACCAGAGTATGTGGATAATATGTTTAAGAAATATATAATGTATAAGAAAATTAAATAAATAACATTGGTTTTATAATGAATTGGATAAATAATAAAAGTATAGTAATAATAATAAATAATATATTTGGTTGCATCCTGCTCCATATACAATACAATGCACTGCTTTTCAGTTCATCATTCAAGTTTGAGCCAATAAAAAATATGCGATTAATATATGATTAATATGCGATTAATCGCACGATTAACTACACAAATCATGCGATTAATCGCGATTCAAAATTTTAATCGCCTGACAGCACTAATACATATTGAAAAAAAAAGAACGAAAAAGAACTGAACTAGTTCATTTTTTGAACCATGAACTTTAGTTCAAAATTTTGAATTATGAACTGAACTTTGAACTAGTTCATTTTAAAATTTGTGAACTGAACTTTGAACTAGTTCATATTTTAAGTGAACTTTCCCAACACTGGTCACCAGACCCTGAATGCGGCGAGGCAATCGATTCAGGGGGTGGAGCCAGGCTACATCACCCATCTAATTCCAACACACGTTGCTAGTGTGAGATGGCTCAGGGTGGAAGACAGGGTGCACCTTAATATCAATGGGATTGGTATAAGACAGTCAGAGGTTGAGAGCCCTTGCCAAACTACTTTTTTTCTGATTGATTGAATACTTTATTAGTCAGAAATGTAAACATCACGTGGTGCAGTAAGACATGAAGGCTATAAAGGATAACATAAAAAAAGTCCAGGGGACTAATTTCCATTGTGGTCCTAAAGGGAGTCTCTCTCACACACACAGCCACTCCCTTGTAGCTGTCCTAGCGTGTTCAGGTATGGTTTATGATGATAGGTCATTACAGTGAAGTACAGCCAGACACACCCAGACTGACTGAAGTTCAAACACACATGTACGCACGCACGCACGCATACACACACCCCCACCCAGACCGACTGAAGTTTCACACACTTAAGGTCCTTGCAGACTGGTGCGTTTTTTTTGTTGCGTTTTATTAATTCGAAATCTGCAAAAAAAAAAAAAACGTCACGCACAACATCCTTGCACACTGAGTCTGATGTTGCAATATTTTCGCAGAACAAAAAAAAAGGTCATGATCTTTTGGTTATGTCACTTGTGAAAAAAATTAAAAGGAAAAGACAATATTGTTGGGTTCATCCTATCATTCCATAAACAAGAAGGAGATTTTCACATGTTGTTGAAGAAGCTGTGGCATTATCCCGACCGTTTCAAAGTTTATTTTAGGATGTCAGTGGCCCAGTTTGATGCTTTGCAAGCAACACTGGAGCCACATATTAAACTTCCACGAACCAATTGATACTGAACAGCTGCCAGTATGTCTACGGTAGTGAGAGAGAGAGAGAGAGAGAGAGAGAGAGAGAGAGAGAGAGAGAGAGAGAGAGAGAGAGAGAGAGAGAGAGAGAGAGAGAGAGAGAGAGAGAGAGAGAGAGAGAGAGAGAGAGAAAGAAAGAAAGAAGAGAGCAGTGGCGGCTGGTCATTTATTGGGGCGGGGTGCGCCGCCGAATTTTTTTTTGCGGTTATGGGTCGGATTGGGCTAGTTTTGGTTACTTTATTTCGGTTTTAGGGTTAGGATTCGGGTTAGGATAGGGTTATGTTATTTAATTCTTATTTTTGTCTGATTTGACCGATTTATTATCAAAAAAATTAAACACAATTAAAACTTTTTTTTTTGCAAAAAGTGGGGGGTATGAAATCTTCTCTGTAATAGGAGTATGATAATAATAACTATAATAGAACTACTATGCAAATACAAACTTTGATCTGATGGACAAGGTTCTGTGCAGACTGCAGTCAATTTAGAAACACTTGGTTGGACCCTACCTGCTCGTAGTGTCTGTGTCACTGTTGGCTTGGCAGGTCCAATGCTCCTAACATTATCAGAATGGCAGCTGCTAAATCCTCTGATCTCTGATGACCATAACATTCTCCTCTTCAATACCTTCGGTTTACCCCCAACTTGGAAGCACCAGGAGGTTGTTTGTTTATAATTATTCACAACGTGGTCAGTGGTCGCTATCACTTTTTTTTCCTTTTTCCTCGGTAGCTTTCACTGTTTTAAAATACTTAAATATGCACACTTATCTGTGCAAAAGCTGCAAAGTGTCGCAGCTTTTGCACAGATGTTGTTGAGCTGCAGATTATTTTCTTTCCGACTTGTATTCCACCAGCAACACTGCTCGTTCAACGCGGCCGCGCGTCACTGTCAGTCTGTCTCTGTTATGATGTGTATGCTGCCCCCAAGAGGTTGGTGGTGTGTATTGGTCTGAACGCAGCTAATGTGCGACCCACAGGTCTCCTATCGTTTGCATTGAAGAGGAGCCAATGCGCATGTCGAACTTACAACGAGAGGCACTGAGTAAAGATCTCTGAGCACAAACATGTGACAGTCTGTAACCTATCAGTAACGTTATACAACGTAGAACATTTTTATCAACATTTGACATTTAATCAGGGCAGATTATACCTTTTACCCACTGGTTAGGCCTACTTGCTATTATATATTTACCTTGCTCATTTTAAATAAATTACAGGACAACGCAGATATCAAAGTGAAAGTGATTTTTATTCAGACCGGTGGGGGTGGTGGTGCGGCGCACTTGCGCCCTCTATGGACCAGCCGCCACTGGCATCAAGTGAGGCTTGAACTGGCGACCTTGAGATTGTGAGGCATTCATTTAAGGGAGACGCCATTGGCCCAACAGACAAGTAACTGTGAAAAAGGAGATCACACAGATGATACAGTTTCACGCAAATAGCTGAAAAATCCTGGGTTTAAGTGTTTTTCAAACTGCTCAAAATTGCGGACCATCTAAGGACGGAGCTTACTGGTCAAATCGATACGTGTGTTCCTCATGAGTCAAGGCACATGTGTAAGCAAGTTTCACGACTTTCGGCCAAACAAGGCATGACTTATGCCTGTTTAAAGTCTGCCTTTTCAAAAATTTGCTATAGCGCCCCCTTTTGGCCAATTGGAGTGAGATTGGTTTCAGTGATATTTGGAATGACCCTGTAAATTTCTGCAAAGTTTCAAAGAAATGTGAGTCTGCATGTATGTTTTAGGCACAGATGAATAATTTTCATAAAACTGTAATAGTTAAAATCTATCTCCTCCTGGGATTTTTGAGCAATCTGCACGAAACGTTTAACACTTGAACTTTGGACCACTGCCTACAAAAAATTCCAACGGATTTTCCATAAGTGAAAAAATGCAGAAGTTAGGAGCCAATGACTGTTTTACATATAATTCAAAATGGTGGGCGATCTAAAGGTCAGAGGTCAAAAGTCAGACCACAAAAGTTGTCGGGCATGAAGAGACGCATGTGTGTATCGAAGTTTCATGGTTGTAGGTCAAACAGGGCATGAGTTGTACCTGTTCAAAGTTGGCACTTTCAATTGAGTGCTATAGCGCCACCCTTTGACGAATGAGTGTGAGAATTATTTCTTGGTAGTTTTTCATGAGCATCTACCATATGGCCGAGTTTCGTAAAAAGCATATGCACGGTTAAGCCAGAACTGGCAAAAACAAGTATTTTTCAAACTGCTCAAAATTGCGGAAAATCTAAGGGCGGAGCTTAATGGTCAAATCGATACGTGTGTTCCTCATGAGTCAAGGCACATGTGTAAGCAAGTTTCACGACTTTCGGCCAAACGAGGCATGACTTATGCCTGTTTAAAGTCTGCCTTTTCAAAAAATTGCTATAGCGCCCCCTTTTGGCCAATTGGAGTAAGATTGGTTTCAGTGATATTTGGAATGACCCTGTACATTTCTGCAAAGTTTCAAAGAAATGTGAGTCTGCATGTATGTTTTAGGCACAGATTAATAATTTTCATAAAACTGTAATAGTTAAAATCTATCTCCTCCTGGGATTTTTGAGCAATCTACGTCAAATACGTTTGACACTTGAACTTTGGACCACTGCCTACAAAAATTTCCAACGGATTTTCCATAAGTGAAAAAATGCAGAAGTTAGGAGCCAATGACTGTTTTTCATATAATTCAAAATGGTGGGAGATCTAAAGGTCAGAGGTCAAAAGTCAGAGGGTGAAAGTTGTTCAGCATGAGGAGACGCATAATGTGTATCCAAGTTTCATGGCTGTAGGTCAAACAGGGCATGAGTTGTACCTGTTCAAAGTTGCCATTTTCAATTGAGTGCTATAGCGCCACCTTTGGACGAAAGATTGTGAGAATTATTTCTTGATCGTTTTTCATGACCATCTACCATATGTCAGAGTTTCGTAAAAAGCGACAGCGCGGTTCAGCCAGAACTGCGAAAAGTGGCAGAAGTGACAGAATAAAGCGAATAATAAAACAGGTCCAGAGCTGAGCTCTGGCCCCGTAAATATTTCCAGAAAAAAAATTAAACTCAAGTTCGAATCATACATTTTTCAAAATCCAAAAGATTTTACAATGAAATGACATTGAGTTTTACACCAACTGCTAAATTTATAACCCAAAGATATTTAGTCTACACATTTTGGAAAAGGTTGTGTCATGGCATTTTCAATTACTCATGGTCATACCAACATGCATGTAAAATATGCAAGAATAACAATTCTGTAGCGTATTTCCTAAAATGGTAATACTCTTTTGAAAATGTACCTTTCTTAGTTTTCGCCTGCTGTCTCCCAACATTCACGTTGTGATCCATGACTGCTAGCATGGTACGGGCCAACATGGGAGTCATAAAAGAAGTGGATTCTTTTAGGACTGTATTTCAGCATGGAATTGTGGAATACTTCCAAAAATCCTAGAAGTAAATACAAAATCAAACAAACAAAAATAAATTGACTATGATTACACTTCCTCTAGTAGTCTTCATTTGCCTGTTATGTTGAATGAATTTTCACACAGTCTTTGTAGACTTGAGATCACACCAGTATTTACCATGGGACCACAATCATACCTGTGTGTTTGAATTGTGCCATCTGTTTGAGGTCACGCAGGGCATTTGGGTCCACATTGGCCAAGATCTTTGCGCACCAGAGAACACTTGCATATACCCCCGATCCTATAGGTGGCGGCATTCACATAGTTGTTCGCCTGTGGACACAGACGTCATCAACTATGCGACAATGTTTGTGCTGGTCGTGCATAAATATAGGGTTGGGGAGAGAGTCAACGCACTGAGCGCACAGCGCAGTGGGTGCATCCACACATCTCCGTCAAGTTGCCGTACGGACACCGGAGGCCCCATCCACTCCCATGTTAAGTTTAAAACCGGAAGTACCGTTCCGTTTTTTTTTAACATGGGAGTGGGCGGGGCTAGCGTCACGTAGCGTACCGTTGCACGCTAGCGTACGGGCTTGTGTGGATCCGATGTACCCAGTGAGCGCAGAAGTGAAGGCACAGACTGCTGTTTCTCATCTCTCATGTCTAAATAAAGTACATCAATCCAACGTTTTTTTTTTTTTTTACTCTCTTGGTGTGGGGATTATCTGCCACATGTATGTATCTGTTATAGAGAAATTGCATCATGAGTGAAACGGCTATAGTCCTTGGGAAACCATAAACCTACGTAGGCCTACATCTAAATGAGTTACCATATTTACTTACAAATTTCAAATTACAAAGCCTTATATTAAAGCTATATATTTCTGGGATGCATAGTACTCCACAAGATATACTATATATATAGCCTATATATATATATATATATATATATATATATATATTGTTGCTGTCCTTATATGGCCGTGACACGGCCTCTCTTTCTATCTCTCGCGCTCTCATTCTATTTCTGTATGTAATGTTTTATCCACCTGTTTCCGCGGGTAGTTTCCTGATGAGTGGGAAACATCCTGCGGACGGACCGGAAGTAGGAAGTAGCGGCTCAGTGTGTTTACATTTGCCAGCAGAACGTAGCTGCAGCTTCACAGGTCGCATAGCGATTTTGACTCAAGAACGTTTGTTAGTAAGACTCGGCTTTTCTTAACGTCACAATGAGCTCAGGGACAACGTGTGCTGTGCGTGGCTGTCATTACAACCGAACCAAACTAAATTAATGGCTTAAACTAGAGTGCTTCGTGTGGGGCACTCTAGTACACATGCATTAACACATCATGTATGTGTTAATGCATGATGACGTTAAGAAGTGGCCTCGTATCGCTTTGTGGAGTCCATAGTTCTAAGTAGGCTATGTAAATGTACGGGGTATCTAAAACATTTAGGACAGGTCGTAATAATGGATGCGTACATTTACATAGCCTACTTAGAACGGGAGCGTACTCAAGTTCCCTCAACCCTATGTTCCCTCAGCCCTATGTTCCCTCAGCCCTATGTTCCCTCATCCCTATGTTCCCTCAGCCCTATGTTCCCTCATCCCAAATTAGATGACCCCGAGAGAAAGGGCTCATAGGCCTGATCTGGGTCCTCAGTGGCATAGACCTCAGTCTGTGTGCTTAGGTCCACCTCGAGGGCAGCTACGGCTCCAGGTGTTTTACATCTGTCAACTTGTAGTTGTACGGTAGGCTTGGGATGACCACCTACCAAGAATCTGGTAGGCGGAGGTGATGTGATGGTGAACCAACTATGGGTGATGACGGAACCAGATTCGGAAATGAAGAGAGGGTTGGATGATGACACGTTTTGAGACTAGCGGGTGGATAAGTGGTTCATATGAGAGGTGAATTCAGCTTGAAGATGTGAATGGGAGTGGATATTCCGAATTAGTCCGTCTTAGTGTGTTTGAGTGTGAATATGAGAATGGAACGCAGCTGGTAGGGGTGTTGATTTGCAAGTTGCCTTCCTTGCGGAGGCAGGCTCTGTCAGAGCTACCGACGCACCCCCGGGTCTGACATCACCTCCGTGCGACGGCTCCGGAGGGGAGGAGGACACCAACAGAGCAGATTTAAATAACTCAGTCTAATCTGAAATAGAGGGAATGGGTGGACCTGACCTTATTGGTGGTGGAGCCGTGGTTGAGGAACAGTGGCGGGTGTGAGGATATGGCCCGGGAGAGCGGACAGAGGGATGGGAGGAGGCTTGTTTGAGAAGCGGGAGTTGACGGTTGTCTGGGCGATGTCCTCGGGTAGGGGTGTGCCGATACACTAATTTCACGAAACGATACGATACGATATTTGGCTCACAACTTCGATACGATTTCGATACGATACGATACGATACGCACTTTTTTTATTATGAAAATATATGGAGGAGAAAAAAAGAAAATGCAAACAAATAATTCTGTTTTTGCATTATTCAGACATGCAAACTTGTAGCTTTTCAGCTACAATAGCCGTTTTGAATCCAAATAGTATGACACCTGACCCGAAAAAAAACATGTTGTCACTCTTTTCACTTCGGGGCCGTTTGCATGCCCGATTATTATGATTGTAAAAAAAAAAAAAAAAAAAAAAACGATATTTTTTTTTTCCAAAACGATACATATCGTCGCGAAAACGTATCGCGATATATCGCGGGACGATATATCGGCACACCCCTATCCTCGGGCCATGATGGAATTCAATGGGAGTCCGGGCTATGAATGATGGAATGATGGCTGAACGGAGACGGCGGCCGAGGGGTGTCGGCGGGGCGGGTAGAGCCGGGGGGGTTCTCCGGAGGTGAAAAATCCTCGTCGGCCAAGGCCACCAGAATTAATGTATCGTTGTTCATCGTGTCTTCGAAATGTAGGTTAATTCTTTGCAAACGAATGAACGATGCTTCAATGCAGTAGTCCCACACGTTTGTGCACAGCGTTTCTCTGCACGAAAGCAGGTGAGCACGGCGAGGTATAAATACAACCCTTGATTGTCTTGGGAGGAGGAGATAAGGGAGGAGTTGTTATCAAAAAGGATTGATATCAAAACAGAAGTGGCTGAAAAGAGGGGACACGCTTCCTTCCAAGCAACATGACACTGTAGGTGTTGACATAGTGAACAAAACAAGGTCCCCTGAGTAGCTAAGCAGTGAGGGAGGTTTGATTGCTAGTGATGCTGCTTCACGGTCTTGGTTCTGTGTTCTGTGAATGCCATCCAGGAGCTACAGCTGGGAATTGAGGCTGTTGGCGCTAGTTCCTTAAGATAGTATCAATGTGACAGTAGGTTCATTTATTGTGTTTGGTCATTTGCAAGATAATCTGTGTCACTGTTTGCAGGACAATAGCAATAATACAATATTGCTGATTAACAGTGCTTCATACTGACCTGGAATGAATCTGTTCACATGCAAGTGGAAGGACTCAAGTGATGTGGTGTGGACCTTCTTGCACACCTGGGGCCAGTTGCACCACCTCACACTAAGTTCAAACTTAGCCTAGTTATAGCTTAAACACATTCAATCCGGGAAAGTATCTCTGCCATTTTAGATTTCTTTGGCTATTCAAAAATAGCAGATATACAAGCTCATAGTGCCGCGCTACGAGCTTGTAGATATGCAATTTCTTTTTAAATCGTGAAAATGAGTGCAAATCTTTGAATATGTATTTTAAAAATGTATATATGCACACATTTTAACATAAAAAACAAAAAATAGCAGATCTACAAGCTCATAGCGCGGAACTCGGTGCCGCGCTATGAGCTTGTATATCTGCTATTTTTGAATAGCCAAAGAAATCTAAAAATGACACATACTTTCCCGGCTAAATGAGTTAAATGGCTTTTTTAAAAGCCATTTAAGCTACAACTAGGCTAAGTTTGAAGTTAGTGTGAGGTGGTGCAACTGGCCCCTGTAGTTTGGTAGAATAACACCCCTTTAGTGGTGGTCCCAGTCTCAGTGTACAGGAGCAAACCTGCTCACCCTGAATGCATTTAACATTGCACATTTGTTCCTCCCAGATGGTCAGCATCTTCTCGTAGTCCAAGAGAGGAACACCAAGGAAATCTTTGCCCTTTATCCCGGCCAGCTCGTTCAGAAGGCGTTCAATCAGGATGATGGACTGCTGCTCTCCTCTTCTCCGTCTTCTGCAGTGCATGGCCGGCTCCAGCTTGGTGATCTCCTGGTCCACCATTGTTCCAGTGATACCAAGGACACCTTCCTGTTTCAGCTGTTCCCTTCCCTACGCACCTCATACTAAAGGAGCGCAAAGGTAAGCTTTTTTTGCGTTATCCTGTTGATTATGGTGGATCAGATGTTACAGATGTATGTACAGTATGTGACGTATTTTATTTCATGATCAATTAAGATATCAATCAATCAATCCTTTGTACACCACAGGGCCAGGTGCCACATAATGTGGCATATGTCGAGCTTGAGGACCAGTTCTGACCAACCACCAAATCTTTGTTTCAGTTTTGTCTTCTCTCTACCCTACATACAGTAGACGTGGTGGAGCCACACCAGCTTCTCTGTAAGTGTGGATGAGGTTAGCCGCTATGTCAAGAGGGGGACCTACCTGACTTGTCAGCACACTGATGAGGATTTGGCACACTTTGTTGCACACAGATGTAAGCCACAAGGCAGTCCCCTTGGCTTGGCCTGATAGCTTCTTGGTGATCTGCAATCATATACTGTACATATAGTACATATATAGTACACAGTGACCATGCCTAGGCTAAGCCCACATAAATTGTTTATTTGATGTTATTGCTAGCTTACTATGAAAGTCTGCTCGGCTTGTGTGAGTGTCTGTCTGTGTGCAGTGCACTGCCTGGGTGCGGCCGACAGAGTGCGCCAGAGTGCAACTACAGTCAAAACACACACACACCCACACACACACACACACACACAAAGTCCGTAAATACACAATATTTTTGAGCTGCGTTCGCTTCCAGCGTTCGCGCGTCTTACTTGTGCTAGAATACTATCACAAGTTTAACCACTTAAAGGTCCAGTGAAATGACATTGTCGGTCATTTTATTTTGAAGTTTATGTCTGAAACAGCCTTGAGCCCTTCAGGCTATGGCACGTTACAACCTCTCTCACGTGGTGCGCTGTGTTATTGTTTGTAGCCTGCAGGCGCACGCTGGCCAAGGGAGAGAGACAGCCACTGTGCAGAATGGTTGTTACCAAGTTGCTTATTTCTAACCTTAAATGTTTTCAGATACATATTTTAGTGTGCTGATTAGGTTTGCACCTTTGAAAGTGCAATTTTCATGCCAGACTTCTCTAAAATTCCTCTATGATTGTCTGAATAGTGCTAGCAGGGAGGAGCATTTTGAGTTTGTCCGCGACACCTTTGGATGTCGCGGACAAAAAAAGTAACAGCCTCCTCGAGGGTGTCAACTTCGGGTATTTCATCTGGATCCGGAAAGGGGGTGGAGTCAGCACCTGCTGGTGCTGACTCAGTCAGCATCAGTGGAGTCAGCACCTGCTGGAGTATGTCACATACTTCGCCGCTGAGCTCGATGGTTGACGATGGCTGTGGAGGATTAAACAAAGGCAGTCAGACAACCAGACAGTCAGATGGACACACGCACGCACGCACGCAAACAGATGAATACAGACCTCTCCAAAAAGCTGCTCTGCGGTGGCCTCTGCGGTGGCCTCTGCGGTGGCCTTCCCCGCACCATCGGTGGCCTCTGCGGTGGCCTTCCCCGCACCATCGGTGGCCTCTGCGGTGGCCTTCCCCGCACCATCGCTCCCCTCGCGACTCTCCAGAACCCTTTTTGTGGAGATATAACTCTTCAGCTTCCACTGCGTGGAGGGCTTGAGCTCCTCAACCAGGATTTCAAACTCATCAGGTACGGACTGCTTGATGAGTTTCCATTCATTGGAATGGATGATTTGTATCACTTGGCACATCTTTTCGGCGGGGACCTTGAGGATGTCGTTCCCGAGCTGTACCAACTCCTCAACAGACATGGGTTTACACACCTTCACCTCCTCCTTTCTGCAGAGCCAGGACACAATACTGTCAGTCATCTTCTCATTAAAGGAGCAATAAGCCATGTTGACACAGGAACTTTCTAAAGTATATTTTGTTATTACGGGGCCAGGCTTCCAGCATGGACCCGTTTTGTTATTGGCATTATTCCATTTCTTCTTCTTCTTCTGCCGTTTTTGCCAGTTCTGGCTGAACCGTGCATACGCTTTTTATGAAACTCGGCCATATGATAGATGGTCATGAAAAACGATCAAGAAATAAATCTCACAATCTTTCGTCAAAAGGTGGCGCTATAGCACTCAGTTGAAAATGCCAACTTTGAACAGGTACAACTCATGCCCTGTTTGACCTACAGCCCTGAAACTTCAATGCACACATGCGTCTCCTCATGCCTAACAACTTACACTGTTTGACTTTTGATCTCTGACCTTTAGATCTCCCACCATTTCGAATTATATGAAAAGCAGTAAAAAGCAGTTAAAACCTATCTCCTGGGATTTTTGAGCAATCTGCACCAAACGTTTTACACATGAACTTTGGACCTATGCCGACGAAACGCTGCAAGCGGATTTTTTCTAAGTGAAAAAATTAAGCTTTAATGAGCCAATGAATATTGCAGTTTTATGACAATTATTCATCTGCCCCTAACACATACATGCAGACTTACCATTCTTTGAAACTTTGCAGAAATGTAAAGGGCCATTCCAAATATCACTGAAACCAATCTTACTCCAATTGGTCAAACGGGGGCGCTATAGCAATTTTTTGAAAATGCTAACTTTAAACAGGCAAAAGTCATGCCTCGTTTGGCCGACAGCCATTAGACCTGCTTACACATGTGCCTTGACTAATGAGGAACACATCTATCACGTTGACCAGTAAGCACCGCCCTTAGATTGTCCGCAATCTTGAGCAGTTTGAAAAACACTTAAACCCAGGATTTTTCAGCTATTTGCGTGAAACTGTATCATCAGTGCGATCTCTTTTTTCAGAGGTTTGTCTGTTGGTCCAATAGCTTCCCGCTTAAGTGTATGTCTCAAAACCTCAAGGTCACAGGTTCAAGCCTCACTTGGTGCAGACTTCATCTAAGTTGCATTTCACACAACATGACTATCAATGAATACATCTGCAATTGTTAAAGATAACATGAAATACTTAATTGAGTGTTTTTTACATACTTCATTGTGAAAATAGCTGATCTACAATCTCACAACTTTTCAGATAGAAATGAGAGTATGTTTTTTCAATGTATAACATACTTCATTGTGAAAATAGCCGATGTACAATCTGACAACTTTTAATGGTTTGTGAGCTTGTAGATCGGCTACTTTCACTAGTTTTGGTTCTGAGGAGATGTACAATTTCTTCATTGGTAAATGGTTTGTGAACGAGTGATCTTAGTGTTTGTGAAACAGGGGCTTGGGCATGACAGAAGGCAAGAGTTTGTGATCCTCAACAGACAATATCAGCCTGGACAAAGCTATAGCACTATAGGTAGTGTTGCAGCTACCTAAGAGTGCCTCATGACTCATGACTCATTTCAGTTGAATTGCAAAAAACATGACTCAATCTATTCTGTTTCCATGGCTCTCTCTCTCTCTCTCTTCAATCTATTCCGTTTCCATGTCTCTCTCTCTGTCTCTTCAATCTATTCCGTTTCTATCTCTCTCTCACTCACTCACTCACTCACTCACTCACTCACTCACTCACTCACTCACTCACTCACTCACTCACTCACTCACTCACTCACTCACTCACTCACTCACTCACTCTCTCTCTCTCTCTCTCTCTCTCTCTCTGAGGGGCGGCCATAGCTGAGTGGTTAGGGAGCCAGAGGCTCTGGTTGCCCCAGGTACGATTCCAGCAAATGTGTCAATGAAATTTGTCCCTGAGCAAGACTCTTAACCCCTAATTGCTCACAGGCCCTCATTGGAAACAAGACCGCAAGGACTTTCATGAACTGACCTGTTAGGAATTATCTTTTTTCTCTCTCCTGGCCCCGCATTATCGCTGCTTGCAGCTATATTGATTCTTGTAATTCAACCGGAGAGTAAGGAATCTATGACATGGTCTGATACACACAAAAAAAAATAGTGCAGAAACTCACAGAACTAGAAAAGGCTAATTCTGGATTACATCATCTAGAGGGAGGTTTCAGGTTTTGAATGGTAAAAATTGGGTTTAAAGGGATATCACTCTACTCAGGCTTTTGTGAGCCCCCCAGACCGTTTTTAAGTTGCTGATAAGTTGTTCTTATCATATAATGAATCAAGCAACTTAACACTTTAAGACCTGAGGTGATTCAGTTTTTTGGAAAAAAATTCTAAAAAGAATTGTTCAAGATTTTTCAAAGATAGCAGATCTACAAGCTGATAGCGCAGCACTCAGCTAGCCAAATAAATCTAAAGTGACACAGATGCGTGGGGGGCTCACAAAAGCATGAGTAGACGATACAATGACCCAAAGTTTTTTTGAAAGTGAAATATCCCTTTAAGGCCAGGAAAGACCAACCAAACATTTCCAAACAAACAGACACATACAAACATTGTAACACCACCAGTGAGCCCTACAATGTTTGAGGTTGTCTTTAGAATCTGAAAAGTAGAGGGAAAGTGATGCAACCATTTCCCATCCTCTTTAAGTAGTCCTTTGTATTGGCCTGAGTCTTGGGGGTTTAGCGAGGTGGGGTGTTAGTGACCTACCTAGACTTCTTGGGGAACAGATCCTTGCTGTGTTTGGTCCTTTTGGAGAGCTGAACAGCTGACAACGGCTCCTGGATCTCGTCTACCAGAGCTGCCATCATGCCTCGTTTCTTTTTTGCCTCGTTTTTCATCTGCTTCTCCTCTCTCATTGGTTTGCTGGCATGTGGCTGAGAAGGGACGTCCAGCTCCTTGTGCACGGCCTTCAGCTGGGAAGGGAGGGAACAAGGGAGACCAAAGATTAGATCACGACACTCAATTCAATTCAATTCAATTCAATTCAATTCAATTCAATTTTATTAAAGTGTCAAATCACAACAAGTTGTCTCAAGACACTTTACATGTAGAGAAGAGACCCGACAATCCCACCCTGAACAAGCAATTTTTGCGACAGTGGCAAAGAAAAACTCCCTCTTAACTGGAAGAAACGTCAGGCAGACCCTAGGTTCTAGGGCGGGGGCCTTCTGCCTCGACCGTGTCGGGGGAGAGAGAGAGAGAGAGAGAGAGAGAGAGAGAGAGAGAGAGAGAGAGAGAGAGAGAGAGAGAGAGAGAGAGAGAGAGAGAGAGAGATACAGTGCAAGTAGTAACAGTAACAATAGTAGCACATATAATAGTGTAAGATATATAGGATAGTATAATATAGTACAGCAATAATGTGTATGTTGTATATAATGGTATAATATAAGAACGTTAAGTATAGTGGTATAGTGCAGTGTAGTAGAAATCCACGGTCGTGCTCCATGGAGAGGCCCGGTCCCGGTCTCAAAAGATCAAAAAAATAGCAGATGTACATGCTCACAGTGTGGCACTAAAGGGACGCGCTGTGAGCTTGTATATCTGCTATTTTTGAATAGCCAAAATATAACATCTGGATAAAGTGGTTAAAATGATTGTGATGTTGTATTAACCCTCCTGGAACCCTAAATCACTTGAACCCTAGCATCCCTATTCCAGGGGGAACAGTCGCCAAAACTAGCAGATCTACAAGTTCACAACGCATCTCGCTGTGGCGCGTTGTGGGCTTGTAGATCTATTTTGGTGTAGAGAGGAAAGAAGAACACACAGTGCAGACAGAGCCAAAGGTCAAATATTAAGGGTTAAATATCTGAAAATACACATTAACAAGAATCCAACATATTAAAGGGATAGTTTTTGTCGCATTCCTAAGCCAATAATTTGATGAGCGGCAGCGGTTCCGGTAGGAGACACAAAGAGTCTCCTTTGTGTCTCCTACCGGAACCGCTGCCTACCGGTCCGTTGGTCATCAAATGATTGGCTTAGGAATGCGACAAAAACGAAAAAATATCCATGAATTCAAGTCTCCATGGGGTGATAAGTGGTAATCGATAGAAAAAAGAAAAACTATCCCTTTAATAGTCAATATGTTCTAAACACACTCAAACTAAATCAAACAAAAACATGATTTGGCACAACTCTGATGATAGTGATGTCAAGTCTATGAAAAAGTTGAATCTGCAACACAGTTTATTACAATAGTGGGGTTCATCTCTCTCTCAGGTAGGGGGTCCTTGAACACCCCTTTAGGCCACAGCACTCCTGAATGATATTCTTACTTTATAGCATCATTTATGTCATATTACAGTACATACATATGTAAATCATTACAGTATGTCACGAGGAAAACTTTGGAGAATTTACGTTTCCACTAGGACAGATTGAGAATAACTTGACATACGATACGATACGATACGATAATACTTTATTGTCAGTTCACACTGAAATTTGTCTTGCGACCCAGCAGCCATGTATGCAACAATAAACAGTTCACACATTTGACATGACACAAGAAAAACAAAACACAATACAAAATACATACATAAAGACATACAAAGACAAGAGCAATGTCCACCTCTCAGCCTACCCTTGGCCTATAAATCCTGATTGAGCCTCAGTGTCGTCTGATGGACAAAGGACCTCTTCAGTTTGACCTTATTGTATGTAGGAACACCGTATCTCCTTCCTGAAGGCAGCAACCTATATTCTCCATAAAAAACATGGCTAGTGTTTGAAGTGATATTCCTTGCCAACCTTATCATACTATCATTATACGTAGTTGTATAGAGCCTCTGAAGTGGCTGTCCAACAATCTTTGAACAAATGTTCAGTTGCTGCAGCAGTTGTGACTTTAAGGCTACAGACAGACATCCATACCAGGTGGTACTACAGTACTGAAGAACACTCATTATAACAGAAGTGAAAAACAAAAGAAGAATCTGTCTACTAGCACCAAAAGATCTCAAACGGCGAAGGAAATAGACTCTTTGCTTTGTCTTCTTACCCACTGATTCAAGCTGTTCTTTCCATGACAGAAGGTGGTCAATTACTACTCCTAGGTATATATACGAACATACCTGGTTGATCTGTTCACTATGAATAGTTATGGGGGATCTGTGTATCTCTAGTGGGGCACCAAAAACAATCTCCTCTGCCTTTTTTGTGTTAATGATAAGAGCGTTGTTATCGCTCCACTCCACCACCTTATTTACTCTGTGTTGGTGCAGTCCAGGATCACTGGAACTATCCAAAAGGGAAATCAAAACTGTATCGTCAGAGTACTTTAGAATGTATTGGTCTGTTTTGTCAGTGCGACATTCAGACAGACATTCCTCAGTACGACAGCTGTCAGTATAAAGGGTGAAAAGTACAGCTGAGCTTACGCAACCCTGGGGAGCACCAACATTAGTAGTTAATGCTGCGGAGAGGGTTTTGTTCACTTTCACCCTCTGTACTCTGTTAGTAAGGAAGGAAGCATACCAGTGAATTAAGTATGGATTCAGTTGCAACTGCACCATCTTTGACACCAGAATATCAGACTGTATTGTATTGAAAGCTGAAGAGAAGTCTAAGAACAGCACCCTTGCATAATTCTTATTAGACTTATCTAGGTGTTTTGTAATGAAGTGGACCAGTGTGACAACCGCATCCTCTGTACCGCAACCTTTCTTATAAGCAAACTGACAGGGGTCAAATTTGTCTTTAGTTATACTTACAAGATGTTGCAACAGTATTCTTTCCAGTGATTTCATGATCACTGAAGTGAGAGCTATGGGTCTATAATCCTTATGTTCTTTTGGACATTGGATTTTGGGTAGTGGTTTTATGTGTGAGGTTTTCCAACACAGAGGAATTGTGTGTGTGTCTACAGAGGTTTGAAAAATTGGTTGCCACACAGGAGCCAACTCAGATGCAAAGTTTTTGAGGAGAAAAGCACTGCACTCGTCCGGCCCATTAGCTTTCCTTGTGTTAGTACACCGAAACACTTTTCTGACATCCTCTTCAGTGATGACAATTCTGTCTGAGGGGGCAGGTGTTACAGCCTTGAGTATTTCAGTGCACTTAGAGGAATCGCCTAATGATTCGAATCTGGCAAAGAAAGTATTTAGGTCATTAGAAAAGCCAAGTTCATTATCTGTCACAATAGGTTTGGTTGGGGATGACATTCCTGTCATGGATTTCATAGTATCCCACGCCTTTTTGTGATTTTTGGCTTTAAACGCATCCTCTAGATGCTGTCTATGTGTCAATTTTGCCTGCCTCATTTTTATTTTGAGCTTTCTTTCCGTCAACTTGAGTGCACCGAAGTCTTTGTTTATGAAGGCTATTTTCCTTTCATTTATTACATCTTTTATGTCCTTGGTCACATATGATTTATTGTTCGGAAAGATTTTAATTTCCTTTGTAGGAACAACCAGCTGTACACAAAAATTAATATAATCATTTGTAACATTGGTTGTTTTGTCCAATGAACTTTCTCTAAATGTGTCCCAATCTGTACAGTCCAGGCATGCTTTTAGTTGTTCCTTGCTTTCATTTGTCCATGTCCTAACTACTTTCTTCTCCAGTTTTCCCCTCTTCAGTTTTGACTTATAGACTGGAGTTAAGCACACGACATTATGATCAGAGGTCAATATAGGCGGCCCAACCGTGGCAACATATGCTTTTGGAATGTTCACATAACACTTGTCCAGAATGTTATTTTTCCTAGTCGCATCCTTAACATATTGTTCGAATCCTGGCAACACGGTGTCCAGATAGCACTGATTTAAGTCCCCAAGCACGATGGCTGGTGCCTCTGGATACTGCAGTTGCAGTCCGTGTACACAGTCAGCAATGGTTTTTGCTGCTTGTGCAGCTCTTCCCGTCCCTTTAGGAGGCACATATACTAGAAACAGTAAAATGCACCCAAATTCGCGGGGAAGGTAGAAAGGTCTTAAAGTCATGCCTAGGATCTCCACGTTGGGATCGTCGCATATCCTAAGTTTGACGGAGAAGGATCGACACCAGAGATCATTTATGTACACACATACACCACCGTAGCCACTCCCTCCACCTCTGTCCAGTCGTACCATAGTAAATCCGGGGACTTCATAAAGTGAGTCTGGTTTTGATGGCTGTAACCAGCTCTCAGTGAAACATAACAGTGATGCCTCACGAAAATCATGATTGTACCTGGTGTATGTCCGTATCGTGCCTATTTTGTTGTGCAGAGAACGCACGTTGGCCAGAACGATAGAAGGGAGCGGGGGGCGGGTGAATCTCCTCCGTAGTCGGGTCCGAATTCCCCCTCTTTTCCCTCGTCTCCTCTTCCTCTTTCCTCGGATCAACTCCACGGGGATGTTATCAAACACCGGTAGGTGAACGTGGTTTGCCGTTGTGTTCGGCTCCGGCGGCCGTAATGCCAGCAGTGCAGCTCGGCTGTACACACAGGCGGTCCCGGTCGCGCCGTTTTCACGCCAGATGTTTGTGTCGAGTTGAGTCTTTTCAACCGACAGGCAGGAGTTGATAGTCCATAGGATCAGCAGCAGAGTAATTTCTACCGCTCTCATCTTGTATCCCACAACATGTAACGACATATAGGCACACGGACAACACAAATAACGAAAACAATAAGGCATACAAGGCCCTCTGAGATCGCGGTGCAGCCGCAGAGCAGCGCACACGGAAGCAGCAACCCTGCAGCAGCTGATAAACTACTTGCACTCCAGCATCCCTATTCTGGGGGGAACATTCACCAAAAATAGCAGATTTAAAAGTTCACAAGGCGTCACAATGTGACGCTTTGTGAGCTTGTAGATCTGCTATTTTTGGCAAAGAGATTTGGTGTAGATTACAGTGTAACTCAGGTGTGTTCTGGGTTCAAATCCGGGGTAGAAGAGGAAAGTTACATAGTGAAGTTTTAATGTTATGGATGGTATTGGTGTGTGTGTGTGTGTGTGTGTGTGTGTGTGTGTGTGTGTGTGTGTGTGTGTGTGTGTGTGTCTGTCTGTCTGTCTGTCTGTCTGTCTGTCTGTCTGTCTGTCTGTCTGTCTGTCTGTCTGTCTGTCTGTCTGCCTGCCTGCCTGCCTGCCTGCCTGCCTGCCTGCCTGCCTGCCTGCCTGCCTGCCTGCGTGCGTGCGTGCGTGCGTGCGTGTGTCTGTGTGTGCGTGTGTCTGTGTGTGTGTGTGTGTGTGTGTGTGTGTGTGTGTGTGTGTGTGTGTGTGTGTGTGTGTGTGTGTGTCTCTCTCTCTGTGTGTGTGTGTGTGTGTGTGTGTGTGTGTGTGTGTGTGTGTGTGTGTGTGTGTGTGTGTGTGTGTGTGTGTGTGTGTGTGTGTGTGTTCATGCTACAGCCCTCACAGCTCTCTATGTAGGGCAGGAGGAGCTTTAGCTTCCTGTCAACAAGAAACCACACGATGAAGAGATAAGATGAGCTGATGTGTCACCAGTGGTGTAGTGTAGTTATGACTGGCCTCAGTGCAGGGTATTTAGGATGACCCCCTCCCTCCACAGAGTGCATTATTATGAAGCACACATAGATCCTGCATGGGGAATTCACAAAATATAAATAAAACACACAAACACAAAACACACACACACATAGATAAAATATCTCATTACTCAGCTATTTAAAAACAGTATGTTTTAAAACCAACATTAAATGTAAGATGTTGCCTTCCATAGATAACTACACAATGGCAAATAATCAGTTTACAGGCACTATGTGTGGGATGTATACGGCTCATAAATGTGTGCTTTGCACTGGCAGACATCCATGCATGTCAATACATCCTCCATGTTGTTACGTGCAAAGTTCAGTGGCCTCTGGTTTCTATTTACTGCTCAGTGCTCAGATCCGGTCTAGAGCCCGCCTACTGGCTCTGTAATTTGCACACATTAAGCACACAGACCGGATCTGCAACCTGCAACGCCCCTTTTACCTCCTCTTGTTTAGTTCTCATTGGTCTCTGAACTGTCAATCTAAATGTATTCATCTCATTCGCTGTGGGAAGGGTGGGCGTGTCTACTAGTGACTGCAGCCTTTGGTCTGAGAAGCGCGAGCCGAGGAGAGAAAAAAGGTCTGGTACATGGTCGGTCTAATGTTCTTAATTTAGATGACAGACAGGAAGAAATAAAATAACCCACTTTACAGCCAGCCAGTCAGCCAGCCAGTCAGCCAGTCAGCCAGCCAGGCAGGCAGGCAGGCAGGCAGGCAGGCAGACCATAGATATAGAAACCTAGATACCTCATTGGCCTCTGCAGTACGTTGGAGCAACTGGTATCGCGGTCGCCATTTTAGAGTAGGCAAGCTACCATTCAAAGTGACTACTGGCCAATCACAACGCGTCTAACTGACTTTTGCTGCGCGGCTGCCTCTTACGAAAGACCCGCCCCCACCTGCCTCTGATTGGCCTACCGAACGCCCCCTTCTGTGACACACGCGGAAGCTTGCCTACTCTAAAATGGCGCCCGAGATACCAATGCCTCAGAGCCGAAGGAGGCGTCTACCTTTTCTATGAGGCAGACAGCCAGGCAAGGAAACCCTGTTGACAAAGCATTGCATCATGGTCTACCGTTCATGGTTGACTAAATTACACTCAATCAATAATAATAAAAAAGTTACATGAACACGTTCTTAACCCATTGAGACCAGGAAAGAATCTGTGTCTTTTTTAGATTTTTAGCAAACATTTGAGCAAATATTTCAATATATTTATTTTCAAAGCAAACATTTTTAACTTAAATCTTGGCTTCTGGGGGGATTCTACAAATGTAACTCTAAATCCTAAATCCTAGTTGTTGTTTTTTTTAGATTTTTCCTTTTGCTATAATCAGTGACTCAAACTTTTTTCATGTCAAGGACCCCCAAAATGATATGAATTTTGGCCGCGGACTCCCATCTCAATTTTTTTTTTCCAGGGACCCCCAGAAGTCGTAACAGAGTTAAAAATGTGCGCTACAGGAAAAAAAAGATATTCAAAGATGTGCACACATTTTCACGATTTTTCACAAAAATATCAGATCTACAAGCTCATAGTGCGGCACTCGGTGCCGCGCTATGAGCTTGTAGATCTGATATTTTTGAATAGCCCAAAGAAATCTTAAAATGACAGATGCGTTCTCGGTCTGAAAGGGTTAAACTTCAAACACTGACCTCTACCTCAAAATTGCATTTTTATTTGGGCTCTATTTCTTTCTTGATATCTTTAGGCTTATGTATTTATGTATTTACTCATTTATTCATTTAGGTTCGACCAAATGTGTAATTATTATACTTTTGTGCGTGCGTGCATGTGTGTGAGTGTCACCTCCGGCACTGCTTGACCTATCAGTATGAAACTTTGAACACACACTCCCTGTAGGACAAATAAGAAGCTCTACAGCATAAGTTTCAAGTTGGTCTTATGGTGGCGCTATAACAGGACGCTTCAGGAGGCCAGTGGTTGGTCACTTTTAGACGCCCACTCCTGCCACAGCGAATTACATTCATTCATTTTTTTCAGATTGACAGTTAAAGGTAGGGTAAGTGATATTTTTTGGTTAAAATAAAAAGTATTTTGTTAAAATGTTAAAACACTATATTCTGATAGTAATCATTGCTATAGAGTGTTTTTTCAGTAACAGATGTCTCCCTGTCTCTCCAGCTCTTTAATAAACAGAAAATAAATTTTCCGGTAGGTGTCAAATTCTCAGCCAATCAGGAGAAAGTACACATTTTTAAGCTTAATTTGTATAGTGTTCCAGTTCCAATTTTGTCAGCTCATTTCTTAGTGTCATCACTTCCAATTTCACTTGTTTAATCTGTATCCTGATTGATTTCTCTCTCCTGGTTGGATCAAATTGGAAATGAAACTGAAACAAAAATGCATTTTCTGTTTAATAAAGAGGTGGAGAGACAAGGAGACTCCTGTTACTGAACAAACACTCTATAGCAATGAGTACTATCAGAATATAGAGCTATTTAACACTTATTTTAACCAAAGCAAATCACTTACCCTAAGCGACGAATGAGAACAAAAAAAAGGTTTTGAAAAAAAGGCATTGCAGGTTGCAGATCCAGTCTGTGTATGAGCCTCATGTGTGCAAACCGAAACAGTAGGCGGGCTCTAGACCGGATCTGAGCAATGAGAAGTGAATAGGAACCGTTTTCCCGCAAATCCACCATTTGATCACCTGGTCAGCTTTTGCGGGAGATTTATGGTCGCTCGCGAGTGTCCGGGAGCAGACGCTAATTCCCGGGAGACTCCCGGAACTTCCGGGAGAGGTGGGATGTCTTAATCTGCATGCCTTGACGTGTGTGTGTGTGTGTGTGTGTGTGTGTGTGTGTGTGCGTGTGCGTGTGCGTGTGCGTGTCCGTGTGCGTGTGCGTGTGCGTGTGTGTCTCTTCATGCTGCAGTCCCTCAGAGCTCACACTCACTAGCTGTAGCTTCCTGTCAACGAGAAAGGTGTGAATTCACATGAAACCACGTGATGAAGAGATACGATGAGCTGACGTGTCACTAATAAACACACAGACGACAGCGAGTGTTGATCACAGTCACAATCAGAACCAGTCGGTGAAGATCGGTGAAGTTCCAGTTGAGAATCCAGTGTGAGTGAATCCAGACATGGGTCAAACAGGGATAGTGTTGTTCCTTCTGCTCTTCAGCTCAGGTAAACACTTTGAAGGACACTTGTTGGTTGATGTGGATGTGAAAGACAACATGACGCTTAAACAACATCAGTACTGCTGCCTGCGTCACTGCATGTTAACATGCACTCTGTGTGTGTGTGTGTGTGTGTGTGTGTGTGTGTGTGTGTGTGTGTGTGTGTGTGTGTGTGTGTGTGTGTGTGTGTGTGTGTGGGCGCGTGCCGTGAAGTGAAGTGTTTTTTTTTTCCTTGAGTCTGTAAGCATGCATATGAATAAATTAGGTTGATTAGAGTTTTGCCGTGGCATATTCATAATGTTAAGTTAAAATGTATGACCTATTCATAATGTTAACCCTTTAAGACCTGGAACGCATCTGTGTCATTTTAGATTTCTTTAGCTATTGAAAAACAGCAGATATACAAGCTCATGGCGCGGCACCGAGTGCCGCGCTATGCGCTTGTAAATCTGCAATTTATTTTTTAAAGCTTGATTTTTTTTGCAAATCTTTGAATACATATTTTTTATTGCGAACATTTGTAAAATATTTTGTTCCAGGGATCCCCAGGAGCAAAGATTTGAGTTACAAATGTCCGCTTTAAAAATATATATATACAGAGATTCCAAAAAAAATCACAATTTAAAAAAAATAGCAGATCTACAATCTCGTAGCGCGGCATTCGGTGCCGCACTATGAGCTTGTAGATCTGGGTTAAGTTAAAAGCTTGTAGATCTGGGTTAAAACATATATGGCATATTCATAATGTTAAGTTAAAATGTATGGTGTATTCATAATGTTAAGTTAAAACGTATTGTCTATTCATAATGTTACATTTAAATGTATGGTCTATTCATATGGGTCTTTTTCTGCTTTATTCTATTCTTTATTGATAGTCCACAGTGTAGAGATAGTAAGCAGGGACTGAGAGTCAGGGAGTGACATGCAGCAAAGCTCCACCGGGCTCAGGAATCAAAGTTTACGTGGTACACACCTTAACCACTCAGCTATCCATGGCCCCTAAATGTGTAAAGTCAATTCACATATTCAACAAAGACACCTCTGTCTTCAGCAGTTATTTTTTTTATGAGTGTGGCTTCATTACACATTTAATGTATTGTTTTTTAAATATTTACATTGTATCATCAGTAAATTATCAGTGAATTATGCTCAGTGTAACAGCTACGTATGTACAGTGCATATTGTCATCATCATGAACACCATGGAAGATGTTTGTTTTGACGTTTTATTTTGTTTTGTTTTGTTGTGATGCTCATGGTTGAAACTAGGTGTCCTACAGTATCTTGCACACCGCCTTACCCCTTATCTACTATTTTGAAAAACATTTTAAAATGGTTTTTAAAAAAATGTACAAGCTCACAACGTGTCAATGTAGATCGGCTTTTGAACTATTGATTGAACTATTTAAAAATGTTTTTCAAAATAGCAAAGTATGGCTTATAAGTTTAGGCATAAGGGGTAAGATAGGGCCATTGGTCTCTTCAATGTGTGAATTTACATTACAGCACTGGTTCTCAAACTTTTTTATTTCAAGGACCCCCATAACTCTGAGATAACATTACGGGTCCAATTCCCGTCCGATTCTGCTAAGGATTACATTGTCAACTACGGGAATTCCCGTCTGATTATTTTTTTTATTGTTTTATAAAAGATTGCGCTGTTCTCCAACCACAACCTGTTACACTGAAGCTCATTTAGTTTTTATGTCTCTCATCAGCTCTCCAGACTGAACCAACACACAACACAAAAGGTAAGTCTGCCTGTCCGCCTGTCCGCCTGCCCGCCTGCCTGCCCGTCTGTCCGTCTGTCCGTCTGTCTGTCTGTCTGTCTGTCTGTCTGTCTGTCTGTCATTCCGTCCGTCCGTCTGTCCGTCCGTCCGTCCGTCTGTCTGCCCTTGCCTGCTTGTCTATAAGTCTTTCTGTAAGTCTGCCTGCCCACCCACCTGTCTGTCTGTCTGTCTGCCTATCTGTCAGTCTGCCTTTCAGTCTGTCTTAGCCTGGGATCAATACCTTTTTCGGGTTTATGATCAAAGACATTGTAATAGGGCCAACCTAATAAATACTTGATGCAGCATAGTTTAGCTTATTTTTAAAATACAAAATAAATATAAATGTGAGTGTACTTTCCGGAGACTATTTAGCGTCTGTCATACGTTTGTCATCCCACAGGGATCCCACAACAAAATCCTCCCACTATATTACACATATTTAAAGTGAATAAAAAGGTCAGTCAGTAAATACAGCAGCTTCACAACATCCAAAGATGGTGATTAATAAATCTATATTTATAATGTTATTTATGTACCTAGATGTTACACGTAGATAGATAGATAGATAGATAGATAGATAGATAGATAGATAGATAGATAGATAGATAGATAGATAGATAGATAGATAGATAGATAGATAGATAGATAGATAGATAGATAGATAGATTGATTGATTGATTTGCAAGGTGTGTGAATTTTTAAATGTAAACCGACTCAAATGTAATGTCTCACGTTCTTTAGAGGTGGAGCCCTTCCTCATCGTAGCCAACAACTACAACATGATGAAGATCAACTTAGACGGCTCCAGCTCCACAGAGCTCAAACAGGTGAAAACCATTAGACATAACAATACAGCCTATGTAATGGTGGGAAGTAACTAAGTACATTTACTCAAGTACTGTACGTAGGTAAACAAAATATGATTTTCTTTTTACTTGACTTGATTATTTCCAATGTTCAATACTTTTACTTCTACACCACTACATTACAAAGGCACACATTGTACTTATGACTCCACTACAATTATTTGAAAATGTTAATTACTATTTACTTTACAGATTACTTTATTACAAAACATACATTAACCAGTTATGACCTATTTTATACATAGGCTATTCAGAAATATACGCAAAATGATTTAAAAGAATGGAAAAAAGTACTTTTATTTTTGCTAAGTATAATTTGTAATACTTTTGTACTTTTGAATATAGGACGTATATCCTACTTGCAACAGAGTATTTCTGCATTGTGGTATTGATACTTATTATATGATACTTAGTAATCTGAGTACTTTTTCCACCACTGGTAATCCTACACTATATTCTACACACACTGCTTTTGACATGCTGGAATGTATTCCTGTCTGAGACTAACACAACTGCTGTGGTGTGACAGGACTTGAGGGGAGCAGCAGTGGTTCTGGACTTTGACTATCAGCAGCAGATGATCTACTGGATAGATCAGTTCCCCTACAGGATCAGTCGCATGCACATCAGTGGCAGTGACGTCCAGGTCAGTGTGACAATGACAACGATGAGGATGAATGACAGGAAAGGGAAACCAAATGAACAATACTAAGTATTTGTAATATAAATACTTTGTAATATCAATGTTAAATATCAAACAAGAGAACAGGGTGCCTGGTGGCTCAGTCACTTAGTAGTAGTGTTTCCCAAACAGTGGAATGGGACCCGTTTTGGGGTCAAGGACCCATTTTCAAATGTAACAAATGAACTTTTTATTTTTAAACCCTTTTTATTTTTACTTTAATTAAAATATTATTAGAAAATTAAAACCCGCCTAAAGAGAAAAAAATATTCAAACATATTTGAAAAGAACATTGAAAAAATGTGTTCAAAAAAAGAAAAAGCGAAAATTCCGTAAAACATAAATAAATAGTGAAAATAGCAGAGCTAACAACACATTTTGACCCATTATGAGCTTATTGATCGTCTATTTTCACTAGTTTGGGTCCCAGGGAGATATAACATGTATCTTTTGGGTCTCGAGCTAAAAGGTTTGGGAACCACTGAGTTAGTGTACAAAACGTGTGCTCTCTTAATATCAAAATAGCAGATCTAGAAGCTCACGTGTCGCGATGTGACACATTGTGAGCTTGTAGATCAGCTGTCTTTGAAAATAGATATTAAAAGAATATTAAATATTAAATGAAAATGAAAAAAAGCTAGACACATTTGTGAAAAAAATACACACAAGTATTGTATTCAAAATAAAAGTATAAAACATGGTCTTATGGTATGGTTCATTAACAGGTCCTTCACAACACGTTGACCAATCCAGAGGGTCTGGCTGTTGATTGGGTGGGAGGTAACCTGTACTGGTGTGACAGTGACACCATAGAGGTGTCCAAACTAAACGGGTCGTACAGAACAGTCCTGGTCAACACCGGTCTGGACCGGCCATACTCCATGGCTGTGGATGTACGCTATGGGTAAGAGCACTGTGGTGACATCATGAACCTCACACTCAGGGATGGGTTAACCCCCGCACGGGACCCTGGGTTGACAATTTTTTAGGGCCCCCCCTAAAAAAATTGGAAAAAATAGAAAAAAGAAAAAATCTAGAATTAGTCTTTTGTTAGCAAAAACATTTTTTCTTTTGGGCTAGTGAAAGTTACAGGTATGGTGTGTATGATATGAAATGTGAGCTTTACAGTAATCCTTAATCTTATTCCATCATATTCAAGGGCTTTTGTAGCCCCTTTCGGGACCCTGTACCTTTTTTGTATTTGGGAAGGCGGTATCCAGGGTCCCTTGACGCTCAAATCTCGTACTCGCGGAGTACAAGATAGAGTTTACAGAGTTGCAGTAGTAATGCGCCAAAAGCTGCATTGATCCGTGCGGATCGGCGTTGCCGTTTAACATGTTTAATAAATTAGTAAAACTTAAACTCCTCTCTCACACTCTTGTCCACTGCCCATGTCCCGCCTCTCCGCGTTGTGACTGACAAGCTGCGCGTCCTACGTTACTGCCTCTGATTAGCCGAGCTCCTACATGCTTGCATGACAGTCACAACGCGGGGAGGCGGGACATGGGCAGTGGAGAAGAGTGTGAGAGAGGAGTTTAAGTTTTACTCATTTATTAAACATGTTAAACGGCAATGCCGATCCGCACGGATCAATGCAGCTTTCAGCGCGTTACTACTGCAACTCTGGGTAATTTGAGAAAAAAACAGGGTCCCGAAAGGGGCTAGGGCTTTTGGAGAGAAATGAGACAGACAGTGGTGCACTTTCAGTTCAGCACTGCAGAGGGGAGCTGTGTGTGTCTGTGTCCAGCTGATGCTCATTGGCGCTCGTTAATGCATCAAGGAAGGCAATTATGTTTCTGCACTGTCAAATAGGTCTACATCTATGATAGCATAAAAGCCAAAGCTTTTACAAGCGACCCTATGCCTTATAGATATTTTGCTAAAGCTGTTGTTAATAACTAGGCTACATTTGGTTGGTAAAGTCCAGATGACAAGAATATGACTATGATTTTAGTGAAATGTATATGTATAAAGTATTTATATTATATTTGTTATTAGTGTCTATGTCCTCTGAAACAATGTGGTTTATAGTGAGAAGTTACTTCACTGGTTCCTTAAGCTTGTATGTATAATTGACTCCGCCAGGCCGAAAGACATGGCTAGAGTACGTTTTACCCCCTGTCTGTCCATCCATCCGTCCGTCTAGTTGTATATATTTTTGTGTGTAAAACACAATATGGAAAGCGGCTGCCACGATCAGTCCCAATAATCTGATTCGACAAAACAAGCTGCATGTGTCACAAGCAATATTCATAAAATATTTGAGGTAAAAACATATTAATTGCAATGATGCCTGAAACAAGTATTAGCGCGGCCCAGTTCCCCCGAAGGGCTGTGAGAGCCAAGGGGGCCCCGGCGGCCCAATGCTACAGCCCTGCTCACACTTAATGTATCAACCACCCTGTGAAACACCACGGATACAAGAAGACTGAATTACATCTAAACATAGAACTGATGATATTGCATCATTTTGTTCCTCTTACAGATCTAAGTTTAAAAAGTCACTAATAAGAATCATATACATATATTGACAAAGACTAAAACAAAGGACATTTTCTACAATATATGATTTTAGTGAATTTATTTTTCTTTATTAACCCAAGACCAGGAAAGCATAATTTGTGTCATTTTAAGATTTCTTTGGCTGATATACAAGCAGATATACAAGCTCATAGCGCGGCACTCGTATATCTGCAAAAAAATGTTAAATTGGGAAATTTGGATTTGAGTTAAAAAATATTATATATATTCAAAGATTTGCACACATTTTCACAATAAAAAAAAAGATCTACAAGCTCATAGTGTTGCACTCTGTGCTGCGCTATGAGCTTGTATATCTGCTTTTTTTTGAATAGCTAAAGAAATCTAAAAATTACACAGATGCAATACAGTTTCAGTTAGTATATATTTTTTGTAAATCCTCGTTTTTATTTGTACTTCAGTTAACTAAAATGTTTTATTCTATTCTACTTTTCCTTATTGTATTAGATTTATTTCACTATAATAACCCTGGTATGTACTCTTCATCATGTTGTATGTCCACTAGTACTGTACAGTACTGTATGTGTGATTAGTTGTGAATAGTGACCCTGACACAGTGTCTCCCTGACAGATACTTGTACTGGTCAGACATAAGTAACAACAACCCCCACATAGAGAGGATGGGGATGGACGGCACCAACAGGACAGTCATCGTGAAGGATAAGATCTCCAAGCCCTACGGTCTGACGTTAGACTACATCAACGATCACATCTACTGGAGCAACGAGGAGAAATACATTGAGTTTGCCAACCTGGATGGAACCAACAGACACACAGGTAACACACACACGCACACGCACGCACGCACGCACACGCACACACACACACACACACACACACACACACACACACACACACACACACACACACACACACACACACACACACACACACACACACACACACACACCAGAAGTGTTGCGTCACTTGGGCAATAAAGCTCTTGCCCAGTCTAGCTGCTGAAAGACGGCCAGAAAAACAAATTCTGCTCCTCCGACAACAATTGATACATTACTGCTACTTACTCACTTTACCACAGTGATACATTGGCTGCCACATTCACACCTTTTACCAAGTTACAAAACTGCTGACTCTGCATATCAATGGTCCATGTGTGACCTGTTAAGTACCGTAGTTTGTAGGAGGCATAGGCTACTGTCAGATGTCCTGAAGGAGTCCAAAAGAGAATGGATAATGGTCCTGGGATTCAATAATGAAATTACAGAGGTGAGTAACTAAGTAAATATACTCAAGTACTGTACTTAGGTACAATTTTGAGGTATTTGTATTTTACTCAAGTATTTCCAATTTCTAATATTTTTCCTTCTACTTCACTACATCTCAGAGGCAAATATTGTACTTTTACTCCACTGCAATTATTTGAAAACTTTAGTTACAAGTTACTTTGTAGATTTTGAGTATTACAAAACATACAGTAGATCGGCCATTTGTAGATTTGTATACATTTGATAACTTGAAATGGGACATTTTGTATAATGAGTACTTTTACTTGTGGTACTTTGTAAAGGGAATCAGACCCTGGGCGAGTTAGACCCAGACTCCCTCACCAGAACCCCTTCGAGGTGTGCTAATTCCTCTCCGGTTATTGGAATTTTAACCTTACTCCTACTTATCGCTTATATCTAGAATGGATAAACTCTTGTCTCTTGAGTTCAACCTTAAGGATCTATTCTCGGTAGATTACAAGTGGCTTCCGACAACGACTAGACTCAGACTTGGACTAGACATTGCTCAAAACTCAAGCACAAATCTAAAATAAGATTTAATAACACTCAGTGATCGGAAACCAATACTATTGCCTTGGCGTCTTTGACCAGCAGTTACGGGACACAACTACTGTTGTATCTGCGTGTGCTCCAACATCAACTGTAACAGACCTAATTTCACTCCTGGCTCTGCGTTATTACACAGCAGCTAGTGTCTAGTGATTTCTCGTGAGTAGCGCTCTGTATCTTGCTTGTATAGGAAATAAATGAGAGCCACTCGTTGAGAAATGAACCTAGCACCAACCACCTTACTTGGTAATAAATAGCAGATAGCTGAGAATGAAACTTTAGACCGTTGACAGGGCCTGTCCCAACCTGTGTCAGTTAGAGAGAAACTCTCAAACACGGGTTAGCTCCTATACTAATGTAGTAATATGTGTTAGCAGTCTTACCACAAAAATACAGGAAAAGAACAAAATACCCGGATATCTTTCTTGGCTAATGAGGCAGTGGGGAGGCAGCCGTCACACGAAAATGAAGTTCAATAAAAAGATTTATTAAGGAAGTGAGTTACAAATATAGAGAGTAAAGTATTGAGAAGAGGAAAAGGCCACCGAAGTGGCTAGCAGCTAAATCTGAGCAAAACATAAGTCTCTAGATGCAAAGTCCAGGAAAAATCTGCCCATCCCTGGGCGACCGGAGGTTAAGTACATCAACCCCTGTGGCAGAACACTGTCATTACATGGCATCGCTCACCCCTCCCTTCCAGTCCAACTTCCAACTCTCGAAGCACGTGGTTACTTCCTGTCACGTCTCACCTCCACCAAGCAGACAGTGCGTGACCTTGGCTGTCTGGCCTGTTATCAGCTTACACAGGCAGCTGGTGAGAAAGTGTGTGGGAAGCGATCTAAGCAAAAACATAGCAGAGCTATAATGTTATAAGCTAAACATCAGTTTTGCATGTTTCAATGGTCTCTAATAGTATGGACCATGTTGGCTTCTTGGATCGGGTCGGTATTGGCTGGGGGGTGCCCCGTAGAATCCTGTTGTAGGATCGGGGCCGGGGTAGGGTCCTTGTTGGGGTCCCCTCGGTGCATAAAGGTGGGGGTACGGCGGTGGTCCCCCCCCTGTTGTAGGGACAGCGTTGTAAGGTGGATTCCAATTGTTCCACCTCTCGCTGCCTTCGGGCCAGGCAGCGGCAGCAGCAGGTGCCCTGGCAGCACGGTTGTGTTTCAGCTTCTCTCTTTTCTTCTTGCCGGCCGACACGGCAGGCGCTTGGGGCAAGGGTCTTACAGGAGCTCGGGGTCTAGGGGTCACATTGATGGCTTGGGCCTCGCTCTCAACATACTTTAAGTACATTTAGATGCAAATACTTTTATACTTTTACTGAAGTAGCCTACCTTTTGAATTCCGGACTTTTAATTGTAACAGAGTATTTCTACATTGCAGTATTGATACCTTTGATTAAGTGAAACATTTGAGTACTTTTTCCACCACTGAAGGCTAGAGTGTGTTGTTGGGGGGGGGGGGGGGGGGGGTACAGACTAGACGCACACACACACACACACACACACACACACACACACACACACACACACACACACACACACACACACACACACACACACACACACACACACAGTAGCTTTAGCCTTCAGCTTGTTCATTTCTAGTGTTTAGTATCTGTTTTAAATAGTTCAGTGTAAGAAAAAACAAGGAAAGCAACGAGAGCATTATTTACTTTTGTATACTTTACTGATACATCATATTCTTTCTAATATTGTGACTCTTTTGGTTTTGTGTGTCCATAGTTATGAGTCAGGACAACATCTATGCCATTACTCTATTTGAGGATCACATCTACTGGACAGACAGGACGACCAGATCCATCTACAGAGCCAACAAGACTCAGGGAACCAACAAGATCAGACTCATCAGATACCTAATCTATTCATATGACATCCACATGTACCACCCCTATAGACAACCTGAGGGTCTGTACAACCTACTGTATACAACACTCTCATTATTACTCTTCATGCCGTTTTATTACTTTTATTTACAATATGTTGTATTAGTGTATCTTGATCTGTTTTGAAAAGTGCTATAAAAAGGACCTGGCATATAAAAACAACCTGGCATCCATATCCTGGCAATGTTGTTATAGGCGAAAATATTGATTTGATTTATTCCCCCCCCCCCCCCCCCCCCCCCCCCCAACATAAAATAATAAAATAGTGACAACAACATCATGTACAAGCTCATATTGCATCACAATGCAGAATGTTGTGAGCTTGTAGATCGACTATTTTCGCAAGGAAAATATACAGTATGTGCCTTAACATTTTGACTTGTTGTTTCTTGGGCACAGTCTGAAAAGCTCTGTTGTAACATACAGTGGAGGTGTGTGTTCTCATAGTCATTACATTGTGTGCATGTTTTCTCCACCCTGCAGTTTCTGGTCATCCATGTCAGACCAACAATGGAGGCTGCAGTAACCTGTGTCTGCTCTCACCTGGAGGAGGCTATAAGTGTTTCTGTCCCACAGACTTCTACTGGTCAGCTGACAACAAGCAGTGCATGTCCAATTGCTCTGCCAGCCAGGTGATTCACCTCAGCTTCACTTGTGTTACTCTGTATGACATGTCTCAGTGTGTGCTTTAGATCAGTGGTTCTCAACCTGTGGGTCGGGACCCCCAGGGGAGTCCCCACATGGTTTTGGGGGGTCCCCAGATCACAGTGAAGTGATAAATTTAAAGATGTTTTTAATACCTAAAATAAATACCATTACTGCATCAAAAGTAATCAACAAACTATACTATAAAAACTGGTCAAACTTTGGGCAAATTGTCAAATAATATAAGAAAAAGCCAAAACATTTGAAAATAGCTGATCTACAAGCTCACAACACCTCTTAGTGCAAGGCGTTGTGAGCTTGTAGATCTGCTATTTTTACACTAGTATCTGGGGGGTCCCCAGTTCAAATATGATTATTTTGGGGGGTCACGGCCTGAAAAGGTTGGGATCCACTGCTTTAGATACATTACTGATTCTAAACATAATCCTCTGTCTCCCCCATCAGTTTGTTTGTAAGAACTACAAGTGCATTCCATTGTCATGGAAATGTGACAAAGTAGATGACTGTGGGGACCGGTCAGATGAACCTGCAGATTGCTGTGAGTACAGACTGAATAATTACCTCCATATTCATATTCATGCTGTATTAGTACTGTGTTTACAGTGTTTACTATGTTTACTACTTCCATGTCCTTTGACAGTTTCCAACATCTGTATAAATATAACAATCACAAGGTTTATCATGATTGGACAGACACTCATTCATCTAACGTTCCTGTCTACATGTTCACATGTCCCATCATGTGGTTTTCCCTTCAATAACCATCTCACCTCTGTATGAAATAAGAGGCCGTGGTGCTCTGATCCTATTTCACTGCAGAGAATGGAGAATAATCACGTCTTGAGTGGCCGGGACTTGATGTAAATTGGAAATCTTTACAGCTTGGTTCAAAAGAGATCTGGAGGCATAGTTTTGGCCCTGAGAGCCTCTCAGTGCAGCATGCAGTGGGTTGAGACCATGGTGGGATTTCTTTCTTTGGCTTTCGTTACAAAACCTTTAACCCGGCCAGTCATGGAGGCTAAGCCGTCAGTACAAATTCAGACGTACGTATCCCATTTGAGATTATGTTCCCTGAAGTACTCGTCTCTGACTCTGAATATTTCATCACATGTAGCATGGTTTTCCAACTCTTTGCAAAATAAAAAGTTCTCTTTGATACAATCTTCATCCACGTACCTCATGTTGGCAATCAGCTGGCAATGGCCACTTGCATCAGTTGAATCGTCAATTTGGAATGCAAATTTCCCACTTAGTCGTGGTTTCTCACAGAGAACAGATTCCATGTCATCCGACATATCATCAATGCGCCGTTTGATGGTGCATAAAAACAAGTGCTCCTCAACTCCAGTCAGGCTTAAAATAATAGACATTTTGACATTATTCTCCCCAAGATATGTTGTGAGGGAAACTTGAGAAAATAGCCGTTTTGGTTAGAACTGACTTTAAAATAACTTCACGTTTAAATTGATATAAAATAATAATATTTCCAAAGTGTCCAAATTAATTCCAAATATTATGAAATTATTTTGCGGCACCCCAGGTTGCCGTAGAACCCATTTTGAGAACCCCTGGTATAATAGCATGAGGACAGTGAATACATCTTAGAAAATCTATAGATCTATAAGCTGACACCGCGTCGCTGACCTCCATGTCCGTGCCTGTCTGCTCGTGCACTGTGAATTGCACGTTCATGAGTTTTACATACGTGGCTCTTGTTTATAGAAGGCGAGTTATGTTTGTTTGTTTGTTTCAAGGTCGGAGATGGCATTTTTTAAATGGGGGGAACGAACTAAAACCAACAACTGTATCACAATACATGCACACTAGTCATATCCCGGACGCATCCGATGTCAATGTAGGGTCATGTTCAGAGAATAACGCACACTACTATGGAGGTGAACAGGTCCGTCTTTACTGAGTGCCAACCACATACGGTGGCAGCGTACATTACAAGCTGGTTAACAACAACAACAATGTACTCACTTACGACCACATACATTTACGTGCTTCCTGTCGTACATATCACCAGTGTCGTAAACCTTGCGCATCACAGACCGGAGCCAACAGTACACTCATACACAACATGCAGGCTATTACGTCATTTGTAAACGTTCCCAAAGACAAATTTAGTTTGACTTGGACCTCTTCCCATCCACTCTATTTAAACAAGCATGTCACAAAGGACACGGCGAGGATGCGCTTTGATTGGCCAGTCATCCTTTTAACTAACAGTTCTGCCTTGTGTTCGTTTTGCGTGACTTCTGCCTTTTAGTAGGAAGGGGCTAGAGTATCTTGCACACTGCCTTACCCTTTATCTCCTATTTTGATTTGTATATATAATAACTGTATATATATATATATATATATATATATATATATATATATATATATATATATATATATATATATATATATATATATATATATATACATACATACATACATACATACATACATACATACATACATACATACATATATATATATATATATATATATATATATATATATATATATATATATATATATATATATATATATATATATATATATATATATACATACATACATACATACATACATACATACATACATATATATATATATATATATATATATATATATATATATATATATATATATATATATATATATAATATATATACATACATAGATACATACATACATACATACATACATATATATATATATATATATATATATATATATATATATATATGATATAAGACATAAGATATGATATAAAATATATATATTCTTTAATTAAAAATAGTTCAAATAGTCGATCTACAAGCTCACAACGTGTAGATGTAGATCGGCTAGTTGAACTATTGTAAAATGATTTTCAAAATAGTAAAATATGGCATATAAGTTTAGGCATAAGGGATAAGGCGGGACGCAAGATATGCCATAGTTCTCTTCAGTGTGTGAAGGGCGGCTGTGGCTCAGGAGGTAGAGCAGGTCGTCCAATGATCCTTGGGTCGGCGGTTCGAATCCCGGCTCCTCCTGTCCACATGTCAAAGTGTCCTTGGGCAAGACACTGAACCCTACATTGCCTCCAATGATTCGGTCGGCTCTAGCTTGCCACCATGGGTGTGTGAATGTGGGAAAAGTGGGGATGCTGGCGTCGACTGTTCGCCGCTCCACCTCCCAATGACCCCCCCCCCCCCCCCTGTATGAATGAATGAACCATTGTATAGCGCTTTGAGTACTTAGAAAAGCGCCATAAAAATGCAATTCATTATTATTACAGCGTTGGTTCTCAAAATCTTTAATTTCAAGGACCCCCATAACTGTATGGACACTTACGGGTCCATTTGGTTCCATTTGTACATCCAGAGTTACAGATTTGTAAGGGCCCATTTGGTTCCTATTGTAACTATCAATCATTTAGCTGGGGACCCCCTGGAACCCTCTCCAAGGAACCCTGGGGGTCCACAGACCCCACTTTGAGAACCACAAGACCGTACATGAGGGGTCCTATCTTGCACGCCTCCTTAACATATTCACTGCCAATCCCGTAGATCTACATGAATAGGTTTGTCAGTGGTTTACATTAGATTGGACCCTTGGGCAGTTTGTGGGTTAATATTGTTCATCTAGATGAAAGGGAAGGGGACAAGGTCATTTGTCATTTTAGATTTATTTGGCTATTGAAAAATAGCAGATATACAAGCTCATAGCGCGGCACAGAGCGTTAAACTTTTTTTAGCAAATCTTTGAATACATATTTTCTAATGCGAACATTTGTAAAATGTTTTGTTCGAGGGACCCCCAGAAGCAAAGATTTGAGTTACAAATGTTCGCTTTAAAAAAATATATATTCAAAGATTTGCAAAATCAATCACGATTTTTCAAAAATAGCATATCTACAAGCTCATAGCGCGGCACTCGGTGCCGCGCTATGAGCTTGATTCATTACATATTGGAGTTACATGGTATTCATTGGGGTTTATAGAGTTACAATGTGTCATCAAGCCCACCATACAGGTGTGTGTGTGTGTGTGTGTGTGTGTGTGTGTGTGTGTGTGTGTGTGTGTGTGTGTGTGTGTGTGTGTGTGTCCGTCCGTCCGTCCGTCCGTCCGTCCGTCCGTCCGTCCGTCCGTCCGTCCGTCCGTCCGTCCGTGCGTGCGTGCGTGCGTGTCACAGTGGATTCATTGATATACATCTACAGATGTATATTGTGTGAATTATGCTCAGTGTAACAGCTACGTACTGTATGTACAGTGCATATTGTCATCATCATGAACACCATGGAAGATGTTTGTTTTGACGTTTTGTTTTGTTTTGTTGTGATGCTCATGGTTGAAACTAACAAGCAACCAAGAGCATACCTAGCGCTAAGGTAAAAGTGCAATATATCAGCTACCTATTTCCTTAAACAGATGAGACAAAGTAGTCAAATGAGCAGGAGCTAAAAACAAATAATTGTATTGACTAAACAAGATCCAATAAACAATTCAACAATAAAACAAGCATTCGTACAACTAGTTAACAACAAGTAGGCCAGGCAAAGAGGAAGGGTAGTGTTTCCTGAAGAGGTGGGTTTTCAGCCTGCGGCGAAAGATGGGCAGTGACTCTGCTGTCCTGACATCAGTGGGAAGTTCATTCCACCACTGTGGGGCCAGAACAGAAAAAAGTCGTGACCGTGTCGATCGACCAGAAGGACCGTTGAGTGGCGGGCGAGTCAGTCACCCCTTGGTGGCCGACCGGAGAGGTCGGGAAGGGTTGTGGGCATTGACCAATACCCGGAGGTAAGAGGGAGCTGTTCCTTTCGCTGCCCTATAGGCTAGCACCAGGGTTTTAAACTGAATGCGAGCCGCTACGGGGAGCCAGTGCAGGGAACGGAGAAGGATAGTTGTGTGAGAGAACTTGGGGCGGTTGAACACCAGACGAGCCGCAGCTTTCTGAACAAGCTCCAGGGGTCTGATGGCAGATGCCGGAGCGCCAGCCAGGAGGGAGTTGCAGTAGTCCAGGCGGGAGATGACAAGAGCCTGGATGAGCACCTGGGCTGCCTTCTCCGTGAGGAAGGGCCGAATTCTCCTGATGTTGTAGAGGAGGAATCTGCAGGACCGTGTCACTGATGCGATGTTAGCCGAGAACGACAGTTGATCGTCCAGGGTCACACCCAGATTCTTCGCAGTCCGAGTTGACGTCACCACAGCGTTCTCAATGGTGATGGCCATGTCTCGGTGAGGACAGCCCTTCCCCGGGATGAACATCAGCTCGGTCTTGTCCAGGTTGAGCTTCAGGTGGTTCGTCGACATCCACTCCGAGATGTCAGCCAGACAAGCAGCAATGCGTGCCTCCACGTGTGTGTCAGAGGGGGGGAATGAGAGGATCAGCTGGGTGTCATCGGCATAGCAGTGGTAGGAAAAGCCATGGGAGCGGATGACAGCACCAAGAAATGTAGTGTAGAGAGAGAAGAGAAGAGGTACACAGACAGCTACACCTCACGACTGACACAGCCCTGGGTAGGCAACCTAGCCTGCCGGGGATCTAGTTTTATGTGAGTTCTGATATAAATCACAGTTTCTCATTCCCACTGTTGGAGACTGGGCTAAAACAGCAGACAAATTGTGCAATGTAATAATTTGTAACCCTTCAGATCACACGTCTCCGCGCGTCCGTTGAATTGGTGAAATTAAAAGCAGACAAGACTGTTAAAATTAAGTGTATTTAATAATTAAGCAGTAATTAAACTAATTACAGATTGAATATAGAAATGTACTTAACAGAGATCTCTGGGCTCCCAATCAACTGTCCTTAACAGCAACAAGTTACTTCGAGGTCAGTTCATCAGGTCTGAGCCCCGCTATCTGTCCCTGGAGCCTATTTATAATATCCTATACATGTTATACTAAAAGTTATCAAAAGAAGTCGCTGTCGGTCCACCATGGTTTCTTCATCAGAGTAGGCAAGTGGTCCCCCCTGGCTGATTTACGGACCGAGTGCCTCGCACCTATGGAATGCAGCACATCCTCCCTACAGATAACAGTCTGGGCATACTGTCTCAATGCATCAGCCGGCAGTAAGCATCCCCATTGGTCCAGGTTCTCTTCCCAGGGTGTGCAAGTGGCCCCACTGATTTACCGGTCCAGCCGACGGTCTTGGTCTCACCAGCCTAGTCTCAGCACCTGGTAATGTCAAAATAGACGCAGCAGACACCATTGTATTCTCTCTCTAACCGTGACGGTCCTAGACATTAGAAGTGAATTGTGTCTTCTGGGAGATAACACAGCGTTCTGCCATGCGAATAGATCATGTTTATCACAGTGACTGTATTTCTAAGGACATAATTCTAGCAAGGCTATAATGATTTCATAAGTTAATAATGTGTTTTCTGTTAGGGTCTATGCGAACAACAATACAACAATACTAATGAAGACACACACATTTGCTCTTAGTAACTGGGACTTGAAAAAACAGTAATAGTAAAAACACACACATTGGCTCTTTAATCACTAGGGCTAAAAAAGGATATACATTGCCATATAAGGATATAAGTCATTTGCTCATAATAACTAAGGCTTAAAAAGGATATCAGTTGCCATATAAGGATATAAGTTGCCAACACCACCCTGTCAATGCCAAATAAATAGCAGCAAACAGGAGTAATAAAGGACATCTTGTCCTATGTTTCAACAGATAAAACACTACCTGCAACCAACCAGCTGTTACACTGAAACTCATTTAGTTTGTTATGTTTCTCATCAGCTCTCCAGGCTGAACCAACACACAACACAACAGGTCTGTCTGTCTGTCTGTCTGTCTGTCTGTCTGTCTGTCTGTCTGTCTGTCTGTCTGTCCGTCCGTCCGTCCGTCCGTCCGTCCGTCCGTCCGTCCGTCCGTCCGTCCGTCCGTCCGTCCGTCCGTCCGTCCGTCCGTCCGTCCGTCCGTCCGTCCGTCTGCCTCTCTGTCCGTCCGTCCGTCCGTCCGTCCGTCCGTCTGCCTCTCTGTCCGTCTGTCTGTCCGTCCGTCCGTCCGTCCGTCCATCTGCCTCTCTGTCCGCCTGCCTGTTTGTCTGTCTGTCTGTTTGTCTGTCTGTCTGTGTGCTTTCCTGCCTGATTGTCCGTCCGTCCGTCCGTTTATCTGTCTGTCTGTCTGCCTGCCTGCCTCTATTAGTCTCATACTCATACAAGTAGACCTACAGTATGAACAGTGAAATATTGTAATGAGACAATCTTGCTTTGCAGGGTGTGTGCATTTTTTTTATGTAAGCCAACTCAAATGTAATGTCTCACTTTCTCCAGAGGTGGAGCCCTTCCTCATCGTAGCCAACGACCTCAACCTGATGAAGATCAACTGGAACGGCTCCAGCTCCACAGTGCTCAAACAGGTGAAAACCATTGGATATAACATATGTAACGGTGGAAAGTAACTAGTACATTTACTCAAGTACTGTACGTATAGGTAGCCTACACTTTTGATTATGTTTTACTTTACTTGAGTATGTGCAATTTTCATTACTTTTACTTCTACACCATTACATTAAGGCAAATTATGTACTTATGACTCCACTACAATTATTTGAAAACTTGAGTTGCCGATCTACAATCTCACAACGTGTCGCATCACAACACGTTGTGAGATTGTAGATTGGCTATTATTGTAAAGTTTAAAAAGAAAAGAGGAAAAAAAGTGCTTTTTACTTTCGGTAAGTATCATTTGTATAACTATTGTACTTTTGTACTTTTACTCAAGTAAAATGTTGAATACTGGACTTTTAGCCTACTTGCAACAGAGTATTTCTACATTGTGGTATTGATACTTTTAGTAAAAATCTGAGTACTTCTTCTACCACTGGTAATCCTACACTATATTCTACACACACTGCTTTTGACATGCTGGAATGTATTCCTGTCTGAGACTAACACAACTGCTGTGGTGTGACAGGACTTGGACTGGGCAGAGGCTCTGGACTTTGACTATCAGCAGCAGATGATCTACTGGACAGAAGGGAACAGGATCAGACGCATGCACATCAGTGGCAGTGGCGTCCAGGTCAGTGTGACAATGACAACGATGAGGATGAGTGACAGGGAAGGGAAACCAAATGAACAATACTTATACTTGTAATATAAGTACTTTGTGATATCAGCGTTAAATGTCAAACAAGAGAACAGGGTGCCTGGTGCCTCAGTCACTTAGTGCGGTGTTTCCCAAATAGTGGGACGGGGCCCATTTTTGGGTCACGGTAAATATGTTTTATTAATTATTATTTCAAAACATTTCTTTAACAAAATATACATTTTTAGTGAATGAAAAAATAATTAAAAACATTGACCTTACAACCTTACAAACATAAGGAAAAAAATCTAATATGATGCATGTGAGCTTGTAGATCGGCTACTTTGACTAGTTTGGGTCCCGACTCCGAGGAGACATGAAATGTATCTATTGGATTCTTGAGCTAAAACGTTTGGGAACCACTGAGTTAGTGTACAGTTCTCCTTGTGAACAAAAAAAAAAGAAGATAAAATAGCAGATTTGCAAGCTCACAACACGTCGCAACATTGAACATCATGATTTCCTTTTTTTTTGGGGGGGGGGGACCTAGATGCTCTATCCTATCTAGAAAATAAGGTATACAAATCTTGAAAGAATTGTATAAAAATAACAAAACTATAAAACATGGTGGTTATATTCATAGTGCATGTATGGTTCATTGACAGGTCCTTCACAACACGTTGATCAGAGAACCAACCAGTCTGGCTGTTGATTGGGTGGGAGGTAACCTGTACTGGTGTGACAGAGACAGTGACACCATAGAGGTGTCCAAACTAAACGGGTCGTACAGAACAGTCCTGGTCAACACCGGTCTGGACTGGCCATGGTCCATGGCTGTGGATGTACGCTATGGGTAAGAGCACTGTGGTGACATCATGAACCTCACACTGAATTGATCAACCATCCTGTGAAACACCACGGATACAAGAAGACTGAATTACATCTAAACATAAAACTGATGACAATGCATCATATTCTGTTCCTCTCGCTAATGTAATGTTAAAAAGTTACTAAAAAGCAGTGGTGGAAAAAGTACTAAAATTCTTTACTTAAGTAAAAGTACCAATACTGCAATATAAAAATACTCTGTTACAAGTAAAAATCCAAACTTAAAAATTTACTTGAGTAAAAGTACAACATTATTGGCATCAAAATGTACTTAAAGTACCAAAAGTAAAAGTACTAAATATTTGAAAATAGCAGATCTACAAGCTCACAACGCGTCGCGATGCAACGCGTTGTGAGCTTGTAGATCTGCTATTTTCAAATAGCCTATGTATAAAATAGGGCTAAAGTGGTTAATGTATGTTTCATTATATCATAATTTATATCTGAAAAGTAACTAGTAACTAAAGTTCTCAAATAATTGTAGTGGAGTAAAAGTACAATATTTGCCTCTGAGATGTAGTGGAGTAGAAGTAAAAGTATTGGAAATTGAAAATAGTCAAGTAAAGTACAAATACCTCAAAATCGTACTTGAGTACAGTACTTAAGTACTTAAGGAGGTAGCGGAGCCGTGAGGAGCCGCTCCCCAAACAATTGAATGAAAGAATAGAACTTAATTCATTTGTGACTGATCAAAACGAAATTGAAAATGGCTACAAAGAAGCAGGCAAGCAAGATGGAGGAGGATATAGAAGAGATCCGAAAGTCCCAGAACCATATGAGTGCTGAGATCAGCAAAGCAATAAAGCAACAAGTGATACTGGAGGATCTCATGAAGGAGGTTAAATTCCTCCGAACCCAGGCAAGGGAAAAGGATGAAAAAATCGACCTACTTGAACAACGAGTAGATGAATTGGAGCAATACTCATGAAGAGAGGATGTGATTTTGACCGGGATCGAAATTAAACCCCGATCATATGGGAGAGCAGCCGCTCTAGGAGGAAGCAATGGAGAAGATGCTCCAGTCGAGGACCTACAAACCCTCGAAATGCAAGTCACCAGCTACTTCGAGAGCAAGAACATCCACATGGACCCAACCAACATCTCGGCGTGCCATACTCTTCCCCGAAAGGATCAGAAGAACAAGCCAGCCATCATCCTTCGCTTTGTAAATCGAAAACACAAGACGGAGCTACTCATGCAAGGAAGAAAACTTAAAGGTACCAATGTATATATGAACGAGCACCTGACGCAAAAGAACGCCGCGATGGCAAGAGAGGCCCGCATCATGAGGAAGGAAAAAAAGTTACAAGCAACCTGGACCAGGAATTGTAATGTGTTCATAAAACTGAACGGATCCACGCCTGAAGAAGCCAAAGTTATCAAGGTAAGAAAACTCAGCGACCTTGATCTGTACAGATAAGGATCCTGAGGGCCTTGATGGCTTTGTTATAAGAGGACCATTAGTAAGAACCCTAGAATATATGATGGATTGTTTTCATCCTCTTTTTTTCCTGCTTACTTCCAAATTTTGCCCTGATTTTTTGCCCAAATTTTTGCATGGATTTTTTTTCTCTTTATTTTCCCTTTTCCATGGACCTTGCAGGGACGCTCATTGCTCTTTACTGCTGCTTTGTTTTTCTTCTGCATGGGACTTATTTTTGCTTATGGAGGGAATCGAGGGATATTGCATGGCTTCTTTTTATTCTGCTGACTTTCCCCCCCACCCGTTATGCTGCTTTCAATGCTTTGCGGGACTTTGGGACTGTACATTTTTTTTTGTATCCTATTTTTGTATTTTTTATATCTCCCTTTGCTCTTTTTGCTGGACTTTTCTGCTTTTTTGCAGTCATCATCTGCATTTTGGTGTGTCTGTGCTGTGGGTTTGTGTGCGCGAGTGCGTGTATGCGTGTCTCCCTGTAACAACCGCTCCTTATATGGTCAGAGACATGGTGAGGGAAGTGTGTGTGCATGCGTGGTTTTGTGCGTGTGTGCGTGTGTATGTGTGTGTGCGTGTATGTGTGTGTACGCCTATATGCGTGACCATTTACAACTGTCTTCCGATGAAGTGTGACCACTTGAAAAATGGTTATAGATCAAAACAAAATGACTGATCGTGAAGAGCTTTTTCCATTTAGAGAGGTTGAGGAGGAAGATTTTGAGGAAATAATTAATCAAAGTAATGGGGAACGTCAGGTAGAAAATCTCTATAGTAAGTATGAACACCTCAACTTCAACAGCTTTGACCACATTGAACACAAATCTTATGAGATTGAAAATGACATAGATCCCGAAAACAATTTTTATAATAACTTAAATAATAATTGCCAGTACTACACTGACGACCAGTTCAAAGATATAAAAATGGAGGACAATTTTTCAATTATACACTTCAATAGCAGAAGTTTAAACAAAAAATTCAAAAAAATAAGGGATTATCTGTGCCACTTTAAAAAAATCAGCGTGGTCACCATATCTGAAACCTGGCTTGACGATGAAAAAACTCACAATGTTGAAATGGAAGGTTACGAATTGTTCACATCACACAGGACTAATAAAATAGGAGGAGGTGTTGCTATATATGTAGACAAAGCATTAAGAACTAGTTTAGTAATGAAAACGAACATTGAAAATATTCTTGAATCCATCACAGTTGAAATAATTGTTGAAAACTCGAAAAACATAGTTATCACTTGTGTATATAGAACGCCTGGATCCTGCCTTGACATTTTTAACGCTAAACTTGACAGTATGTTTGCCAAAAATAAAAACAACAAGATAAATATTATGAGTGGTGATTACAATATTGACCTTCTAAATCCCCATGGAAACAATAAAACTAACAATTTCATTGACACCATGTTTACAAATAATCTATTCCCTGTTATAACAAAACCCAGCAGAATAACAATAGACACCGCTACACTGATTGACAACATATATACAAACTCACTAGAAAGTCAAATAACAGCAGGCCTATTAATAAATGATATAAGTGACCATCTCCCTGTCTTTGCAATTTTTCCACAACTTCTCAGGAAGGATAACAAACATACAAATCACACATTTACAATGACACGTCAAAGAACACCTGAAGCTATAAATGCCCTCAAAGCTGACCTCCAAAATCAGACTTGGGGTGAGGTATATGCTGCAATAGAGCCCAATAAGTCCTATGAAGCCTTTTTGTCTGTATTAATGAATCTATATGACAAACATTGTCCCATGAAAAAAAACATACACAAAAACAAGCAAAAACAGGAAAAACCATGGCTAACCAGAGGTATAAATAATGCATGCAAAAAGAAAAATTTACTTTACAAGAATTTCTTAAAGAATAGAAACAAGGATACAGAAAACAGATACAAGAAATATAAAAATAAACTAACTAATATAATAAGAACAAGTAAAAAAGATTATTTTCATAAGTTACTGGAACAACAGAAAAATAACATGCAAGGAACCTGGAAAATACTAAACAGCTTAATTAAGAAAGGCAGTGGAAAAGCTGAGTACCCAAAGTTTTTTAAAAATGATAATAAAATAATGGATAATCCAAGGGAAATTGCAAATGACTTCAATAAGTATTTTGTAAATGTAGGTCCTAATCTGGCAAAGGAGATTGAGGAGCCGAGAGATAAGAACGGTTTGGATGAAAGTCTTATCAAGTTAAATCCACATTCCATCTTCATCAATAGTGTAAATGAATATGAAATAATACAAATTGTTAACAACTTCAAAAATAAAAAGTCGACTGACCATACAAATATTGACATGATGATAGTAAAAAACATAATTGAAACCATTGTAACTCCGTTTACCCATATATGCAACCTATCATTCCAAACTGGTATCTTCCCAAATAAAATGAAAACGGCTAAAGTAATACCCATATTCAAAACCGGAGACAAACAGCAACTAACAAACTACAGACCGATCTCTCTCCTATCCCAATTTTCAAAAATCCTGGAAAAACTTTTTGTGGAAAGGCTTGATAACTTCATAGAAAAACACCACCTACTAAGCACTCACCAATATGGATTCAGAGCCAAAAGGTCTACTTCGATGGCAGTAATAGAATTGGTAGAAAACATCTCAAAAGCAATAGACGATACAGAATACACAGTAGGGGTCTTCATAGATTTAAAAAAGGCTTTTGACACTATTGACCATGGGATATTATTAAAAAAAATGCAGAGGTATGGAATCAGGGGTATTGCCCTCTCTTGGCTTGAAAGCTACCTTAAAGACAGAAAACAATTTGTTAATTTAAATGGAGTTGACTCAGACATCTTGCAAGCTACATTTGGAGTTCCTCAGGGCTCGGTTCTGGGTCCAAAACGATTTATTCTCTACATAAATGACATTTGCGAAGCCCTGAAGGATATGCGCTGTGTTCTGTTTGCAGACGACACCAGTTTGTACTGTACGGGTGCAGACCTGGGGCAGCTCCTGCATGCAGTGGAAAATGACTTAAAAATCTTAAAAAAGTGGTTTGACATAAATAAATTGTCATTGAACATCAGCAAAACTAACTTCATTATCTTTGGAAATAAAAAAATAAAATCTCCAATTTGTTTAACCATAAATGATATTGAATTAGAGCAAGTAAATCATACTAAATTTTTAGGAATCATTATTGATAATAAACTTACCTGGAAGCCGCATATAGACATCTTAAAAAGAAAATTATCCAAAACAATAGCCATTTTTCATAAAATGAAAGGTATCATAAACAAAAAATCACTCCAGACACTGTACTGCTCCCTACTATTACCTTATTTAACCTACTGTGCGGAAGTGTGGGGAAATACTTATAAAACAATCATCCATCCTATCTTCATGCTACAAAAAAAAGCAATAAGAATAGTTAATATGGCTGATTATTATGCACCAACCAACCCACTATTCATCGAAAACCGCACACTAAAATTAGAAGACCTGGTCAACCTTAACTCCACTGCAATAATGTACAAGGCACACTATAGGTTACTTCCAAGCTGCATGCAGGAGCTGTTCAAGCCCAGGGAATGCAGATACGAGCTCAGGGGAACTGCCATCTTCAAGAAAGTAAAAGCAAGGACCAACTCCAAAGGGAGATGCCTATCAGTCATAGGGGTAAATCTGTGGAACTCATTGGAAAATCATATTAAAATGTCCAACTCAATTAAAACATATAAGAAATTATATAAAGCAAATGTAATTGATAGATATAAAACATTAATGTAATGAACAAGTAAAAACATGAAAGTATGTATCCATTTATGTGTTTGTGCATATTTTCATATGCACATATACATATACATAATTATGGATGTGTATTTGAATGCATATATCATGTGTAAGAAGATATATTGAGATATGTATATTGATACAAATGTAACCTAGTATTTTGAAAGTAAATAGATAATGGAATTATTAAGTAAATACAAATAGTAATGAATTCAAAATAGCGATAGTAACAACGATACTAGTGATAGAAGATATTGTTAGAATTAAATTTGCAAAAGGTACAAATTGTCTGAAAAGATTATGTAAATTTAAATGTTTATTTTTTTTTATTATTTATTCCTTCATCTTTTTTTGTTTTGTTTCATCTATTCTGAAATGTCATATTTGAAGTTTGTGTTAGTTCATTTTCTTTTGTTTGCGCTTACGTTTTCTTTAAGCTACTATGATAATTTATTTTAAAAGGTAATAAGGTGGGCAAAATAAGCTTCGGCTTCAGCCCATACCTTTTCGGCCAAATAGTCATCATGTTGACTAAGATGTACTGTATGTTCAAATGTTTTGTTGTAAAAAAGAAATCATGACCGAAATAAATAAACTAACTAACTAACTAAATGTACTTAGTTACTTTCCACCACTGCTAAAAAGTTGGACAATTTAAAAATAGTATCATGTAAGTTGTGACTCACTGAAAGGTGCACTAAATTGAGTGTGGAATACCTCCTTGTGATTGGCTGTGCTTTCTGGAGCTCCTGTGAGGTAATACTAATAACACAATGTATTTGTAGCACTTCTCCAACACAAGTTTACAACGTTTTTCACAACACAAACCACACCAAACAGAGTGTGGGGAAAGAAAGCAAAACACAGGGAGTTCAATTAAAGCAAGAAACAAAAACACATAGTCTCTAGTTAAAAGCCTTTCTGTAGAAGTGAGTCTTTAGAAAGAGTTTTAAAAGTAACCAGTGAGGTGTAGCCTGTCTAACTTCCAGAGGAAGTTTAAGCCACATAATGTGGAGCCCTTACAGTAAATGCTGTGAGGTAAACTCCAAACATACTGTATGACACCTAATCAGTGGTGTAAAGTAACGTAAAGTACATGTACTCAAGTACTGAACTAAAGTACAATTTTGAGATATTTTTACTTTACTGGAGTAATTCCAATTTTGAATAATTTTACTTCTACTCCACTACATCTCAGGGGCAAATATTATACTTTTACTCCACTACAATTATTTGAAAACTTTAGTTACTAGTTACTTTGTAGATTGTGATTATTATAACAACACAAACATTAACCACATCAGACCTATATACAATTTGGCCATTTGAAAATAGCCGATCTACAAGCTCGCGTCTCGATACAGCACATTGTGAGCTTGTAGATCTGCTATTTTCAAAAGATATTTATACATTTAAAAACTTGAAATGGGACGTTCTACATAATGAGTACTTTTACTTTAAGTACATTTTGATACGAATACTTTTGTACTTCTACTCAAGTACATTTTGAATTACAGACTTTTACTTGTAACAGAGTATTTATATATTGCAGTATTGATACTTTTACTATATTATTTTGTTTTGACTTTATTTTTTTTTTCTAACACTTTTTCATTGAAATTAAAAAAGTACTCAGGAGCCGAGATACAGAATTTTTAAGTTTTAAGTTAACAAGGAAGTGGATAGGAGTCTGAAAATCATATCTCAAATTAATGCTAAAAACGTATATGCGTTATTGGCAGGCAAGTGATGGATTCTATAGAACGCATATATGCGTTATTGGCAGAAAATTAGTTAATTAGTTTTCAAAGCAGGTTTGCTAGTTTAGTATTTAAATGTCAAAATGCTCTATTTTTTGTTTTAGTTTTATTTTTTAATTGTAATAAGGGGTAGACAGGGGCAATATTAAAAAAGCTATGAAAAATGTTGTAAATAGCCACTTTACAAGCTCTATCAAGATATGACACGTTGCTTGTAGATCTGTTTTTATTTATTAAAACAATATATATTGGATGTTGACAAGATCTAAAACTAAGTACATGTAGGCCTACATTGTCTCCATGATTTTAGTTAGTTTCAGTTAGTTTAGTAAACCCACAATACATTTACAGTTACTTATCGTTCTGTCTGTTAAACCTTTAAATTTGCATTTCAGTTAACAAAAATGTAGTTTTTTAAAATTCAAATGTTCCTTATTTTGTTATTTATAGTTAAGTATAACAACCCTGGTATGAACTCTTCATCATATTGTAGGTCCACTAGTACTGTATGTGTGATTAGTTGTGAATAGTGACCCTGACACAGTGTCTCCCTGACAGATACTTGTACTGGTCAGACATAAGTAACAACAACCCCCACATAGAGAGGATGGGGATGGACGGCACCAACAGGACAGTCATCGTGAAGGATAAGATCTCCATGCCCTACGGCCTGACGTTAGACTACATCAACGATCACATCTACTGGAGCAACGGGGAGAAATACATTGAGTTTGCCAACCTGGATGGAACCAATAGACACACAGGTAACACACACACACACACACACACACACACACACACACACACACACACACACACACACACACACACACACACACACACACACACACACCACTTCTTCTTCTTCTTCTTCTTCTTCTTCTTCGTCTTCTTCTTCTTCTTCCTCTTCTACTTCTTCTTCTTCTTCTTCTTCTTCTTCTTCTTCTTCTTCTTCTTCTTCTACTTCTACTTCTTCTTCTTCTTCTTCTCTGGTTAATTATTCGTTTTTAATCTGGTTTAAATAGTTTAGTGTGATAAATAAAGCTGTGAGAACATTATTTACTTTTATATAATTTGCGGCTGAATGTTAACGCTTGTTATGAAATACTTTATAATACTTTGTTCTTTCATTTTATAATATGTTGACTCTTTTGGTTCTGTGCCTCTGTAGTTGTAAGTCAGGACAACATCAATAGAATTACTCTGTTTGAGGATCACATCTACTGGATAGACACAGAGACCAGATCCATCTACAGAGCCAACAAGACTCAGGGAACCAACAAGATCAGTCTCATCAGTAACCTGGTCTATCCATTTGACATCCACATGTACCACCCCTATCGACAACCTGAGGGTCTGTACAACCTACTGTATACAACACTCTCATTATTACTCCTCATGCTGTTTTATCACTTTTATTTATTTTGTATTAAGGCTATCAACGAATATTCCATTGAATATAAAAAATATGAAAGAATATTCGACTATAAGAATCAAGGTTCCACTTCAAATTTCAAATGAAAAAAAGATCTGCCGCACGGGTCCTTGCAAGACTCTGGCCGCATTCAACCTTTAACGGCAGCCGGTCACGCAAGATCACAGAGCCGTCCGTCAGTCTGAGAAACCGCAAACAGCACTTTATACTTCATCGTACAGTGGTGTTGCGCCCGAACGCGAGCCGATCTACAAGTCCTTAATGCTTCGCTGATGCAACGCTTTGTGGGCTTGTAGATTAGCTGGGACGGGACACCGTCATACAGCGAAGGATAAATCAGCTGCCTCTCTCTAACACACAGACTTCACACAGCAGACACACACACACACACACACACACACACACACACACACGCAACCAGAAACTCCCTCTGTACTAGAAAGCACACACGTTTAATCACACGTCGTCGTCTCTTTAATTGATTCAACATGATGACAGGTAAAGCTGAAACAGGCGATTCATTTGGTAGTGATTTACAATGTAAAAACTGTATGGATTGTCCCTCACAGTAAAACTCCCTGTCCCGTTTCTTGTGGAGGTAACATCACAGCACAATGAGCCTTGGAGCGATAAGTCTCCGTTCTCTAGATAGGTTTCTCAGCACCAACTGTATAGAGAAAGAAAGAGACTTTTGCTGTGTTTGAATTAAGTTTTATGTGCATGGAGCCCCAGGCTTGTATCTAAACCAGGAGTTTTCAAGGTTTTTAAGTCCAAGGACCCCTTAGCTGACAGAGAGATGAAGCAGGGACCACTACATTTTGAATAGCATTGTGTTTCATATTACACTTTTTTATACGTTTCATAGATAGATTCATAGACTTGTTTGCCATCAGAGTATGTTGGATTCATGTGTATTTTCAGACATTTAACCACTTAAAACTGTCAATAATTAAGTTTACTAATTACTTTTAACTCTGTACTTGGTCTGCTCTTTGTTCCCTCTTCACCAAACGTCTTTGCTGAAAACAGTCGATCTACAAGCTCAGCTTGCTATTTTTTGGCTGAAGTTCTCCTCAGAATATGGATGCTAGGGTGGTTAATGTAAAAAATATATACAATCCTCTCGCACGAAGATTTGGCGGCTCCCTTTAGTAACTCTGAGGACCCCTTAGGGGTCTCGGATCCCCCGTTGAAGACCCCTGATCTAAAACATTACATTTTTAAAATGAGTCATTTGATCTCGCATGAGAGCGTGTTTCTCAGCACCAACTGTGTATGAAAGAAAGAGACTTTCGCTGTGTTTGAGTTTTATTGAATGCAATATTTTAAATTAAAAATAATATACATTTGAAAATATCTGTAGGTTTGATTAGATCTAATCCATGTGGTATTTTAAAAGGAATATTCGGAAGTCATTTTTGGCCAATTCTGACAGCTCTGTTTTGTAAATCGTATTATTTGATCTGCTGTTGTCCCTATTCTGGGCATGGCACTATAGGCAGAATTTTGTATTACATTGTATGATTATTTTTTCAATTAAAAATGAATAGTGAAAAAGCAGATGCACAAGCTCACAAAGCATTGCGATGCAAAATGTTGTGAGCTTGTAATTGGGCAACTTTATTGTAGCCTGGTTCCAGACGAATCTGCCATTGCAAGAAAAAGAAATGATGTTGCAAATTAGCTCTGGCCCCTCTCAATAGAGATTTTATTTCTCTCCCTCCAAAGTTGTGAGGGACCAATCAGAGCCCAGTATGCAAATATGGGGCAGGTTTATCACCAGAGGCATTATTTGTATTTGCCCCTCGGAAATGCAGGTTCCACACAGAGATTCCAGACTAATATCTACGCAGTGATATTAGTCTGGCCATGCCAGGCTAACTTTATTCCAAGTATTCCAAGTATTCCACCCTTTGGAAGGCGTTGAGCACAAACAGCTTATAAAGCTCTGTTGTAACATATAGGTGTGTGTTCTCATATTCATTACATGTGTGCATGTTTTCTCCACCCTGCAGTGTCTGGTCATCCATGTCAGACCAACAATGGAGGCTGCAGTAACCTGTGTCTGCTCTCACCTGGAGGAGGCTATAAGTGTTTCTGTCCCACAGACTTCTACTGGTCAGCTGACAACAAGCAGTGCATGTCCAATTGCTCTGCCAGCCAGGTGATTCACCTCAGCTTCACTTGTGTTACTCTGTATGACATGTCTCATTGTGTGCTTTAGATCAGTGGTTCTCAACCTGTGGGTCGGGACCCCCAGGGGAGTCCCCACATGGTTTTGGGGGGTCCCCAGATCACAGTGAAGTGATAATTTTAAAGACGTTTTTAATCATCATCATCATCATAACCTTTATTTCAACTCGGAGTACAGTTGAGGGCAAGCCCTCATTTTCAATGTAGCCGAGATACAACATAATCAACAGGAATACATTTACATACATCGAATAATTAAAATCAGAGAATAGAAATACTCAGTTTTTCAAAGAAAGAACAGGAAAATTAAATTAAATAAAACAGTTACAGTCTGGTACAAAGGTGCTGGAAACCATTGCTCTATATTGACCCAATGAGGGCAGTAAACAGATTTTTAGAGACTTCTGAAGCTCATTCCAGGCAGATGGAGCACTGACAGAGAATGCTGCCTTGCCTAGCTCTGAATTCGCAAATGGAACCTTGAGCGTCAGGAAGTCACTCGAACGGGTCTGGTGGGTACTAGGCTTCCGATCCAACATGTTACAAATATATGGGGGGAGCATTCCTGAGATAGCTTTAAAAATAAATAGATACCAGTGCTTATCACACCTCACAGAGAGTGAGGATAAACCTGCGTTCTCATAAAGAGTACAGTGATGTGTACCATAACTGTCACCAGTTACCCACCTTAAGGCAGAGTGGTATACTGTGTCGAGGTGCTTTAAAGTCGACGGGGCAGCAATCCTATAAATAATGTCCCCATAATCTAACACAGAAAGAAAAGTGGCTTCAATAATAGTTTTTTTGCAGGAGGCAGGAAAGCACGCTTTATTCCTATAGAGAAAACCAATTTTCTGTCTTAGTTTTGTGACAAGGTTTTCAACGTGATATTTAAAAGATAATTTTTCATCCAGCCAGATGCCAAGGTATTTATATTCTGAGACCCTCTCAATTATAGAGCCACTTGAAGAGCTTATAGTTAAATTGTCACGGTTGGTATTGTTAATACCTAAAAGAAATACCATTACTGCATCAAAAGTAATCAACAAACCATACTATAAAAACTGGTCAAACTTTGGGCAAATTGTCAAATAATATAAGAAAAAGCCAAAACATTTGAAATAGCTGATCTACAAGCTCACAACACCTCTTAGTGCAAGGCATTGTGAGCTTGTAGATCTGCTATTTTTACACTAGTATCTGGGGGGTCCCCAGTTCAAATATGATTATTTTGGGGGGTCACAGCCTGAAAAGGTTGGGATCCACTGCTTTAGATACATTACTGATTCTAAACATAATCCTCTGTCTCCCCCATCAGTTTGTTTGTAAGAACTACAAGTGCATTCCATTGTCATGGAAATGTGACACAGTAGATGACTGTGGGGACCGGTCAGATGAACCTGCAGATTGCTGTGAGTACAGACTGAATAATTACCTCAATATTCATATTCATGCTGTATTATTACTGTGTTTACAGTGTTTACTATTATTTATGTGTACTTCCATGTCCTTTGACAGTTTCCAACATCTGTATAAATATAACAATCACAAGGTTTATCATGATTGGACAGACACTCATTCATCTAATGTTCCTGTCTACATGTTCACATGTTCACATGTCCCATCATGTGGTTTTCCCTTCAATAACCATCTCACCTCTGTATGAAATAAGAAGCCGTGGTGCTCTGATCCTATTTCACTGCAGAGAATGGAGAATAATCACGTCTTGAGTGGCCGGGACTTGATGTAAATTGTTAATCTTTACAGCTTGGTTCAAAAGAGATCTGGAGGCATAGTTTTGGCCATGAGAGCCTCTCAGTGCAGCATGCAGTGGGTTGCGACCATGGTGGAATTTCTTTCTTTGGCTTTCGTTACAAAACCTTTAACCCGGCCAGTCATGGAGGCTGTGCCGTCGGTACAAATTCAGACGTACGTATCCCAGTTGAGATTATGTTCCCTGAAGTACTCGTCTCTGACTCTGAATATTTCATCACCTGTAGCGTGGTTTTCCAACTCTTTGCCGAATAAAAAGTTCTCTTTGATACAATCTTCATCCACGTACCTCATGTTGGCAATCAGCTGGCAATGGCCACTTGCATCAGTTGAATCGTCAATTTGGAATGCAAATTTCCCACACAGAGAACAGATTCCATGTCATCCGACATATCATCAATGCGCCGTTTGATGGTGCATAAAAACAAGTGCTCCTCCAAGCAACTCCAGTCAGGCTTAAAATAATAGACATTTTGACATTATTCTCCCCAAGATATGTCGTGAGGGAAACTTGAGAAAATAGCCGTTTTGGTTAGAACTGACTTTAAAATAACTTCACGTTTAAATTGATATAAAATAATAATATTTCCAAAGTGTCCAAATGAATTCCAAATATTATGAAATTATTTTGCGGCACCCCAGGTTGCCGTAGAACCCACTTTGAGAACCCCTGGTGTAATAGAATGAGGACAGTGAACACATCTTAGAAAATAGCCGATCTATAAGCTGACAACGCGTCGCTGACCTCCATGTCCGTGCCTGTCTGCTCGTGCACTGTGCATTGCACGTTCATGAGTTTTACATACGTGGCTCTTGTTTATAGAAGGCAAGTTATGTTTGTTTGTTTGTTTCAAGGTCGGAGATGGCATTTTTTAAATGGGGGGAACGAACTAAAACCAACAACTGTATCACAATACATGCACACTAGTCATATCCCTGACGCGTCTGATGTCAATGTAGGGTTATGTTCAGAGAATAACGCACACTACTATGGAGGTGAGCTTGAACAGGTCCGTCTTTACTGAGTGCCAACCACATACGGTGGCAGCGTACATTACAAGCTGGTTAACAACAACAACAACGTACTCACTTACGACCACATACATTTACGTGCTTCCTGTCGTACATATCACCAGTGTCGTAAACCTTGCGCATCACAGACCGGAGTCAACAGTACACTCATACACAACATGCAGGCTATTACGTCATTTGTAAACGTTCCCAAAGACAAATTTAGTTTGACTTGGACCTCTTCCCATCCACTCTATTTAAACAAGCATGTCACAAAGGACACGGCGAGGATGCGCTTTGATTGGCCAGTCATCCTTTTAACTAACAGTTCTGCCTTGTGTTCGTTATGCGTGACTTCTGCCTTTTAGTAGGAAGGGGCTAGAGTATCTTGCACACTGCCTTACCCTTTATCTCCTATTTTGATTTGTATATATAACTGTATATATATATGTATATATATATATATATATATATATATATATATATATATATATATATATATATATATATATATATATACATATATATATACATACATACATACATACATACATACATACATACATACATATATACATATATATATATATATACATATATATATATATATATACATATATATATATATATATATATATATATATATATATATATATATATATACATATATATATATATATATATATATATATATATATATATATATATATATATATATATATATATATATATATATATATATATATATAAGACATAAGATTGGATATAAAATATATATTATATAAAATATATATATTCTTTAATTAAAAATAGTTCAAATAGTCGATCTACAAGCTCACAACGTGTAGATGTAGATCGGCTAGTTGAACTATTTTAAAATGATTTTCAAAATAGTAAAATATGGCATATAAGTTTAGGCATAAGGGATAAGGCGGGACGCAAGATATGCCATAGTTCTCTTCAGTGTGTGAAGGGCGGCTGTGGCTCAGGAGGTAGAGCAGGTCGTCCAATGATCCTTGGGTCGGCGGTTCGAATCCCGGCTCCTCCTGTCCACATGTCAAAGTGTCCTTGGGCAAGACACTGAACCCTACATTGCCTCCAATGATTCGGTCGGCTCTAGCTTGCCACCATGGGTGTGTGAATGTGGGAAAAGTGGGGATGATGGCGTCGACTGTTCGCCGCTCCACCTCCCAATGACCCCCCCCCCCTGTATGAATGAATGAACCATTGTATAGCGCTTTGAGTACTTAGAAAAGCGCCATAAAAATGCAATTCATTATTATTACAGTGTTGGTTCTCAAAATCTTTAATTTCAAGGACCCCCATAACTGTATGGACCCTTACGGGTCCATTTGGTTCCATTTGTACACTCCAGAGTTACAGATTTGTAAGGGCCCATTTGGTTCCTATTGTAACTATCAATCATTTAGCCGGGGACCCCCTGGAACCCTCTCCAAGGAACCCTGGGGGTCCACAGACCCCACTTTGAGAACCACAAGACCGTACATGAGGGGTCCTATCTTGCACGCCTCCTTAACATATTCACTGCCAATCCCGTAGATCTACATGAATAGGTTTGTCAGTGGTTTACATTAGATTGGACCCTTCGGCAGTTTGTGGGTTAATATTGTTCATCTAGATGAAAGGGAAGGGGACAAGGTCATTTGTCATTTTAGATTTATTTGGCTATTGAAAAATAGCAGATATACAAGCTCATAGCGCGGCACAGAGCGTTAAACTTTTTTTAGCAAATCTTTGAATACATATTTTCTAATGCGAACATTTGTAAAATATTTTGTTCGAGGGACCCCCAGAAGCAAAGATTTGAGTTACAAATATCTGCTTTAAAAATATATATATATTCAAAGATTTGCAAAATCAATCACGATTTTTCAAAAATAGCATATCTACAAGCTCATAGCGCGGCACTCAGTGCCGCGCTATGAGCTTGATTCATTACATATTGGAGTTACATTGTATTTATTGGGGTTTATAGAGTTACAATTGTGTCATCAAGCCCACCATACAGGTGTGTGTGTGTGTGTGTGTGTGTGTGTGTGTGTGTGTGTGTGTGTGTGTGTGTGTGTGTGCGTGCGTGCGTGCGTGCGTGCGTGCGTGCGTGCGTGCGTGCGTGCGTGCGTGCGTGCGTGCGTGCGTGCGTGCGTGTCACAGTGGATTCATTGATATCTACAGATGTATATTGTGTGAATTATGATCAGTGTAACAGCTACGTATGTACAGTGTATATTGTCATCATCATGAACACCATGGAAGATGTTTGTTTTGATGTTTTGTTTTGTTGTGATGCTCATGGTTGAAACTAGGGGTCCTACAGTATCTTGCACAACACGTTACCCCTTATCTAGCCAGTTGCAATATATTTAAAAAGAAAATCTAAATAGTCAAATATGGTTTATTAGTTTAGGCATAAGGGGTAAGATAGGGCCATAGGTCTCTTCAATGTGTGAATTTACATTACAGCACTGGTTCTCAAACTTTTTTTTATGTCAAGGACCCCCATAACTTTGAGAGTGTATGGACCCTTACGGGTCCATTTGGTTCCATTTGTACACTCCAGAGTTACAGATTCGTAAGGGTCCATTTGGTTCCTATTGTAACTATCAATCATTTAGCTGGGGACCTCATGGTACACAGACGGGTCACATATATTTATACACAAACCTTTATGATTCTATTCCGATTGGCTATGATTACCTTTCAAGGTTTTGGCGGGGGCCCATTTTGTACAAAATGTCACCGATCATGAACACAGCGCTCCATCAGCTCCAAATGTGAATCACACATTTAGGAGCCTCTAAACTACTACACAGAGCCAAAAGTGATTGCACTTTACACCCATAGGGGGCGCTACACAGACAGCTACACCTCACGACTGACACAGCCCTGGGTGGCAACCTAGCCTGCCGGGGATCTAGTTTTATGTGAGTTCTGATATAAATCAGTTTCTCATTCCCACCCTGTCAATGTCAAATAAATAGCAGCAAACAGGAGAAATAAAGGACATCTTGTCCTGTATTTCAACAGATAAACCACAACCTGCAACCAACCAGCTGTTACACTGAAACTCATTTAGTTTGTTATGTTTCTCATCAGCTCTCCAGGCTGAACCAACACACAACACAACAGGTAAGTCTGTCTGTCTGTCTGTCTGTCTGTCTGTCTGTCTGTCTGTCCGTCCGTCCGTCCGTCCGTCTGCCTCTCTGTCCGCCTGCCTGTTTGTCTGTCTGTTTGTCTGTCTGTCTGTGTGCTTTCCTGCCTGATCGTCCGTCCGTTTATCTGTCTATCTGTCTGTCTGCCTGCCTGCCTCTATTAGTCTCATACTCATACAAGTAGACCTACAGTATGAACAGTGAAATATTGTAATGAGACAATCTTGCTTTGCAGGGTGTGTGGATTTTTTTTATGTAAGCCAACTTAAATGTAATGTCTCACTTTCTCCAGAGGTGGAGCCCTTCCTCATCGTAGCCGACATCTACAACCTCATGAAGATCAACTGGAACGGCTCCAGCTCCACAAAGCTCAAACAGGTGAAAACCATTGGATATAACATATGTAACGGTGGAAAGTAACTAGTACATTTACTCAAGTACTATGCGTATAGGTAGCCTACACTTTTGATTATGTTTTACTTTACTTGAGAATGTGCAATTTTCATTACTTTTACTTCTACACCATTACATTAAGGCAAATTATGTACTTATGACTCCACTACAATTATTTGAAAACTTGAGTTGCCGATCTACAATCTCACAACGTGTCACATCACAACACGTTGTGAGATTGTAGATTGGCTATTATTGTAAAGTTTAAAAAGAAAAGAGGAAAAAAAGTGCTTTTTACTTTCGGTAAGTATCATTTGTATAACTATTGTACTTTTGTACTTTTACTCAAGTAAAATGTTGAATACAGGACTTTTAGCCTACTTGCAACAGAGTATTTCTACATTGTGGTATTGATACTTTTAGTAAAAATCTGAGTACTTCTTCCACCACTGGTAATCCTACACTATATTCTACACACACTGCTTTTGACATGCTGGAATGTATTACTGTCTGAGACTAACACAACTGCTGTGGTGTGACAGGGTTTACGGGGAGCAGATAATCTGGACTTTGACTATCAGCAGCAGATGATCTACTGGACAGAACAGATCCCCTACATGATCAGACGCATGCACATCAGTGGCAGTGACGTCCAGGTCAGTGTGACAATGATAACGATGAGGATGAGTGACAGGGAAGGGAAACCAAATGAACAATACTTATACTTGTAATATAAGTACTTTGTGTGATATCAGCGTTAAATGTCAAACAAGAGAACAGGGTGCCTGGTGCCTCAGTCACTTAGTGCGGTGTTTCCCAAACAGTGGGACGGGGCCCATTTTTGGGTCACGGTACATATGTTTTATTAATTATTATTTCAAAACATTTCTTTAACAAAATATACATTTTAGTGAATGAAAAAATAATTCAAAACATTGACCTTACAACCTTACAAACATAAGGAAAAAAATCAAATATGATGCATGTGAGCTTGTAGATCGGCTACTTTCACTAGTTTGGGTCCCGACTCCGAGGAGACATGAAATGTATCTTTTGGATTCTTGAGCTAAAACGTTTGGGAACCACTGAGTTAGTGTATAGTTCTCCTTGTGAACAAAAAAAAAAGAAGATAAAATAGCAGATTTGCAAGCTCACAACACGTCGCAACATTGAACATAATGATTTCCTTTTTTTTGGGGGGGGGGGGACCTAGATGCTCTATCCTATCTAGAAAATAAGGTATACAAATCTTGAAAGAATTGTATAAAAATAACAAAACTATAAAACATGGTGATTATATTCATAGTGCATGTATGGTTCATTGACAGGTCCTTCACAACACGTTGATCAGAGAACCAACCAGTCTGGCTGTTGATTGGGTGGGAGGTAACCTGTACTGGTGTGACAGAGACACCATAGAGGTGTCCAAACTAAACGGGTCGTACAGAACAGTCCTGGTCAACACCGGTCTGGACCTGCCATACTCCATGGCTGTGGATGTACGCTACGGGTAAGAGCACTGTGGTGACATCATGAACCTCACGCTGAATTTATCAACCATCCTGTGAAACACCACGGATACAAGAAGACTGAATTACATCTAAACATAAAACTGATGACAATGCATCATATTCTGTTCCTCTCGCTAATGTAATGTTAAAAAGTTACTAAAAAGTTGGACAATTTAAAAATAGTATCATGTAAGTTGTGACTCACTGAAAGGTGCACTAAATTGAGTGTGGAATACCTCCTTGTGATTGGCTGTGCTTTCTGGAGCCCCTGTGAGGTAATACTAATAACACAATGTATTTGTAGCACTTCTCCAAGACAAGTTTACAACGTTTTTCACAACACAAACCACAACAAACAGAGTGTGGGGAAAGAAAGCAAAACACAGGGAGTTCAATTAAAGCAAGAAACAAAAACACAGAGTCTCTAGTTAAAAGCCTTTCTGTAGAAGTGAGTCTTTAGAAAGAGTTTTAAAAGTAACCAGTTGAGGTGTAGCCTATAACTTCCAGAGGAAGTTTAAGCCACATAATGTGGAGCCCTTACAGTAAATGCTGTGAGGTAAACTCCAAACATATGACACCTAATCAGTGGTGTAAAGTAACGTAAAGTACATGTACTCAAGTACTGAACTAAAGTACAATTTTGAGATATTTTTACTTTACTGGAGTAATTCCAATTTTGAATAATTTTACTTCTACTCCACTACATCTCAGGGGCAAATATTATACTTTTACTCCACTACAATTATTTGAAAAATTTAGCTACTAGTTACTTTGTAGATTGTGATTATTATAACAACACAAACATTAACCACATCAGACCTATATACAATTTGGCCATTTGAAAATAGCCGATCTACAAGCTCGCGTCTCGATACAGCACATTGTGAGCTTGTAGATCTGCTATTTTTAAAAGATATTTGTACATTTAAAAACTTGAAATGGGACGTTCTACATAATGAGTACTTTTACTTTAAGTACATTTTGATACGAATACTTTTGTACTTCTACTCAAGTACATTTTGAATTACAGACTTTTACTTGTAACAGAGTATTTATATATTGCAGTATTGATACTTTTACTATATTATTTTGTTTTGACTTTTCTTTTTTTTTTAACACTTTTTCATTGAAATTAAAAAAGTACTCAGGAGCCGAGATACAGAATTTTTAAGTTTTAAGTTAACAAGGAAGTGGATAGGAGTCTGAAAATCATATCTCAAATTAATGCTAAAAACGTATATGCGTTATTGGCAGGCAAGTGATGGATTCTATAGAACGCACATATGCGTTATTGGCAGAAAATTAGTTAATTAGTTTTCAAAGCATTTTTTAAATGTCAAAATGCTTCTATTTGTTTTAGTTTTATTTTTTAATTGTAATAAGGGGTAGACAGGGGCAATATTAAAAAAGCTATGAAAAATGTTGTAAATAGCCACTTTACAAGCTCTATCAAGATATGACACGTTGCTTGTAGATCTGTTTTTATTTATTAAAACAATATATATTGGATGTTGACAAAATCTAAAACTAAGTACATGTAGGCCTACATTGTCTCCATGATTTTAGTTAGTTTCAGTTAGTTTAGTAAACCCACAATACATTTACAGTTACTTATCGTTCTGTCTGTTAAACCTTTAAATTTGCATTTCAGTTAACAAAAATGTAGTTTTTTAAAATTCAAATGTTCCTTATTTTGTTATTTATAGTTAAGTATAACAACCCTGGTATGAACTCTTCATCATATTGTAGGTCCACTAGTACTGTACAGTACTGTATGTGTGATTAGTTGTGAATAGTGACCCTGACACAGTGTCTCCCTGACAGATACTTGTACTGGTCAGACATAAGTGACAACAACCCCCACATAGAGAGGATGGGGATGGACGGCACCAACAGGACAGTCATCGTGAAGGATAAGATCTCCAATCCCTACGGCCTGACGTTAGACTACATCAACGATCACATCTACTGGAGCAACGAGGGGAAATACATTGAGTTTGCCAACCTGGATGGAACCAACAGACACACAGGTAACACACACACACACACACACACACCCACCCACCCACCCACCCACCCACACACACACACACACACACACACACACACACACACACACACACACACACACACACACACACACACACACACACACACACACACACACACACACACACACACACACACACACACTTCTTCTTCTTCTTCTTCTTCTTCTTCTTCTTCTTCTTCTTCGTCTTCTTCTTCTTCTTCTTCTTCTTCTTCGTCTTCTTCTTCTTCTTCTTCTTCCTCTTCTTCTTCTTCTTCTTCTTCTTCTTCTTCTTCTTCTTCTTCTTCTTTTACTTCTACTTCTTCTTCTTCTTCTCTGGTTAATTATTCGTTTTTAATCTGGTTTAAATAGTTTAGTGTGATAAATAAAGCTGTGAGAACATTATTTACTTTTATATAATTTGCGGCTGAATGTTAACGCTTGTTATGAAATACTTTATAATACTTTGTTCTTTCATTTTATAATATTTTGACTCTTTTGGTTCTGTGCCTCTGTAGTTGTAAGTCAGGACAACATCAATAGAATTACTCTGTTTGAGGATCACATCTACTGGATAGACACAGAGACCAGATCCATCTACAGAGCCAACAAGACTCAGGGAACCAACAAGATCAGTCTCATCAGTAACCTGGTCTATCCATTTGACATCCACATGTACCACCCCTATCGACAACCTGAGGGTCTGTACAACCTACTGTATACAACACTCTCATTATTACTCCTCATGCTGTTTTATCACTTTTATTTATTTTGTATTAAGGCTATCAACGAATATTCCTTTGAATATAAAAAATATGAAAGAATATTCGACTATAAGAATCAAGGTTCCACTTCAAATTTCAAATTAAAAAAAGATCTGCCGCACGGGTCCTTGCAAGACTCTGGCCGCATTCAACCTTTAACGGCAGCCGGTCACGCAAGATCACAGAGCCGTCCGTCAGTCTGAGAAACCGCAAACAGCACTTTATACTTCATCGTACAGTGGTGTTGCGCCCGAACGCGAGCCGATCTACAAGTCCTTAATGCTTCGCTGATGCAACGCTTTGTGGGCTTGTAGATTAGCTGGGACGGGACACCGTCATACAGCGAAGGATAAATCAGCTGCCTCTCTCTAGCACACAGACTTCACACAGCAGACACACACACACACACACACACACACACACACACACACACACACACACACACACACACACAACCAGAAACTCCCTCGGTACTAGAAAGCACACACGTTTAATCACACGTCGTCGTCTCTTTAATTGATTCAAGATGATGACAGGTAAAGCTGAAACAGGCGTTTCATTTGGTAGTGATTTACAATGTAAAAACTGTATGGATTGTCCCTCACAGTAAAACTCCCTCCATAATGTCCCGTTTCTTGTGGAGGTAACATCACAGCACAATGAGCCTTGGAGCGATAAGTCTCCGTTCTCCAGATAGGTTTCTCAGCACCAACTGTATAGAGAAAGAAAGAGACTTTTGCTGTGTTTGAATTAAGTTTTATGTGCATGGAGCCCCAGGCTTGTATCTAAACCAGGAGTTTTCAAGGTTTTTAAGTCCAAGGACCCCTTAGCTGACAGAGAGATGAAGCAGGGACCACTACATTTTGAATAGCATTGTGTTTCATATTACACTTTTTTATACGTTTCATAGATAGATTCATAGACTTGTTTGCCATCAGAGTATGTTGGATTCATGTGTATTTTCAGACATTTAACCACTTAAAACTGTCAATAATTAAGTTTACTAATTACTTTTAACTCTGTACTTGGTCTGCTCTTTGTTCCCTCTTCACCAAACGTCTTTGCTGAAAACAGTCGATCTACAAGCTCAGCTTGCTATTTTTTGGCTGAAGTTCTCCTCAGAATATGGATGCTAGGGTGGTTAATGTAAAAAATATATACAATCCTCTCGCACGAAGATTTGGCGGCTCCCTTTAGTAACTCTGAGGACCCCCTAGGGGTCTCGGATCCCCCGTTGAAGACCCCTGATCTAAAACATTACATTTTTAAAATGAGTCATTTGATCTCGCATGAGAGCGTGTTTCTCAGCACCAACTGTGTATGAAAGAAAGAGACTTTCGCTGTGTTTGAGTTTTATTGAATGCAATATTTTAAATTAAAAATAATATACATTTGAAAATATCTATAGGTTTGATTAGATCTAATCCATGTGGTATTTTAAAAGGAATATTCGGAAGTCATTTTTGGCCAATTCTGACAGCTCTGTTTTGTAAATCGTATTATTTGATCTGCTACCTGTTGTCCCTATTCTGGGCATGGCACTATAGGCAGAATTTTGTATTACATTGTATGATTATTTTTTCAATTAAAAATTAATAGTGAAAAAGCAGATGCACAAGCTCACAAAGCATTGCGATGCAAAATGTTGTGAGCTTGTAATTGGGCAACTTTATTGTAGCCTGGTTCCAGACGAATCTGCCATTGCAAGAAAAAGAAATGATGTTGCAGATTAGCTCTGGCCCCTCTCAATAGAGATTTTATTTCTCTCCCTCCAAAGTTGTGAGGGACCATTCAGAGCCCAGTATGCAAATATGGGGCAGGTTTATCACCAGAGGCATTTTTTTTATTTGCCCCTCGGAAATGCAGGTTCCACACAGAGATTCCAGACTAATATCTACGCAGTGATATTAGTCTGGCCATGCCAGGCTAACTTTATTCCAAGTATAAAGGTGTGCGTTAATATTTAGCCTTGCCCTTTGGAAGGTGTTGAGCACAAACAGCTTATAAAGCTCTGTTGTAACATATAGGTGTGTGTTCTCATATTCATTACATGTGTTGTTATGGAAAAATTGATAACTTATGCCAAGTATCGGATTCCCACAAAAAGCAGAAGTTCGAGAAGTGTTGAGACACAATCACCATTTATTCAGGAGATCCCCGTCTGCCCCACACACCAAAGTATGTAGACCAGCCCTTTCCTAACAGTTTGCTACCTCTTTTATACAAGTCAAGAGGGAAAAATAGACTCAAATGAAGTGGTCACACATGCTCTAATATGGACATAAGGAAAGAAATAGACATCACACTTCATACCTTAAAAGGACATTTCTCCAGAGCAAGGAGGAAACACTATTGTAAACCCATGACAGGTGACATGGGCCTGTCACCTACACAACTGTTCTCTGAGAATGAGAGTTAACCAGAATTAGCCTAAATATAATTAGAATTTGTCAGGCTGCCATAACAGTGTGCATGTACGCAAGATCACAGAGCCGTCAGTCTGAGAAACCGCAAACAGCACTTTATACTTCATCGTACAGCGGTGTTGCGCCCGAACGCGAGCCGATCTACAAGTCCTTAATGCTTCGCTGATGCAACGTGTTGTGGGCTTGTAGATTAGCTGTGTTTGCCACGGGACACCGTCATACAGCGAAGGATAAATCAGCTGCCTCTCTGTAAACACACAGACTTCACACACACACACACACACACACACACGCACACACACACACACACACACAGACACACACACACACACAGCAACCAGAAACTCCCTCGGTACTAGAAAGCACACACGTTTAATCACACGTCGTCGTCTCTTTAATTGATTCAACATGATGACAGCTCACAACAGAGCTTATAAAGCTCTGTTGTAACATATAGGTGTGTGTTCTCATATTCATTACATGTGTGCATGTTTTCTCCACCCTGCAGTGTCTGGTCATCCATGTCAGACCAACAATGGAGGCTGCAGTAACCTGTGTCTGCTCTCACCTGGAGGGGGCTACAAGTGTTCCTGTCCGACAGACTACTATTTGACAGCTGACAACAAGCAGTGCATGTCCAGCTGCACTGCCAGCCAGGTGATTCACCTCAGCTTCACTCTATATGACTCTATTAGCCTGGTAAACCATCCCGGTCGCGGAATTCATATTTCATTTTCATTCAGCAGAAGACACATGAAAAAGTGAGTTCCGCGACCGGTATGGTTTACCAGTTTATAACTTTATGTCTCAAGTCTGCTTTTGATACATTACTGATTCTAAACATAATGCTCTGTCTCCCCCTTCAGTTTGTTTGTCAGAATGAAACGTGCATTCCGTTCTCGTGGAAATGTGACACAGTAGATGACTGTGGGGACCGGTCAGATGAATCTGCTGACTGTCGTGAGTAGAGACTGGAAATTGCCTCTCTGTTTGTTTACAGTGTTTACAATTATTAATTCTATGAATTCCAAAAACACTCATAATACTTTATAACAATAATAACACATTATGAGTTGAGTAAGAATGCATGATAATAATAATTATAATATGCTTATAATACAGTATAGTTACAGCTATAAGACATAATAAGTTAGAATACTTTATAGCAATAATCATAACATAACTCATTTTATAATGATTCTTAAGGTATTATAAAACTTCATAATTGCTGAGCAGATCTTTTTATTTTGGCCAGTATCATAATATGTTATAATCCTCATAGTTAACATACATTATAATACACTTAAACTACATAATAATCTCTTGTATACAGCATTGTAATGTCATTAAGTCATTGGGTGCTTTAAGTAAAGTAAAAAAATGCCTGCCTACACAGGAATGTCATGACTTTACTTGACTTTATTTGAATTATCGCACGCACTCACGCACGCACGCACGCACACAGACACACACACACACACACACACACACACACACACACACACACACACACACACACACACACACAGACACACAGACAGACAGACAGACAGACAGACAGACACACACACACACACACACACACACACACACACACACACACACACACACACACACACACACACACACACACACACATAAACACACACACACACACACACACACACACACACACACACACACACACACACACACACACACACACACACACACACACACACACACACACACACACACACACACACACACACACCTCTAATACAGGGTTTGTCAGAAACTGCAAGGTTCATTTCCCCTCCACTCCACAAGGAGACACCACAATGGGATTCGGACTGGTGCCTGTGGTGGTGACCTCACTTCCTCCCACTATAAAAGCAGGACTGGATTCCCATTTCCTCCCTTGTCCTTTGTTCCAAACACATGCAGCCGGCCTGTGTTTGCCGTGTGCTGCTGCTGTACCTCTGATGATTGCCATGCGTATGTTAAACCTGGTATAATGTAAGTTCCAGTGTTCTACTTTAGTGATGTGGATTATATGATTATATTTAAGAGTTGATGAACTTTAGTTATTTGGATATTTAGATGTTTAATATTATGTAAATACTAGTAAATGAAATACTTGGCTTATTATTATTATTATTTTGATGATATACCTTAATATATAACATGATTTAAAGGCCATATTTATGTTTGACGTTTTATCTGACATGATATTATAATTTGTTTCTTTGTGTCTTGTTTAGAACCATGGCATCATCATGAAACCCAATGTCAACCCTATTCATCAATATCCGGCTAACAATAAACTGGATATTTGATTGCAACTTTGTCTCCTGTTGGTTTGTGGCTCCAGTATGAACTTTAAATCCTAACAGGGTTAATACTCATATGGTTTACGATTTTTCTCCTCAGCGGTCCAAGTTAAACCAACACACAACTCAACAGGTAAACAAAGATGAAATATATGTATATATTATTTTTTAAAGATATTTTTTTGCCTTTATTTGAGTCTTGCCCTGTCAAGGTAAAGAGCAGTAACTACGTTTTTGGACACGCCGACTTATTTGTGTATCCCAAAGGTCAAATTAGCCTTTGTGATTTTGGGGGATAAACAATTACCTCAAGAACAGATGCAACATCAGTGTAATATCACTTATATGCCGATATCTCATTTGGCTGACCAGTTGAATCACTTTTAAACCCATTTTCAGTGATTTTTTTTTCGTAGTTACTGCTCTTTACCTTGGCAGGGCAGAGACTGACAGGAAATGGGGAGAGAGAGAGATGGGGAGTGATATGCAGCAAAGGTCATCGGGAACGGGACCGAACTTGCGATACACTAGCTGTCAGTCTGAATTAGCAGCCTGGGTGACCGCTACGCCAGCCGTCCGGGCCAAAAATGAAATAATTCAAACTGATTAGAGATCACTTCCAGTTCTTGTAAATAAAGTAACACATTTCTTTGTGTTATTGATATTTTTTATCACTCTCTGTACAGATGTTGATGATGTCAGGTTGGTGGGAGGAACCAGTAGCTGTACTGGTAGACTGGAGATGAAACACCAGGAAGAGTGGAGACCAGTGTTGGCTTGGTTTGACTGGAACATGATGTCATCATCTGTAGTGTGTAGACAGCTGGACTGTGGCTCTGCTGTTTCAACAGAATTCACTTCTAGTTCTACACGTCAACCTGGGTGGATGATTCCATCTTCCTGTGTCGGCTCTGAGTCTTCACTGATGGAGTGTGGACCAGTAAAGTCTTATGATTCCAATATCACACTGAAGATAAACTGTTCAGGTAAAACAATCACTTCAACAATGTAAACATTTGTGATCATCAACATGCTTTTAAAATGTACCATTTGTGTTCATGTGAAGTCCACAATTACAATATACTATTGACTCACTGACTGCCATGGACGAGTTAACTCGTCGGATTCTGCCAGGGCTCACCCTGCCAACGGCGAGTTTGGACAAGTTATTTTCTGGGGCCTGGGGTCATCGGGTGTTTCGGGTCTCGCAACATACATCCTCGCCCAGGTGACCCAGCCGGGGTCATCTGGGCCACGGTCAGTCCTGGACCCACGGTCAGTCCTTTTAGGGTAAGACAGCCCCATAGTCCGCTTCTGTGGAATTACTCTGCCGGGACGGCCGGGTCGGCCCATGGTGCACACGGTACTACTGAACGACTAATGGGGAAAGACAGGGAAACACAGGCCTGGCACCAAAAAACATGCAATATAAAATATAAAATATTCAATGCAAAACTATGCTTAATTAACAGAGTCACACTGTAACAAAAAGAGAGGAGAGCAAACTCATTGAAACGAATCACCATCAATACAACATAAAATCTATGCCTACTTACTACAATAGAATAACTCAAATAAACAGCACAAACCAAAAAGGTAAAATAGCAGTGGAATACAGTGGCTGGACTGGTCCCTTTAAGGAAACTGACAAAGCACATTAGGTTACCAGCCCCAAAATCACAATCAGGGTTTCCGCTAGCCAATTTTTGACCGACAGCATTATATTTTTCCGGTCAAAGAATAATCGGCCATATTATAATTAACGTCACATGCGTGTTTGCAGATATGTGCACCCAACTGATAATTACACCTCGTTACGTTAGCACTGCGCATCTTTCCATGTATAAACAAACTAATACATGCTTTGGACTTTACATCTCATTCAACCTTAATATGCTAAACCTACAGCTTATGTTTTGTTTTGTTAATGTTATGTCATGATGGCGCAAGGAAGGTTGACTACTTGCCTACAATGTGTCACCAACCTTTCGCCACTTTATCCATTGCAGACAGTCACTGTGCTTGCTTATCAACGACCCATAAGAGATCGGGTCCCTGTTTTATTATCGTCAATTGGGTCCGGCTTGGTTCAGATTCTATTACCTCGGGACCCTGGGTCTGTTTATCATGAGCGAACCAAGACCCGTACTCAGCGCTGATTAGGAAGAGACGTAGACAGCTGTGTGAAGCTTGATTTTTGCTTCGCTGCATGACGGTGTTGTTGCGTATCGAAAATAGCAGACTGAAGAAGTACGCGCGACACCATCGTACGACACATAGGCTGATCTATCAGATAACTGCAGGGCATAGCAGTGCAGGCAGGGAATGAAACCACACTGACATTAAGTCTGTCAGATTTAAAGAATTTTCCCATTCGGCCACGTTGGCTGGTGATGTTTATAATTAACGGCCAATTAAACATTTTATCGGTCATTGGCCGGTATCAGCTAGCACAATATGATGCAACATGCACATAGTGGAATTAAAATATTAATAAAAGAACATACAACATGAACCTACTTTGTTTGCAGTGACACAAAACTCCTGCAGCACAACAATGCAAGGAGTGGAGGAGAATTGAAAATTAACTTGAAAATGTGCTCCTCGGAGCACAGGTCTCCGCCAGTACTGTTCCTCATTAATCCTGTCTTACCTCACTTCAAAATATATACATGTAAATGATCTTTTGAAGTGACACACCTATTTATAGGTCTCTATTTCATCATGCTTCTCGCTAGCCAATCAAAGCACACCCTTTCCACATATTGTCACGTGTCACGTGAAGCTTGACCAATGTTAGCTTGGTGGACACACGGAAGGACGAGAACGAAAACATAGTGTCCTGGCGGAGACCAAAAATAAAAAATATATTAAAATACAGAAGGAGACACATACAGCACATAGAATGTATACTGTTTTACCATCATCTCCAGGTCTCCAGCCACAGCAGTTTGGAGGTCATTCATTCATTAATTTGTAAACTGAAACATATAAATAAAACTCATTTGAATAAAATACAAATAAAGCAGTATTTAAAGCTTCCCTATGTAACTTTTTTTTCTCAGTGGGGTCCCTGCTAGGGGCTTGACTGTATTACTATGTATAGGCGAGACAATAAGGCTGACCCGGGTATTAGAGCTCTAGTGTTGGTAGGTAAGAACATCAAACAAGTAAGAGAGGATTGCCTATTTAGTTATTGTTTTGCCTGAGGACCGCCCGGCAATTACTTACTGTGTCACACACTGTTGTGTGCTGCGGGACTCCGCCTTCCTGATGTACATTCTTGTTTGGACAGTGGGCAAATTGGAGTTATTATAGTCTAATGGAAATGTCATGGACCCAGAAATGGTGTTTCCTATTAACCTTTATGATAGAAATGCCATCTATAGGTGGATGCAATTCAACTTGGTTACTAATAGTTGCATGTTGAGCAATTTGCCTTATTAGCATAAATACATACATTAAAAGAGGTTAAAATAAAAGAGACAATTTAGTGTTTAGATTTAGAGAGTCATGTATAGTGTTTAGAACATATAGTCCAGGGGCCAACATTGATATTTTCACAAATTGGTACCACCTAAGGTGACCGTAAAGTTTTTGTATTTTTGTCTTCCTACATGTCTCTAGTTTATATTTTGGTATGATAACCCTTCCAATCTTGTAGCTTAATGGCAGTTATCACTACCTACCGGCTAATGTATCCGGTAGGAGACTCAAAGTAGAATCTTTGTGTCTCCTACCGGAAATACACCCGGGCATCAAATTATTGCGACACAAAACAAAATATATCCATGTATTCAAGGCTTCATGGGTGTGCAATTGATAACTTCTCAGATTTTTGGTCTTTGCAAAAAGACTGCTTTCCATAAGCTTGTAAAAGTTGACCCTCCTTCGGTCTAGGGTGGTCATTGCTGATGGGTAGAGAGTCCCCCTGGGAAACTTAAAGGAGGAGTTCACCCAAAAAATGATTTATTTTCTATCAATTGCACACCCCATGAAGCCTTTAATACATGGATATATTTTGGTTTTTGTCGCAAAAATTTGATGCCCGGGTGTATTTCCGGTAGGAGACTAAAAGATTCTACTTTGTGTCTCCTACCGGATACATTAGCCGGTAGGTAGTGATAACTGCCATTAAGCTACAAGATTGGAAGGGTTATCATACCAAAATATAAACTAGAGACATGTAGGAAGACAAAAATACAAAAACTTTACGGTCACCTTAGGTGGTACCAAAATATGGCTTGGCCCCTGGACTAATACAAGAAAACGTTATCATGCCTTTATTATCATAATTCATTAATAACACCACCATATATAATGGGGGGGGGGGTGAAGATTCAAAATGGTCTAAAATTGGGTCAAGTTGGCTTACTTGAAAGGTGTTTTGTTTTGTTCTTTGTAACACGATTACAACAATTATCATAATTGATGGTATTAGATAATAAATGACTGAAGGAAAGCAGGAAAGCAATAAATCCACTTAAAGTTAACTCAGCCTCACACTCAGTGGCCTTCACCCTTTTCATCATCTCTCTCCTCATTCCCTTCAGTCTCCTCATCTCCTTTGTTTTCATCTCAATGTGGCACACATTGAGTGCCAAAAACGGTCCGGACCGTTTTTCATAATCCAAACGAGGTGTGCCAAAAAAACGGTTATGGCCGTTTTTGGAAAAATATGAAAAAAAAAAACACATTAGGTTACCAGCCCCAAAATCACAATCAGGGTTTCCGCTAGCCAATTTTTGACCGACAGCATTATATTTTTCCGGTCAAAGAATAATCGGCCATATTATAATTAACGTCACATGCGTGTTTGCAGATATGTGCACCCAACTGATAATTACACCTCGTTACGTTAGCACTGCGCGTCTTTCCATGTATAAACAAACTAATACATGCTTTGGACTTTACATCTCATTCAACCTTAATATGCTAAACCTACAGCTTATGTTTTGTTTTGTTAATGTTATGTCATGATGGCGCAAGGAAGGTTGACTACTTGCCTACAATGTGTCACCAACCTTTCGCCACTTTATCCATTGCAGACAGTCACTGTGCTTGCTTATCAACGACCCATAAGAGATCGGGTCCCTGTTTTATTATCGTCAATTGGGTCCGGCTTGGTTCAGATTCTATTACCTCGGGACCCTGGGTCTGTTTATCATGAGCGAACCAAGACCCGTACTCAGCGCTGATTAGGAAGAGACGTAGACAGCTGTGTGAAGCTTGATTTTTGCTTCGCTGCATGACGGTGTTGTTGCGTATCGAAAATAGCAGACTGAAGAAGTAGGACTGATATTTTCAACGCGCGACACCATCGTACGACACATAGGCTGATCTATCAGATAACTGCAGGGCATAGCAGTGCAGGCAGGGAATGAAACCACACTGACATAAAGTCTGTCAGATTTAAAGAATTTTCCCATTCGGCCACGTTGGCTGGTGATGTTTATAATTAACGGCCAATTAAACATTTTATCGGTCATTGGCCGGTATCAGCTAGCACAATATGATGCAACATGCACATAGTGGAATTAAAATATTAATAAAAGAACATACAACATGAACCTACTTTGTTTGCAGTGACACAAAACTCCTGCAGCACAACAATGCAAGGAGTGGAGGAGAATTGAAAATTAACTTGAAAATGTGCTCCTCGGAGCACAGGTCTCCGCCAGTACTGTTCCTCATTAATCCTGTCTTACCTCACTTCAAAATATATACATGTAAATGATCTTTTGAAGTGACACACCTATTTATAGGTCTCTATTTCATCATGCTTCTCGCTAGCCAATCAAAGCACACCCTTTCCACATATTGTCACGTGTCACGTGAAGCTTGACCAATGTTAGCTTGGTGGACACACGGAAGGACGAGAACGAAAACATAGTGTCCTGGCGGAGACCAAAAATAAAAAATATATTAAAATACAGAAGGAGACACATACAGCACATAGAATGTATACTGTTTTACCATCATCTCCAGGTCTCCAGCCACAGCAGTTTGGAGGTCATTCATTCATTAATTTGTAAACTGAAACATATAAATAAAACTCATTTGAATAAAATACAAATAAAGCAGTATTTAAAGCTTCCCTATGTAACTTTTTTTTCTCAGTGGGGTCCCTGCTAGGGGCTTGACTGTATTACTATGTATAGGCGAGACAATAAGGCTTACCCGGGTATTAGAGCTCTAGTGTTGGTAGGTAAGAACATCAAACAAGTAAGAGAGGATTGCCTATTTAGTTATTGTTTTGCCTGAGGACCGCCCGGCAATTACTTACTGTGTCACACACTGTTGTGTGCTGCGGGACTCCGCCTTCCTGATGTACATTCTTGTTTGGACAGTGGGCAAATTGGAGTTATTATAGTCTAATGGAAATGTCATGGACCCAGAAATGGTGTTTCCTATTAACCTTTATGATAGAAATGCCATCTATAGGTGGATGCAATTCAACTTGGTTACTAATAGTTGCATGTTGAGCAATTTGCCTTATTAGCATAAATACATACATTAAAAGAGGTTAAAATAAAAGAGACAATTTAGTGTTTAGATTTAGAGAGTCATGTATAGTGTTTAGAACATATAGTCCAGGGGCCAACATTGATATTTTCACAAATTGGTACCACCTAAGGTGACCGTAAAGTTTTTGTATTTTTGTCTTCCTACATGTCTCTAGTTTATATTTTGGTATGATAACCCTTCCAATCTTGTAGCTTAATGGCAGTTATCACTACCTACCGGCTAATGTATCCGGTAGGAGACTCAAAGTAGAATCTTTGTGTCTCCTACCGGAAATACACCCGGGCATCAAATTATTGCGACACAAAACAAAATATATCCATGTATTCAAGGCTTCATGGGTGTGCAATTGATAACTTCTCAGATTTTTGGTCTTTGCAAAAAGACTGCTTTCCATAAGCTTGTAAAAGTTGACCCTCCTTCGGTCTAGGGTGGTCATTGCTGATGGGTAGAGAGTCCCCCTGGGAAACTTAAAGGAGGAGTTCACCCAAAAAATGATTTATTTTCTATCAATTGCACACCCCATGAAGCCTTTAATACATGGATATATTTTGGTTTTTGTCGCAAAAATTTGATGCCCGGGTGTATTTCCGGTAGGAGACTAAAAGATTCTACTTTGTGTCTCCTACCGGATACATTAGCCGGTAGGTAGTGATAACTGCCATTAAGCTACAAGATTGGAAGGGTTATCATACCAAAATATAAACTAGAGACATGTAGGAAGACAAAAATACAAAAACTTTACGGTCACCTTAGGTGGTACCAAAATATGGCTTGGCCCCTGGACTAATACAAGAAAACGTTATCATGCCTTTATTATCATAATTCATTAATAACACCACCATATATAATGGGGGGGGGGGGTGAAGATTCAAAATGGTCTAAAATTGGGTCAAGTTGGCTTACTTGAAAGGTGTTTTGTTTTGTTCTTTGTAACACGATTACAACAATTATCATAATTGATGGTATTAGATAATAAATGACTGAAGGAAAGCAGGAAAGCAATAAATCCACTTAAAGTTAACTCAGCCTCACACTCAGTGGCCTTCACCCTTTTCATCATCTCTCTCCTCATTCCCTTCAGTCTCCTCATCTCCTTTGTTTTCATCTCAATGTGGCACACATTGAGTGCCAAAAACGGTCCGGACCGTTTTTCATAATCCAAACGAGGTGTGCCAAAAAAAACGGTTATGGCCGTTTTTGGAAAAATATGAAAAAAAAAAACTTTTTTTTTTTTTTCCTTCACAGCCCTAGGAGATATCATTTTACGAAGATTTAGACTCCAATCCACTTCCTGGTTAACTTATGACTTCAAAAGCCTGTATCTCGGCTCCTGTTTACTTTTTGTTTTTACTATATATTTTCGACTATTTTCAACTGGCTGCAACTATGGAACGGATTACCGAATGTTTTTTAATGCTTTTTCCCCCGATTGTACGAGACCTCTATGTGTGTAATGAGGGGATCACCGTGAGGACGGTGAGCACTGAAAATATTTTGTGACTACTTGAAAAAGGTTAAAAAATGGTTAAAATTCCAGGCACTCAACGTACATTTTTTGAAAACACCCCCTGGCACTCAATGTGTTAATGTATAATACTTTATTAATGCCACGGAGGAAAGTTTTCAGCTTCAACCAGCTTATTGCTGCTCAGGTGGTCAGATTGAGCGCAAGGGGTAGTTAGGGGTTAAAGGGATATTACACCCCCAAAATTACTTTTTTTCTATCGATTAGTCACCCCATGGAGACTTAACTCACTGAGTGCCATTAACGTGTTTCACGTGTTTTTCTAAACATGTTCTGTAGCGGTTTGCTGGGGTAACTGCCGGGGTGCCAGTCAGAGTCCCAGTCTGACAAAAAGGGTTAAATAATAATACCACCAACAACCGCACAAGGGATTGACAAAATATTATTTTGTCTGACCATATATTCATCAACCCCTGAAACAAACAATAAACACACAATACCTTAAAAAATCATGAAGAAAATACACACACACACACACACAGAGTACTTGATTTGCCAACAGTGTATTCACTTATTTCCCCACAAACCCCCAGTCAGTGTTCAACACAATATCACAGATCAACAAGGTAATAAATGTTGCGAACGTTCAATAGCGCAACCCTTCAAACGAGTCAAAACAAAACGATCCAAACAAACATTAAAAGTCCACCTCCGCAATAAAAGAAACAAGTCAGTTGTACGTCACGTCACTGTCAGTCACTCACGATCAGGGGAACGCTGTGAATCTCCTTACAGAGTGGTGATGTGGGTCGGTTTCCATATCATATAAACATCTCAGGGAGAATTCACTTTAGCGTTGACGGCGGTCCGTCATAAACCGGCGTTACCTCCCGTAACGAGGACTGGAGCAGAGGACACCACAGCAGCAGCGCTTCGACGGCAGACGATCACCATCCACGATCGCGTCGATCACAGCGCAGCGTGGGCTACAAACAAACGGACTGTATGTTTCACGGGCCAGAGGTAGGCTACTAGTGCGAGAGGATCTCAGGGAATGACACCCCCCGTGTTTGACAGGAGCCGGCTCATAGTGCTCGCGCTCTTTCCTTTGTTTCATTCATAATTTCCTGGAGAGGCGTGGGAACGGGTGACGTACGGAGCAGCGTTAAAGGCGCAGATCGCCACACCCCCCCCCCCCCTTGGAGAAAAGCTGCAAGCGATCCGAGGTTGATTCCCTCCTCTTCCGTCTTTGTCCTCGCTGTCCGAGCTTTCTACTTTGGAACGGATTTTCCCAGAGGCCGTTGGGCTGTTGGGGAAACCCAAAAAGTCCTCTTCATCACTTTCCTCATCAAAGATTGCCTGGACCCGCTCTCTCTCCAACTTATCCAACTCTACTGCCGTGGGATAACAGGGCTTCCGGCGTGCTACATGCACCACCTTCCTGTTCTCCCCCGTGTCCTCCAGGACGACGTCAAAGTTGACAGGGCCAACCTGGGTGACAACGCGGTAGGGCCCTAGCCACTTAGGAGCCAACTTTGCAGCAAAGGACTTCTCTGCTTTAGAAGGTGGATGGGAACGCAGCCATACCCTGTCTCTCTCCTGAAACTGTTGATCCCGGTGCTTTTTATCATAATTGCATTTCTGTCTGATTCTGCTTTTTGTGAGGTTTTCCTGTGCAAAGGTAGTGAGGTCCTGAAGCTTGCTTATGGTTTTGTAGGTTGAGGAGTCAGGGGTGGCATCCCTGGGTTGGAGTAGGGCCTCTGCTGGTCCTCGGAGAGCTCGTCCGAGGTTCAGTTCTGCAGGGGTGACTCCCTTGGCTTCATGTACCGCTGAATTGAGTGCAAACCGGAATTCGGGTAGATGTTTGTCCCAGAGCTTATGATTCTCTCCTACATAGGAGGCGATCATTGTTTTCAAGGTCCGATTTAGTCTCTCTGTCATGTTGGTTTGGGGATGGTAGGCTGAGGTTCGTTTGTGTTTCAGGCTCCATTGGTCACAGGTGGTTTTGAACAGTGAGGAGACGAACTGGCATCCCTGGTCCGAAAGAATGTAATTAGGGACCCCCTATCTGGTGAGGATTTCCTGGGTGAGTATTCGGGATACGGTCTCTGCGGTGGCTTTGCGAAGGGGAAATAACTCAACCCATCGGGTGTAGTAGTCCACAAATACCAACAGATAGACATTGCCCTTGGAACTCCTAGGGAAGGGTCCCATCAAATCCACCCCCAGCATCTCCCAAGGGTGGTTCACGACTGTCTGCTGCAGCTTTCCGGCGACCTTGCGGCTCTCGGGTTTGTACCGCTGACACACTTGACAATTTTGTACGTAGGTCTGGACATCCAAGCTCATTCGAGGCCAATAGACAAGAGCTTGCAACCTCTTGTAGGTTTTGTACCTGCCAAGGTGTCCAGCCAGCGGGTCCTCATGGATCATCTGCAACAGCTGCGGTCGGAGACTCTCAGGTATGAGGACTTGATAAGTGGTCTTATGAGTGGTGGTCTTGTAGCACTCGGTACACCTTGTCCTCCAAGATGGTGTACTTTGCGGTTTCTGATAGGGTGACTTCTCCCTCGTCCATCACTGCCTGATACAACCGCTGGCAGTCTGCATCCACCTGTTGAGCTTTCCATATTTGCTCATCGGAGATGGGCAGATCCTTTCCCCCCTCCGCTTTGAGTGACAGCAGGGTGGCACAAGCCGGTGGAAAGCAGGTGGTTGGGATGAAATCATATGGGGCTCTGGATAAGGCATCCGGTACAATGTTGTACTTGCCTTTCCGGTACTCCACTGTGAAAGTGAACTCCTGCAACCGGAGGGCCCACCGGGTAAGACGTGCATTGGACCTCTGGCTCTTCATCACCCACAGCAACGCTGCATGGTCTATGACCACCATGAAGAACCTTCCATCCAGGTAATACCGCCACCTTTCCAGAGCCCACACCACAGCCAAGCATTCCTTTTCCGTAGCTGAATAGTTGCGCTCTGCGCTGTTAAGGCTCCTGCTGCCGTATGCCAGGACCTCTTCTGTGCCAAGTTGAGCTTAATGTAATTCACACAAAACCTGATTTTCCCATCTTTTTTTGGAATGAGCACCACTGGAGACGCCCAAGCTGAAGAGGAGGGTTCAATGACGTCGGCTGCTAGCATTTCATCGACTAGCTCCTTCATCACCTTCATTTTTGCAGGGGAGACCCGGTAAGACTTCTGTTTGATGGGACATGCATGTCCTGGGTAAGGAAGATTTTGTGTTTGAGCACATTTGTTTGGCCCAGTGTAGAGGTGCACACATCCGCATTGCTCTGTAACACCTCCAACAACCGCTTCCTCCCATTACCATCCAGCTGAGCTTTCTCCACGGCATTCTCCCACAGCTCTGCGTCCCGAGAGGGAGGAGTGACCCGAATGGTACTGCGGGGATCAATAGCCGAGTACCAGGACAGCACGCTCTTCTTCTTGTTTTTTTCACCCGGCACTCGGAGATTGTCCTCTGTAACCGCCGTCTCCTCTGTAAAGCTGTACTTTTCCTCTGCTTTGTTCCTGAACCAGTATGAGCCCTGTCCTACATCCATTTGCAGGCCACTGATGCTCAGAAAGTCCAAACCAAGAACTGCAGGGAATGCCAGACTTTGCGATGAAAGCACTACCACTGGAAGAGCGCAGGTATGATTATGTAAATCCACTACCACATGCTGCCATCCCAAAGGCCATCTTTCTCCTCCATCAGCCAAATAAAGGGGCTTTCCATCCCAGGTTTCCTTGTCCTTCTCTTTAATGGCCCACCACAACTCTTCATTCAAAAGCGTATAGGTTGCACCAGAATCCACTATAGCCCTGACTCTCACAGCACCCAGGGTTATGGGGACTGCCAGTTGGCGAGGGAGAGGTGTGGAGTTGAATGGGAAATTTTCCTTCCCTGGCTGTTGATTTGACACTGCGGTCATTATCTGATGGCTGCTAGTGGATGGCTCAGATGGAGATGGAGATTGATAGTTGGATTTTTGATTTTTTCCTTTATTGGACACATAGTGTGGACAACTATGGGGGGAATGGGAACCTTTACATCGCCAGCAGTATGGTGGAGCCGATCTTTCCGCTGCCGGGGCGCCAGATGTTTGTGGGGTGGGATTAGTTGTCCCTGTAGTTTGAGGCCTGTTGTTGGCAGGGTTGTGTTTCCTGGCTGCCTCTTGGTGCCCCTGCTTCTCCCGGTCCTTCTCCAATTGCTGACCCAACCTTACCAGAGCATCCACTGTCTTGACTCCGCTGCTTCTCAACTGACTTGCCAGAGATGGGTGTATGTTTTTAAATATGAGCTGGATGACCTTTGCCTCCGTAAACTCTGATTTCCACCGACGGCAGAGTGCTCTGTACATATAAGTGAAGTCTCGGATGCCTTCACCCTCACCCTGCACTCTTGTCTGAATGCGTTCCTCCAGCTCATCCATGTAGTCCTCAGAGAGGAATGCTGAAAGGAAGCTGTGTTCAAATTCCCTCCATGTTGACGTCTCCAGCCTGACCACGTCCCACCAGTCTCGGGCTGTACCAAACAGGACGTTCCGTAAGGTGGCCAGCAGCTCCTCATCTGAAAGCGGATTCAAGGCCAGATAATCTCGACACTGTCCCAGGTAGGTCAGAGGGTCCGTCTTATCTCCCATCTTCCCAAAAGATGGAAATTGTAACTTTATTGTACTTTTTTTTACTCTTCCCCCTAAGGCCCCCTGGATAGGAGAGCCCATGTGAGATGGGAATGGCTCGGAACCATGAGCAGCGTGCATGGTGGATTGCAGTCGCATCCGGGCATCATTCTTTGGCCCTGCTGTAGGTAGGGAGGTGGGAGGGGGTAAAGAATGAATAGCGGTACTTTGCCCTGCTGGTGGTGGTATAGAGGGTTGTGGAGCTTGGAGGGTGTGTTCCTTAATGGTGGTAACTTCCTCAATCATACTGTTCAATAAAACATGACATGTTGTTATGTCTTGCTGCAGGTGAGTGACAATGTTAGCCATCAGAGTCATGACCTTGCTGATGTCCTTGAGCATCTCTGTATGATGCTGGTGAAGCCTCCACTTGATGGTGTCCACAAACTGTGTCCTGAGATATTCCGCATATCTTTAATTTGCCTCTGCATTTGTTGCTCTCCTTGTTCCTGTCTCCCAATCAAATCCTCTTTTATAGCCGACAGGTTTTCCTTCATTTTCTGCATCGCTGCTTGTTGCTCATTTTTCACATCATGAAGGGTGTCCATGATTTTGTCTTGCCCCTTTTCCAGATTATTGAACATGTGTTTGAACTGATCACACTGATTTAGTGGTTGTATTGGGGCAGCGAGACGTTCCGTCTCAATTAGATCCATCGCTACATCAGACCAGTTTGTGCTCTCAGCCTGTGGAGACTGCTCGGTTGGTGTTGAATTATTCACCACTTCCTGCTCAACGCCACTAGCTCTCCATGATCTGAGTCCACCCTGTGCTCCTCAGTCTGTTCACTGAGATCCAGAGAACTGAGACATCTTTCCACCATTCCCTTCATCATTTTGAGTGAAATTGTGTCCCGTTTTTTGGGTTGAAATGAGTGTTTTTTTCCTGTGTATCCCAAAGCTTTCCTTTGTTTGTTTGTTTGTTTGTTTCAATCTGAGCCTGAAATACTCAGATTGAGAGCATGTAGAACCCTGAGGGACAGGCACAGTTTCTTTCTTGGATTTGTGAGGAGCTTCTCCTGCTCTCACAGAGGCCTGCACCTTTCTGGACCTTTCTTCTCCAGGCAGGCAGGTCCTGGGATAGGTGTTCCCAGTGTTTCGGGTCAATTTCAAAGCTCTTCAAGGAGGATTTCAGAGTGTCCTTGTAGTTCTTTCTGGGATGACCTTGTGCTTGTTTGTCACTTTTCAGTTCACCAAAGAGTACCAAGAGTACCAATATTGGGTCCAATATTGGGTCCAATAGAACTGAATAGAGCAGGCCATAAAGTTATGAGCAGGTGCACAAACGGTAGATGCACGCGTAGTAGCATTTTAAATGCGGAAGTATCGCATTCTCAGATTTGACCACCAGGCGACGGCCGCTTCACTGTTCTACCGTGGCTCTGGGAGCCTGCTCTATACTGGGAGGAACTAGACTTGTATAACTTCCTGATCATGTGACGGTCAGGTGCAGTGGGTGCACCATTCGCCTTGATTCCTACATTATAAGTCTTCCTCTCACACAATATCATGCAGAGATGGGATACTCTGTACTTAATGTTCTAAATAATAATCTAAATAATCTCTCTCTCTCTCTCTCTCTCTCTCTCTCTCTCTCTCTCTCTCCAGAGTCTGTGAGGTTGGTGAATGGGACTAGTTTGTGTTCAGGCAGAATGGAGGTGAAGGCTAATCAGTCGTGGGTCTCAGTGTATGAAGGTGACTTTGATCAGCAGGAGGCAGAGGTGGTCTGTAGAGAGCTTGGCTGTGGGGGATATTCAGTTATCCAGGGGACGCTCGATGGAGAAGTCAAGGCTCCAATGTGGAACGAAGAGTTCCTGTGTGAAGGTAATGAGTTGGTTCTCCTGGACTGTGGAACCTCAAACTCCACTAGAAACACCAGCTCACCTGACAAGACTGTTGTACTCACCTGCTCAGGTAAAATACAAACTATACTTTTGAATATATATTTAATTATAATAAAAATATTATTACTCTTTAAACATTTGTGAGCGGGTACAGTGCTTTAGGCATCAAGGGGTCATTTTTCATTTTATTACAGATTGTTGAAGTACAGAATATAAGCTTTCATATGATGTATCATTCATTGAAATTGGAACACATTTGAAGAAGATGTGACCATTTTAATCTTGTTATCTATAATAGTCCAAACTGAGATAATCCCTCCTAAAGAATTTCCACTTCTATAGTACCTCTCAGCTCCAGGTAATGGGGGTGAACAATGGGTAATTTATTCAACCTAGCCACTCCTCTAATCACTCCCCCATTGACACCTTTCAGTCAGCTGTCCACCATATAGAAATTTGATGCAACACAATTACATTTTTTTTAAGGTATTTTTACTTTACTGTAGTATTTCCAATACTTTAACTTCTACTCCACTACAGATCAGAGGGAGATATTGTACTTTTACTCCACTACAATCATTTTAAACTTGAGTTACTAGTTACTTTGCAGATATAAATTATTACATTATAAAACATACATTAACCACTTTAGCCCTATTTTATACATCTACAAGCTTACAATGCGCATTGCGACGCGTTGTGAGCTTGTAGATCAGCTATTTTCAAACATTTTAGTACTTATACTTTCGGTACTTTAAGTACATTTTGATACCAAGACTTTAGTACTTTTACTTTGATTGAACTCAAGTAACATTTTGAGCACTTTTACCTGTAACAGAGTATTTTTATATCGTAGTATTGCTACCACCGAGTTCTTCTTCCACCACTAAATTTGAGTGACCCACTGGTAGTCGACTACAGTCGAGGTTTACCTATTTAATAATGAAGACACGACCAGCTAGGTCCTGGATTAACTCCAACCTGGTGTTTGCACTCTCCATTTACAACCCGTACATCTACTGTACATAAACGTTCAGATTTCAAATATAAAGTGCTTACCTCATGGCCACGGATGTTAACATTAACTTCGGGTGGGTCTAAGTACCCGTATCTTCCATATTGTTCAATAAAAAGCATTTTAATCCGATCGGCGGCCATTTTCTCATAGAGTTATAACGTATCAGGAGTGCAATACACCCCAACCATTACGGCCGCGTAGTTGAAAAACAACGGAGACAATGGCCATCAATCGAATCAAAATGCTTTTTATTAAACAATACGGAAGATACGGGTACTTATGAGGGGCCGTACATAATTATAACACCCGTGGCCATGAGATAAGCACTTTATATTATAAATCTGAACGTTTATGTAGATGTACGAGTTGTAAATGGAGAAATGCAAACACCAAGTGTACGTTCAGCCATGACGCGTGACCGCGAGCTAACAATGCTAAGGCCTAGCTCGTTATTCCACCGTTGTTTTGTCCACAAACATCTTCGGTGAAATACTTCCATACGAACGTCGAGCGGCCTGTTGTTTAGCTGGGGCTGCCCTCACAGCTGCTGTGTTCGCTACAATGTTATATTGATTATACAACTAGATTCTGTCCCGAAAAAGACTAACGCAATACTGGCCGCTTCGGCGCTTCTTCCCACAGTGGTGACGTTAGTTTCAGCCTCAGGTTGAATATTCACCCAGTGGATATTACTCCAGTAAAGTAAAAATACCTCAACATTGTACTTAAGTACAATACTTGAGTAAATGTACTTAAGTTACGTTACACCACCACAGAGGAGCGATACTGATGGGCGGGGATTAGGCTTGTAACCGGAGAACAATGGGCCAACAACCAACCAAAACCACTCTCATGTTAATGTTGTCCCTGCAAGTTAAAGCCACTCTCCGCCCCCAAAAGACCGACAGAAACACTGCTGTTTTTGTAATGTAATTTAAACCACTTAATGATTCTAAAACGCCTATCTTTTGGACTATAAACCTTCTTCAACATTCAAACTGTGTTAATATAAAAAAAAAACGAAAATCACAAAAAAAAAAAAAAAGGTAGAAAAGCTATTTTCTACTGTTTGTCAATGGGCGACTTGATGCCCTAAACACCAGACCTGCTCACATTTACTCTCTTGACTATTTACAGTGGTTGATGATGTCAGGTTGATGGGAGGAACCAGTAACTGTACTGGTACACTGGAGATGAAACACCAGGGGGAGTGGAGGCCAGTGGATGGTGGGTTTCACTGGAACCTGCGGTCATCATCTGTAGTGTGTACACAGCTGGACTGTGGCTCTGCTGTTTCAACAGAAAGGAGTTATTGGTTTACGCATGAACCTGTGTGGAGGATTACACCTTACTGTGCTGGTTCTGAGTCTTCTCTGAGCGACTGTGTCGTAATGGAGACTTCTCATATCACACGGAAAGGTTTGATAACAGGCAGACCCACAGTGATCTGTTCAGGTAACTCAACAATGACTTAAACAACAACAATCTTTTCAGTCTAGTCCGTCCGTCCGTCCGTCGACAGACACACAGACAGACACACAGACAGACAGACAGACAGACAGACGTGTGTCTTCCTGTCCATCCGTCAATCTAGCAGTGTGCATGTGTTTTAGGGACTTGTGGAGACTTTTGCTCTGTTGTAAGCTCTTGAGGGAGATATGATGATGATGATGATGATGATAATGATTAGCATTGTTCTCAGTTGGTACTGTTGCTCTTTTCTATTTGATAAACTACCAATCTTTCGCTGTGTGTGTTTAGGGATTCAGTAAAACAACTTGAATCTGTGATCATTTTAGAATTCCAATTGCATCCATAATGCACTCATGTATCTCTCTCTCTCTCTCTCTCTCTCTCTCTCTCTCTCTCTCTCTCTCTCTCTCTCTCTCTCTCTCTCTCTCTCTCTCTCTCTCTCTCTTTCTTCAGAGTCTGTGAGGTTGGTGAATGGGACTAGTTTGTGTTCAGGCAGAGTGGAGGTGAAATCTAATCAGTCGTGGGTCTCAGTGTATGAAGGTGACTTTGATCAGCAGGATGCAGAGGTGGTCTGTAGGGAGCTTGGCTGTGGGGCTCCTTCAGTCCTCCAGGGGGCGCTCTATGGAGAAGTCAAGTGGACCGAACAGTTCCACTGTGCAGGTAATGAGGCTGCTCTCCTGGACTGTGAAACCTCAAACTCTACGAGAAACACCAGCTCACATGACAAGACTGTCGGACTCACCTGCTCAGGTAAAATATAAACTATACCTTTTGGTTTGAATAGTACATGTTTAAATTAAAGTAATGGTCTTTTTATGGTCCCTTACTTGTCCCTGTACAGAGTCTGGTGATGTCAGGTTGGTGGGAGGAAACAGTAACTGTAATGGTATATTGGAGATGAAGCATCAGGGAGACTGGAGACCAGTGGATGGTTGGTCTGACTGGAACCAGAACTCATCATCTGTAGTGTGTAGACAGCTGGACTGTGGCTCTGCTGTTTCAACAGAAAGAAGTTCTGGTTCTACACATAAACCGGCCTGGAGGATTACATCCTGTGTTGGGTCTGAGTCTTCACTGAAGGAGTGTGGAACAAAGATGTCAACTACTTCCTTCTACATACTAGAGGTGATCTGTTCAGGTAACAAATTACTTCAACTACAGTAATATTTACAGTGTCTTACAAAGCCTTGGGAAACACTTCTGCCTGATCGATGAAGCCATTGGAGTCCTGCCTATTATTATATATTTATTTCTTCTCTTACTCGATATATTATTATATCTAGGATTTTGCTAAATGTTTTTGCGCAACAAGTTCCAACAACATTTAGCTGCTTGCACTAGTACGAGTTAGTGAAAAATAGAACCTTGATTCTTTATTCTTGAATATTTTTTTTGTGTAAATAACACGTCTGGTTTATTATTAAGCAACATGATATGTTCTGATGGGGCGCTATGCCCTACTGTTATGTTTAATGTGTAACACATTGTAGCGTGCATCTTGAACAGAGTGCATGATGTCTCTGGTCTTCTTTTTTCCATTTAAATATGTGTTAAATATGTTTTTATGATCAGCCAGTGTCAGACAAGTCTCTCTCTCTCTCTGTCTCTCTCTCGCTCTCTCTCTCTCTCTCTCTCTCTCTCTCTCTCTCTCTCTCTCTCTCTCTCTCTCTCTCTCTCTCTCTCTCTCTCTCTCTCTCTCTCTCTCCCAGAGTCTGTGAGGTTGGTGAATGGTTCTAGTTTGTGTTCAGGCAGAGTGGAGGTGAAGTCTGATCAGTCGTGGGTCTCAGTGTATGAAGGTGACTTTGACCAGCAGGATGCAGATGTGGTCTGTAAGCAGCTTGGCTGTGGGGCTGTTTCAGTCCTTCTGGGAGCGCTCTATGGAGAAGTCAAGGCTCCAATGTGGACCGAACAGTTCCAATGTGCAGGTAATGAGTCTGCTCTTCTGGATTGTGAAACCTCAAACTCAACTAGAAACACCAGCTCAACTGACAAGACTGTTGGACTCACCTGCTCAGGTAAACTAAACTACACATTTCGGTTTGGATTGTTATTTCATACTGAAAGTTTTTATTTTGTACTGGTTATTCTCTTTTCTTTTTTTGTCTCTGTACAGAGTCTGAGGGTGTCAGGTTGGTTGGGGGAACCAGTAAGTGCATTGGTATACTGGAGATGAATCACAAGGGAGAGTGGAGACCAGTGGATGGTTGGTCTGACTGGAACTTGAAGTCTTCATCTGTAGTGTGTAGACAGTTGGACTGTGGCTCTGCTGTTTCAAGAGAAAGGACTTCAGGTTCTACACATGAACGTGTTTGGTGGATTTCATCTTCCTGTGTTGGATCTGAGTCTTCATTGAGTGAGTGTGGAACAAAGGAGTCTGGTAATTCTACTGCCAGACTGGAGGTGATATGTTCAGGTAAAGAAATACTTACATAATGACACATTTACATTCTCTTATCAATCTGTCTGTCCGTCCGTCCGTCTCTCCGTTGTGTTTATCGTTCTGCTATTTAAGCCAATCACCTCCGTCTTGTTACAGATATGCTGTTTAAGCCAATCATCACGTTCGTACCCTCCATAAATGAGGTTTCTGAGGGACAGCAGCAGGGGCTGCAGGTGATGAAAGGTTCCAGCTTTACCATCAGATGCTCCATTCAGCCACAGTACCCAGGAGGCGTCTTCCACCTCACCTTCACTGGATCCAACACAACACACACCTACACCCAGCCAGCTGTCAATCACTCTGACAAATTCCCGTTTCCTGCAGCAAACCTCACTGGATTCAACACAACACACAACCCCACTGGACCCAACACAACCTACAACCCCACTGGATCCAACACAACACACAACCTCACTGAATCCAACACAACACACAACCTCACTGAATCCAACACAACACACAACCCCACTGGATCCAACACAACACACAACCTCACTGAATCCAACACAACACACAACCCCAATGAATCCGAGTCAACACACAACCCCACTGAATCCAACTCAACACACAACCCCACTGAATCCAACACAACACACAACCCCATTGAATCCAACACAACACACAACCCCATTGAATCCAACACAACACACAACCCCATTGAATCCAACACAACACACAACCCCACTGAATCCAACACAACACACAACCTTACTGGATCCAACACAACACAAAACTACACCCAGACAGCTGTCAATCCCTCTGACACCGTCCTGTTTCCTGCAGAAGACCACACCCACCAAGGGAACTACAGCACATCCAACACAACACACAACCACACCCAGTCAGCTGTCAATCACTCTGACAACTTCCTGTTTGCCGACTTCCTGTTTCCTCCAGCAAACCACACCCACAAAGGAAACTACAGCTGTACTTATCACATCAATGTTTATAATCATAACTTCTCCTCTAAGAGCGAGGTCCTCTCTCTCACTGTCACAGGTATGAACTTTTCCAATCAAAATATGAAACTCAATCAATCACAATTCAATCAGAAATGTTGAGCAAATCACTTCAAATACCCATTTTTATTAGAGCTGTTTTTTACATGATTTTGATGTTCTAACATATTTCTCACACAGCTTCTCATCTGACACCCAACATCATCAAATGTACATTCACAGTGCTGGTCCTGTTGATACTGATAATTAGTGGCCTCTATCGTCTCTGGAAGGTAATAATTATACATTTTTATTCAACACAAGACTGGAATGTAAAATTAGTTACACCATTTGTATTTAAGAGAGATACATCTGATCGAGTAAATTAAAGTTGGGTACTGCTGTGTTTCGCTAGGTCACCAGAAGGCGTCGTGCAGGAGCGACGGTGGTTTATTATGATGTAAGACGGGGGAACGTTGAGATAGTTTATTATAACGTTGCTGGTTCTGATGCTGAAGCTGCTGGACCCAGTGAAGAGACAGAATACCACCAGTATGAGGAGGTGGGTGTACAAGGAGGTTCTGAAGCAGCTGGACCCAGTGAAGAGACAGAATACCACCAGTATGAGGACGTGGGTGTACAAGGAGGTTCTGAAGCAGCTGGACCCAGTGAAGAGACAGAATACCACCAGTATGAGGAGGTGGGTGTACAAGGAGGTTCTGAAGCAGCTGGACCCAGTGAAGAGACAGAATACCACCAGTATGAGGACGTGGGTGTACAAGGAGGTGCTGAAGCGGTTGGACCCAGTGAAGAGACAGAATACCACCAGTATGAGGACGTGGGTGTACAAGGAGGTGCTGAAGCGGCTGGACCCAGTGAATGAGGTGGATCTCTAAGGAGTTCATGTCACATCCATCACATAACTGTCCATCACCTCAGGCAAGGTTTGAACATTTACACTGAAAACAATGTACTCCGGTTTCCGGTTTCCAGTTATCCTCTCTTAGGCTGCATGTGGAGATGGGGAGGTGGAGTCACACACCACCTGAGCAGCGTATGTGTCAATGTCAGACTGGTACACAAAACGAACAACACATACTGCTGTGTCCCCTCACACAAGAGGCAGTGGCTCAGGAGGTAGAGCGGCCGCTTGGGAAAACGGTTTGATCCTGGGTTCCCCCAGAGTTAGTGCCGTAGTGTCCTTGAGCAAGACTCTGAACCCCTAACTGCTCCCAGTGAGCAGGTTTGGTGCCTTGTATGGTTTCCTCCGCCGTCTGTGTGGGTGAATGTAATGCACATTGTAAAGCGCACACTATGGGAGTGAAGTATGGACATGAGTTCATTCAGCTCACTCTTTGTGGGCACTAACAGAGGAACACTGACTATATTACAATATGTTACATGCTTGTCTGTCACTTTTGGAGCAACAGAAAGCTCCTATTGTATGAGTCAAGGGATGTTTTTTGTTGTGTATTGCATCTTGTAATGTATTGTACCTTTTTATGTTTTCATTCATGGGTTTGTGATTATTGTTTTCTGGATCAGGGCCCACTTTAAAATCTTGAAAGCGTTCGCGGCCCACCCATCTGACCACTGGGTGGGCCGCGTGCATTTTCAGGGCATGTTTATTTGAATGATCAATCAATCCATTGTGTTCCAGCTTGGCTCAATGGAACTCTTTGTTTCTATTTATCAGTGTCACAATGACATTTTCTTTTAAAGAAAAAATATGAATTTATTTACTGGGACTCCTGCTCCCCAGGCAGGCTCTCTAACCATTCAGCTACGCTGCCCTCAATTACAATGGTCCTGATTTTAAGCAGTTTCAATGTGACACAGAACAAGTATGAAAATAGTGCCTTTTTATAACGACCATTAGTAAGGACACATTACATGAAGTTCAGGTTGAAAGTCGTTGAAGTGCTCCTTTAATAATAATAAGATAGCATTATCATTTTATTGTCAATTACAGTCATAATATTGCCAGACTTTTTTGTTTGGTTCGTATTGTATTAAACAAGCTTGTTATGTGCATTAACCCTTATTGTACATAGTAATGGTATAGATGTGTTACTAGTTTTATATGATTTAATATCTATTTTAATAGTTTGTATTTTTGTCATTTCCATGTTATTACTTATCTCTGTTGTTGTATTAATGTATGTTGACTTTTGTTGATTTGAAGTTGAAGTGAACATTGGTATTGGTCCATTATGGATGACGGTGGAAACAAAAACGAGCACATCACTCAGTCTGTATAATGCAGTTTGCCAGGCGCACGGCTCACAAAGTTTCACAATAAGAAAATAACAGCCAGCACTCTGAAGTCCTTCGGGTACTTTTAATTCATTGATGCACAGACAGCATATATTTCAGCGTCAAGCCTTCCTCAGTGTGTATAAATGAATTGAAAGTACCAGAAGTGTTAGGGATGGTGAGTGTGACCCAAGTGCACAGCAAGGAGGAGGCAAAATGGAGGATTAAAGCCCACCCGGGCGAGTGTATTAACAATAAGCTGAACAACAACGGGGGGAAGAGGGGTGTAGGCTCCGATGGCTGCTCCAACTCAGCTCGGGATCCCGGGAAACTGGAGAGGAGAGGAGAAGCAGGGTCAGATACAAATTCACAATGAAAGTGTGCGCTGCCACTGTGTAAGGTGAACAGGCTAAGAGCTCTACTAAACTGGGAAACTAGTGAGCAAGCTATACTTTACCATACGAGTGGAATGGTTAGGATCTGACGCTGAGCTGCATGCCGGCCAGGCTCTTATAGCCTCTGGGGTGATTGCCAACGCAGGGCAGGTGAGGAGATTGGGGACTGGAGGCAGGTGTGCTGAGAGTGTACTTTTGAGCCCTCTGGGTGGTGCTGATGAGTACAGAGAGGCCACAACAGCAGGATGTGGAGGCGAGGGGGAGCGAGACGTAACAAGAAGTACTTCAGAGTGCTGGCTATTATTATTACTCATTGTCCATTATGGATGAGCCTATAAGATCCATTCAAACCATTATGGATGAGCCTATAGGATCCATTCAAACCTTTATGGATGAGCCTATAGGATCCATTCAAACCATTATGGATGAGCCTATAGGATCCATTCAAACCATTATGGATGAGCCTATAGGATCCATTCAAACCATTATGGATGAGCCTATAGGATCCATTCAAACCATTATGGATGAGCCTATAGGATCCATCCAACCATTCAAAGACCATTGTGTTTTTTTAAAGCACAAGGACCTGAATGTTTCTTAATGACTGTAAAGTTCACCGTTGATTTGTCATCTGACAGCAGAGTTAAACACTTACGTTAATACAATTATGTTATGTTTGATTTTTTTTTAAAACTCAATAAAGATGAAAGTCCTTGAGGAAAATGAAGTGTCCCGTCTGTGTTTTGTGTTGTTATAACCCAATGAACCCTATTTTAAATGTGTTTTGTGTTGTTATAACCCAATGAACCCTATTTTATCCTTCAGCTATTAAAAAAATCACACCCTGTGTGAAGGTAGCGGCGCCTTTGATACATTTTGTCATCGATATATGTTTATAATGTGTTTATAGCCATGTGTCACGTGAAGCTTGACCAATCACTTTGTTGACGGGTCTGACCAATCAGAACGTTGACGGGTCTGACCAATCAGAGCGTTGACGGGTCTGACCAATCAGAGCGTTGACGGGTCTGACCAATCAGAGCGTTGACGGTGAACACGGACAAAGTCAGGTATAGAGCAGGATCCATGACTTTCTTACAGTAGCGCGCGCTAAAAACTTACCTAGAAGGAGACTTTAGCCAAATGAATAATAAAATGAAATTACTAAATATTTCTAGATATTACTCATTGTTTATTTAGTCATTGTTTATATAGACATCTAATTCTATATTCATGACATCATAGTGATGTCATGAATAGTCCCCTTGCCTGACAAATCAGAACCTTGACGGGCCTGACCAATCAGAACCTTGACGGGCCTGACCAATCAGAACCTTGACGGGCCTGACCAATCAGAACGTTGACGGACCTGACCAATCAGAACCTCGACGGGCCTGACCAATCAGAACGTTGACGGACCCGACCAATCAGAACCTCGACGGGCCTGACCAATCAGAACGTTGACGGACCTGACCAATCAGAACCTTGGCGGGCCTGACCAATCAGAACCTTGGCGGGCCTGACCAATCAGAACGTTGACAGACCTGACCAATCAGAACGTTGACGGAAAAGCCAGGTATAGAGCAGGACCGCTCTATACTATGTATAGAGCGGCGCCAGCGCCACTAAAAATCACACCCTGTGTGAAGGTAGCGGTGCCTTTGATACATTTTGTCATCGATATGTGTTTATAATGTGTTTATAGCCATGTGTCACGTGAAGCTTGACCAATCACTTTGTTGACGCACCCGACCAATCAGAACGTTGACGCACACGGACAAAGTCAGGTATAGAGCGGCTAGCGCCGCTAAAAATCACACCCTGTGTGAAGTGAGTGGTGCCTTTGATGAGCCCCGTATTGACCCCCGTATTGATGTTGTCATCAATGTTTTTGGACATACATACATACATACATACATACATACATACGGACACACAGACAAAGCCACGTATAGGAGTGGTTGCCTTCGGCACCACTCAAAAACAGCAGATGTACAATCTTCACAATACAATCCTATATTAATATTGGCTAATGAAAGGGTTAGGCAGACCTCTGATGTCACTCTGACACAGCCAAATATGGAGTGTGTTGTCTAACCTAAATGTGTCGTCATGGCATCAGCCACAAACAAATCAGTCAGCTCTGTATATGGGCACAAAAGGGGCATGCCCATTTATGGGCATAAACTGATGATATCAGAGATCTCCATATATGGACATAAAGGGACAAGGACTGACAGATACTGTGTCCAGAGCCACAGATCCGACCTCTATGCCCACATATGGTCATGTCCATATATGGGACCGACCGACTTCAAACTCAGTGCGCCGATCCTACCAATATACCCATATATGGGCATATACTGATGACATCAGGGATCTCCATATATGGGCATAAAAGGGACAAGGACTGACATATATAGTTATCTCCTTATAGGGACTACAAGGGACACAGACAGATGGGTACAATGGGTACTGTGACAAGGGAGGCATGCGTTAATCCGACAGACCTTTTCTCCGACTATGTGGCATCCGCGTGCGGTTAGGGTTAGGGTGCGGCTTTGGTTCGGGTTTAGTATTGGAAACGTCGGAGCGCTGCGCTGTCGGAGGAATGCGCTGTCGGACTAACGTACTGCACCCCTGTGACAAAGCCCCCAACACTATGACTCAGACATATTGGTCGGATCGGCGGTGCAACGTAAGTGTGAGTAGCTGCCCGTTCGAACTGTAGATGTGCCCAAACCTCTATTACTATGAAAGGGCCTTTAATGTAGTTTAATACTAACATTTCTAAGTATTAAACCCAGTTGGGGGAACAGGGGTAAAGTATCTGTCCATCACCGTGGAGTTTAGGGGTTTGAATACAACGTGGTGCATCCGGCTTGGCTGAGAATCAAGCACTTCCTGTGGTCCCGCCCCTCTTCGTGCCCATTTCGCCGTTGCTTGGTTGGACAAAAATCCTCTCTCTCCATCCACTACCCTTGAAAAAACATGTTTTTCAGTTTCCTCCTGTTGATATTTAATGTATTCAATTATAAATGTTGCCCTTTTTGTTGTTGTTAATTTTTAAACTGGATATTTTTAAAACTCAGCATAAACAACCAAAAGGAGGCGGAACCAGGGCAGAGCAAGGCAGAAGGAGCCTGCTGGTTGGTCGGTCAGGGACCAATCAGAAGGCTGACAATGGGTACTGGGCTGTCAGCTAGGAATGTTGAACAGGAGGAGTAGGTCGGGGGCTCCTCCCTGGCAGGTGAGCCAGTAGGATACAACAGCATGTCAACCCGGTGGGGGTTCCTCACTGGCAGGTGAGGAACCCCGGGAGGATACAACAGTGCTTCCCCCCGGTTGGGGCTCCTCACTGGCAGGTGAGTCAGTAGGATACAACGGCAGTGACAAGCAGAGGGAGGAATTCATTGGCATGAAGTCTCAACGGTATTTATTGGCCGCTATATCCATTCATAATGCCGACTCCACTATTTGCGCCTTGCGTTGTGGCGGTGGCCGTGTTGTTGCATTATCCCCAAAATTGCTATTTTGCCCACACACACGTTTGGGAAAGTGTATAATGGAATCTAAAACCACCCACAATGCCAACTTGGTTTGGTAGAGCGTGCCTGCAATGGATGTCTGTAGACGGCCAGGGCGCACAGCGCGGCACAACATTCAAAGGCTCCCTCTCTCTACTAATTCTCAACAAATCTCTGTGATTCTATTTTCCTATAATCAGCAGAAGGGAGAGTGTCAATTCCTTGTGTCAATTGTGTTTATATAAGATGATAGTCTATTCAGACAATTTGTGCGTCGCGCAATGCAATGCTCTCCAAATTATACACACAGTTTTATTCAGATCCTTAAGAATGTTTTCTGTGTACATGCGCGTAAATGATGTCGTCGTGTCTCTGAAGTTGTGTTGTGCTGCGGTGAACGGAACGTAGTGAATGGAATGTGGCGTCCCTGAGTAGTGGAGAAGTTGGTGTTGCCATGTTTGCCTATTTTTTTTTTCAGTTCTAATTCTCTAAATACTGTTCTTTAGTCACTGTGTTGAACATACCATTTTCAGAATGTGTTATATTACTGGATTTTATGCATCTTAAGGCTGTGATGATTGTCAAGGTTCATAATGTTATTGTGTCTGTTTTTGTTTCGTTTGTCTAGTTGTTTTGTCTACTCCGTGTACATGTAACGATTGTGACATGTATTTATGTTGGGACCTCCTCTAAAACGAGATGGCACATCTCAAGGGGTTTATCCTAATAAAGACACTTGAATCTATTGTAAGCGGTTTAGGGGCAATATTGGTGGTAGTGTGTTTTTGGCGTTGGTTGTGAAAGTGCAGGTGGTTGTGGGGACGCGTTGTGAGCTTGCAGATCGGCTGTTTACCAAGAGGCAATGTTTATGTGTGAAGGTGCTTCATTTGGCGTTGTTTTCATAGACCTTGTTGCTTGTAGGGCTCGCTTCGTGTGGCCTTGTTTTCATAGACCTTGCTGCTTGTATCTCGCGCAAAAGCTGGCAACGCTGCGCAGTTTGATCTCCCATTGTTTGACACATTAACGCTAATAATAAGCTGAGATTTGATGAAATTGAAAAACGGGCTTCGCAGTTGCGTTCAGATGGTAATGGTCAATGGCTGTGTGCAAATTCAGATCAAGTGCTCCAAGCACTGAGGAGAACCAGCACACATTTTTGCTCACATTTTTTGCTCTCGCCAAGGTCGGTCGACCACAGAGGTTTGTCAAATTATAGGAGGATCAATAACATGTAGGTGATACGTATGTCTATCAACTGTGGTTTTATTGAAAGGCAATGTTATTTATATTTATTTATTTAGCTGTCAATGTTATTTCGCCTGCACACACACAAGCATTTGCAACATAATAGCAAGAATAGGAATACCACGATAACGCAATGATTATGAACCAGCAACAGATTCCACATACCCAAAACCGTTGGAGGGTTCTTTTCCCAAGCTGAAATCTGTGCTTAAACTGCAAGGCTGCATGGCTGTATTGTTGAACACATACACAGCTTAACGTCGGGAAAGTTACACAACTCACTCGCCCAGGTAGTGTCAATAATACTACCGTAATCGTAACAAAATTCAGAATCACAGCGCTGCCTGTTTCGGATTCCGCACGTTAAAGTATATTCATTCATTTGTTTGTCTATTTATTAACTGCTACTGTAGTCTTACCCTGCGGTACATGAAAAACTCCTGTTACAGTCATCGATCAATTTCAACCTGGTGTTTGCACTTTCTCCATTTACAGTCCGTACATCTATATAAACGTTCAGATTTCAAATCTAAATTGTTTACCCTATGGCCACGGATGTTAAAATTATGCACGGGACTCTCAAAAGTACCCGTATATTCTGTATTGTTCAATAAAAAGCATTTTAATCCGATCGGTGGCCATTTTATCATAGAGTTATAATGTATCAGAGTGCAACACCTACCAACCGATAGGGTCGCTTAGTTGAAAGCATATGGAGAAAATTGAAATAATGTCATGCACATTTTTCCAGTGCATAGCCTACTGCAGGCCTTGTTGACTAGATTTAGAAGAGATTTTGATGACTACATTTAGAAGAGATTTTTAAGCTATTGCTGCTGAAATGATTGATTGAGAGTTTGCCAGGCCTGGGTGTGACTAACTTGCACCAAACAGAGTGGAGTGGGTGGGGCTTAGCGAAGGGTCCATTAGGGGTTCAGTGTCTTGCTCAAGCTCACAGCCGGTCTACCATTATTTACAAGCAACTTCACAGAAAAACAAGCCCAATGTGGCTTATAATAAGCAGACCTGGCAACGCTGCAGACAGGGACAAAGGAGTGCGCACGATTGCATTGGGGATAATGGCTTGCGCAGCCTTCTCTTAAAAGGCAATGGCATGTGGCACGGTGATTAGTTTTATTAATGTAACGCCCAAACCACACCTATGCATAATGTAACGGGAAGTGCAGGTGTTTTGGGGGTACGGCAGGTGTCCCAAAATTGCAACTTTTGCGGGGAAACGCCCCTTCCGCAGTCCTAAATCCCAAATTAGTGGGTTTAGCCAGTTCGGCCCTTTATTGATAGCCTCGCGTGGCCAGACTATATCATGGATATGAGTCTAAGGGGCGGCATCAAAATAATGGCTCTGGATGCAATTGGTTAGAACTACAACCAACTACCAATTACAGTCTCCCATATTTGAATACTGGGCCCTGATTGGTCACCCCAGACTTCGGGAGCAGGAAATGCATTCACAACGGAGCGGTGCCAGACCGCCGAGGGCAATTTTTTTTGCACTGGCAGATTCATCTGGTCCCAGGCTACTATATTGAGCCCCTCGTCTCTAATGTTCTGGTGGATTTGTCCGACAATTGCTCACTTAAACGCTAGGACAGATCCACCGGACTATAACACACACACACACACACACACACACACACACACACACACACACACACACACACACACACACACACACACACACACACACACACACACAGACAGACAGACAGACAGACAGACAGACAGACAGACAGACAGACAGACACACAGACACACACACACACACACACACAGTATTCTTCTTGTAATTAGTGGAAGGTAAAGGCAGTTCTATCAGAAACTGGATAATAAAACTTATTTTAATTTACTATCCCTTTTCTTTTTTGTTTCCTACATTTAAAAAAATACAAATTATTTCAAAAGCTTTTCAAATTGTTCAAAAACAAACCACAAATTGATATTTCTTCCCCCCCCAAAAAATCAAGAAATTCCATAAAGAAATAGACCTTTAAGTAGTGAAAATAGCACAAGCTCACAACGCGTTGCAATGCGACACGTTGAGCTTGTAGATCTGTTATTTTCACTACTTTAGTGTGACACTCTGTTTAATTACGGCTTTATTTTACGGGGGAAAAAAACTATGGAGATATGAGGTTTCTGCCCGACACGATAGTCGGAATTTACAAAGAGCTTTGTTAATGAAACCCATCTGTAGCAGTGAGATTTGAATCATGTCACACACGCACGCACGTACGTACACACACAGACACACACAATGCACACACACGCGTTCCACCCAAAAACTAACAAAAAAACAATGCAAGCAGATTGAAGAGTTACGTTTAATAACAAAGATATCAAAGATAGAAACAGTTTCAGTGTCCAGTCATCTGTTCATTAACCCCTTCCTGTCTTGGTTTGCAGTTAAATTGGACGTCTAAGACATCTGTCGTCGGCATTGTATCACTACGACTCATTTTACATGATATTTTACTTTACGTTTAACCTTGAACCTGAAAATAACAAATCTATACAAGTTCACAGTGTGTTGAGAGGTGTGAACTTGGCCATGTTGACTGCTCCGTCGCCCCCTAAAACCCCCCTTAAACAATGAATATTTATTCAAATATTAGAAGGACGGAAATGTTTAATAGAGGGGTCTTCAACGTTTTTCAGACCCCTTAGCTAAGAGACAGATGAAGCAGGGACCCCCACTACATATTGTATGAAATTGTGTTGCAGATTAAACTTTTCAATATATTTCTGCATAGACTTAATTGACAGCTCTATCATTGGGTAGCGTTGTGTTCGATTCATGGTAATGTGTATTTTCAGACAGTTAACCACTTAAACCCTCAAAACTTGCACTTGGTCTGCTCTTTTTTCCCTCTACGCCAAACCTCTTTGCCAAAAATAGCCGATTGGCTATTTTCGTCTCAGAATAGGGATGCTGGGTTAATGGGTTAAAGATTTGGCAGCCCCCATGTAGTAAATATGAGGACCCCCTAGGGGTCTTGGACCCCTGTTGAAGACCCCTAGTTTAATAGACTAGGCAACTACAATCACACTTCCCTAGCATCTTTCCTATTTCCTCCCACTTCTCTATAGCTCCACCCACCACCCTCCTCCCAAATATCTGTTATTAAAATTTTAAAAAAAGCCATGCTAAGGGGCCGTGCACCCAGGGAGAGCCTTGCCGCTTTTTGAGCTGACAGCAGCAGTCTTCCTTGTATTTCTAGGTGCGCTCCTCTTCCGAGCGCCGAGCATTGCGCAGATTCACACTTCAGCGATCCCGGTGTTATTTTTTGGGTGCAGTGCCCTGATATCCACAGTGTGGATTCCACACTGTGTGAACACTAAGGACATGATATCGACACTGTGTGTGAGCACTATGGACATGATATCCACACTGTGTGAACGCTATGGACATGATATCGACACTGTGTGTGAGCACTATGGACATGATATCCACACTGTGTGAACGCTATGGACATGATATCCACACTGTGTGTGAGCACTATGGACATGATATCCACACTGTGTGTGAGCACTATGGACATGATATCCACACTGTGTGTGAGCACTATGGACATGATATCCACACTGTGTGAACGCTATGGACATGATATCCACACTGTGTGACCACTATCCATGATATCCACACTATGTGTGAGCGCTATGGACATGATATCCACACTATGTGTGAGCGCTATGGACATGATATCCAAAGAATAATAAAGCATCTATATATGTGACCAAATTTGACTGGGAGACAGTCACCTAGCATTTTTTCATTTTCATTTTTTCATGTCATATGAAAGCAGGGAATCATATAAAAAATAATGATATATTGGTTAATAAGATTGAGTGAATAGTTTTGAAACTACAGCTTATATAACTGAAGTCAAGTTAAAACTCTTCAGTAGAGAAAAGACCAGTTGAATGGATCTCATTCAAAGATTAGCCTGGGCAGCATATCTTTTCGTGTCTATGATCCGGTCGGGAGCGGAAGTAACTCTACGTCACCAGGCGCGCCATCCGCGTCATCAGGTGGCCGGACGGGCAGATCCGGAAAGACGTCACCCAAAACTAGGTCCGTCCTAATAAAATCCTTGATGCGGCATAGTTTAGCTTATTTTTTTAATATAAATGTGCGTGCACTATCCGGAGACTATTTAGCGTCTGTATTATTCCACAGGGAAATTCTATTCCATTTAAATAGGGATTGGGGAACCAAAACAAAGCGGCACCGCAAAACCGGATGGGCAGAATCCGGAAAGAGGATTCTTTTCTTTTTTTTCCAGTAGGCGTGGCCTAGACCGGATCATATGCAAGGGATAATGCATGGGGAGGTAGTCATTATTGAAATTTAAAGCCCTGAAGGGCGATTAACCACCGAGGCGAAGCCGAGGTGGTTAATCGCCCTGAAGGGCTTTAAATTTCAATAATGACTACCTCCCCATGCATTATCCCGCTTATTACACGGCTACTTAATAAATACATAAATACATTTACCCAAAAGTAACAACAAAACGAAGTATTTCCTTGCTTACGGCAATGAAAGTATTCCATAAGTATTGGGCTGGGCGGACAAGTTTGCCTCGCAAAAACAAATGACGAAATGGAAAAAAACTCGCCCCAAAACACACTCGCCCCCCATTCTATTTACTGCCGATTTGCCTGTAATACCGCCGGATTTGCCCCGGGGCGACTATGTTTTGGGGCGAGCGTTTTGGTATTCCCCCGTTGTTGTGCCACGATAAACAAGGAAGTGCAGTGGATCAAATAGAATGACTTTTCGGTTATTGCATCGTCTATTTCTCACTTCAAATGTTTTCAAAAACATTCTTGAGAGCAACGTTTAGTTGTAAATGACATTGGTTGTTTGTTTACATGGCTGTCTATGTTGGATAAAGCATAAAATCAAGCAGCTCAGGTTGATATGAGCAGGTGTTCTGAGTCTCTGATTACACAGTTTCCTCGTCGGTCTCACCGGTCATTATCATCGGTCATTATCCAGAAATAATGACCGATGACTGACCAATCAGAATCGAGCATTCAACCAAGCCGTGTAATAAGGGTCTTTAATAACGCATACCAGGCTTTCCTCCGAGGTGGAAAGACTGGTGACGTGAGGTTATTCAAAGATAGTAAACAGGGCTATCAATCCCATCATGCATAGCGGGATTTGCATATCCTTTGTTTAATGGTTTAGGGTTAGGCTCTCTTTGTCATGTATGCTCTCTGAGACCAAGTGTTTGCCACTGCCCCCTGCTGGAACCGGCTGGTTCCAGTGACCAGGAGGTCTTAACTAAGATACCTTTTCACAACAGTTTTAACAAAATATGATTGTTTATACATCTTTATTTGACATTCTCATTAGACACAAGCCAACAGACTAGTGATACCTTTCAAAACGATCGGGTAGAAATCGCGGATTTTACCGCGATTCCACGATGTTTGGATGGAAACTGAGGATTTTGTTAGCAATGCTAGTACATGCTAGCTCTAACCTTATATTTTAATGCATGTTTATGCATTTATTTCATATTTACATGTCGATTTAAGCTCTGAAATTTCTGACATACTCTGGTATGTGAAGAGTCTAACTGGGCTATAAACTCATTTTGTGTAAAAAATGGGCACAAGCGAGATGACTGTCCTCCAGTCAAAAATGGTCACATATGGACATGATATCCAAAGAATAATAAAGTATCAATCTATGGACATGATATCCAAAGCACTCCTCAGCTCAAAATGTGTTTCTCTGTGGACACGACCCCCTCACCCACACACCTCTGAACATGTAGAAAAATCATAACCCAAAACAAAACATGACATTTACTAGAATAACCCCAAATAAAATAACATGACATTAACTAGAATAAATCATGAAATGACATCAACAGGGACACCTTGGGAGTCCAGCGGTTCCCAAACGTTTTAGCTCGAGACCCAAAATGAGACATGTGATGTCTCCCCCCGGGGACCCAAACTAGTGAAAATAGCAGATCTACAAGCTCACGAAGTGCTGCAACGTGATGCAAGCTTGTAGATCTGCTATTTTCACTAGTTCTTAATTATAATTTTTTATATGGAATTTCTTTGATTGTATTTTTAAATGTAAGAACATTCTTGATTCAATGATTTTTTTTAAATGTAGGGGTAAAGAAATATTATTTTGGACTTTTTTTAAATAAAAAAGATGAAAATAAAATGACTACTACTACTACTACTAATTAAATAAAGAATGGGTCCCGAGCCAGTGTTTGTGGACCACTGCTGTAGACAACCACAAGGTCTCTCTGGTCCATTGATGGTAGCATGCTTCTGTTAAAGGCAGGTGACATGCAGGATATGACATCACATGCTAGTTGGTAGCCATAGTGCCTTAGCTCAGCGGTTCTCAAACCTTTGATGCCACAACCCCCCCCAAAATACAAATATTTGAACTGGGGACCCCCCAAAATAATCATATTTGAACTGGGAACCCCCCACCCTGACTAGCACTTGGAATTGTAGGAGTTGAGGCATTACATGTTGTTCCACAGATACATGTGAAAATAGCTGAGGCATTGTAAGCTTGTAGATCGGCTATTTTCTAAATTGTTACCTCTTTCTTATGTAACATTTGGCCAATGTTTTTATAGTATAGTGTGTTGACTACTTATGATGCAGTAATGGTCTTGTTTTTATTTATTTATTCTTCATTTACAAGGTATTAAAAGACTTTTAAGACCTTTATTAATTGTCACTTTAGAAATGTGCAGATACCCTGTATACACGTATGCTGTATGTTGGTTTGTTTACTGTTGACTGAGGAAACAATGTTGCACATTAAGCTAATCATCTGTGGACCACCTTAGGGGGTCCCGGCCAACAGTTTGAGAACCACTGCCTTAGCTAGCTCTGTACTTTGTCCCACCACTGACCCCCCCCCCCCCCCCCCCCCCAAAAAACCCACACTTTCCACCTCCACACAACAACAACAACAACAATACAACATTAATAACAATAGAGGGGGAAAAAAACTAAACAGATTAGGTCGACAGAGAAGTCGATTTCTCATTGGTTGATAAATTCATGCATCAATATATTAATTTCCAAAAACCCTAAGCAACCAATCAGACACATTTGAGTCTTAAGCGAGGATTTCAAACCACCAATCACCATGTACAGTACAGTACGGACTGAGAGAATTCAACCAATCACCAGCTGACCCCGCCCGCCCCCTATAGGGAGAGGCGGGGTCTAGATCCTCTTGCTGCGGTTGTGATTGGTTCATTCCTGTCGGAGAGAAGAGGTGTTTCTTTAAGGAGTTGTAAACACTTCCTGTTTTGGAACGAAACAGACACACATGTTATTGTTACACAATAAAGGCACGCACGCGCACGCACGCACACACGCACACCCACACACACAGTTAAAACAATAAGACCATTAGGGGGAAAAGGATTTTTTCAAATGCTAGTTTCCAGATGTAACGTATTTTATTGACTGGGGATGAAATGTTCATTATCAATATCACACCAAATACAAACCTTTTCTGGATCAGGGCCCACTTTAGAAACCTGAAAGCGTTCGCGGCCCACCCACCTGACCACGTCTAAACACGTGTCAAGTGGTCAGGTGGGTGGGCCGCGTGCATTTTCAGAGCATGTTTTATGTTAACTCATTTACTGCCAAGAACAACTTTAACGACTTTTTTCCCCATAGGCCCAGACTGCCAAGAACTACTAAAACGACTTTTTGAGAAAACAAAAAAAAAGATAAGATTTGTTTTTCTCACACAGAACCCAAGATATCGTGATCCGAAGATTTGCTGCTCCATTTACTTCTTGGTTAACTTATTACTTAAAAATCCTGTATCTCGGCTCCTGTGTACTTTTTTCTTACTATGTATTTTTGCAGCCAGAAATAAGTTTGGCAGTGAATGAGTTGAAGGGATATTTCACTTTCAAAAAAATGTTGAGACATTTTATCGTCTACTCAGGCTTTTGTGTTTCACCCCAGACGCCCCCTTCCTATACAAACCCTTGTAACTTCAAACTCCATTTTAACCATGTTAGATTAATCGGAAACATCCGTCCTCGGTTCTGGTGACTGATGTTGTCCTTCTAATACGTGAGGAGACCGTGTTTTTTCAATTTCTTTTTTCATTTATTTTGAAGATTTGTTTCGGAAAATGAAAAAATGGATACAATAAAAAAAAAATGAAATAAATGAAAAAAAGTAATCGAAAAAACACGGCCCCTCACGTATTAGGAGGGCAGGATGGGTCACCAGAACCAAGGACGGGTGTTTGTGATGAATCTAACATGTTAAAAATGGAGTTTGAAGTTATAATGGGTTTGTATAGGAAGGGGGTGTGTCTGATAATGAGAATATCAAATATTTAAATACTGAATCAAGCAACTCAAAAACTGTCTGGGGGGTTCTCAAAAGCCTCAAAAGCAGCAGATCTACAAGCTTGAATTTGCGCCGTGTTTCCAGCTTGTAGATCTGCTACTTTTGCTATTCTTGAATTTGAATCCTGACAGAGACGACACGTACGATATGAAGATAATGTTGAAAAGGAGTAAAGCGCTCCTTTAAATGGTGTCGTGCACAAACAGGGACGTGCTGGCCACTGGGAAATTTGGGAAAATTCCAGAACGGCCGCGCCATTTACGGGCCGCCAGACGGCCGGTGGGCCACCCAAGACAACTGCAGCATTTTTTTTTTTTTTTAATTGAAACATTTTAGAAAATCCCAGAACTGAATTTTGGTCCCAGCACGCCCCTGTGCACAAATATAGCAGATCTACTAACTCGGCTGAAAAATCATTCGCAATTTGGCCCAAAACAGTCATGCCAGAATGAAATGTTTCACTGTTGTAGCTTTACTGGACCACAGTTATGATACTCCATTAGTTTATTAAAAGCTATTTGTTTTTTTATAATCTATTAGTTTGATTGACTTCAAGTTTGATTCCACCTCTATTTCAGATTGTTGTTTTATAGGAGTCACGATTCGCCTTATCCAGGATTCAATTCCACTTTTGATCTTAAGGTCACAATTCGATTCAATGTTTAAAACATCCTTTTTTACAGCACTATATCATTATTCATTGTTAGGCTGTTGAGTCTTGATTTGTAAAGAACAACACGTTTCTCTGTCCTGCTATCCTACTATAAAATGAAGAAAGATGTTATATTGTGTATGTGTTATTCTCCAGCAGGTGGGGGTGGCTTCACCTGTTTGATCATTTCTCCGGTCCTCTCGATGACGATGGTTTTCTCGTCCCTGATGGGAGACGTGGCCAGATAGTCGTCACCTAGGAGACCCAGGATGGGATACTGGTTCCTGTACCTACACACATGTACACACACACACACACACACACACACACACACACACACACACACACACACACACACACACACACACACACACACACACACACACACACACACACACACACACACAGCTCATTACCGTTTTCAAAAGGGATTCATATTTTATCTACACTTTTTTTAAAAGAATACAACAGCCCGAAGGCATAGGTGGCGGGTGAGCTCGACAATTGGGAAGGCTGGGGATCGGCCGCGGCTGGGGATCGGCCGCGAAGTTTTTGGTTACTTTATTTCGGTTATAAGGTTAGGGTTAGGGTTAGATTAGGGTTAGGTTTTTTAATTCATATTTCTGCCTGATTTTACTGATTTATTATTAATTCCCAGAATTTCCCAGCATAACATTTCGGAAGGCTTAGCCTACCCTAGCCTTCATTACCCACCGCCTATGGCCGAAGGGCTGACACAGAAAAAAACAAGATAACAAATAACCACTTAAAAACAGATACCTACACAATGACAGTCGATAACACAAAAAAACTAAAGATATAAGTAAAGAAAGAAAAGACAGAGAAATTATGGGATGTTTACCTCTTAGTGATGGTTGTCTTGGTAACACTCTTGGAGCTGTCGGTTCTCTCCTGCTTCAGTCTCTTGATCTCCTAAAGGTCACACAGAGGTCAAACAAGATTTACATGTTTTGATATTATTAGTTTCCATTATAGATTCCATTATAGCATGCTAACTTTCCAGGAATGGAAAGGCTGCAGTTTCTATTAGCTTGGATTCCCCCATCGATGATGTCACTGGTAGCCAGGTTTCTGAACTGTCCACAAACCACCAATGAGACACAGAGTGAGTAGACAGAAATGGTGCCATCTTATAATGAGCAATAGTGAGGACCAATTATATGAAGATAAGGTTGAAGATGGGTGAAGTGCTCCTTTAATTATTGATTAATGGTGAACTAATGTGCGCCGTTTCCTGATAAAGGGACAAGCTCATCTTGTCTGCGCAATCATTCTATTGAATGGGTCACCACTTTTGGTGTGACACACAGCTGACGGTATTACTGGTCTTGTTTTTATTACATTAACTTGTTGCACCTGTGAGACATGGCAGAGATTGAGAGAAGACAGAGAGGTTGCCGTGGAAGTATTCACACTATCTTTGGATGTATTGGTGAAAGGAGGAGAACGTCAATGCAAATTGGCCTTGATGATTGATGAAGCCCAGCACAGCTCACAAGAGTTACTTTTAAAGGAGAATTCTGCCTATGATTTTATGATATCATAGGACGAGTGGTACAGTAGAAACAATTCATAACTCCATCCTGAATCAACCGCAGCTAAAAAACAGTGGGACTCGTGTATTTTATGTTTTTGTCCCAGATGGGCCACTGTAGACTTTGCAAAGTGACGTATATTGATTACTGACCTCCTCCTGGGTGGATATTATGGTCTGTCGTTGCTCCAACATGGACAGAAGTTCAGAGATCTTCAGCTGAAGAGATTTATCTGAAGAAGAACGATCACATGACTTTACCTCCAACTGGAGTCTGGACACCTGAGACTGAGAGAGAGACATAGAGATAGAGAGCGAGAGACAGAGAGATAGAGATAGAGATAGAGATAGAGAGAGAGAGAGAGAGAGAGAGAGAGAGAGAGAGAGAGAGAGAGAGAGAGAGAGAGAAAAATGAAGAACAATGCAACAGCATACAGCCTCTACATAAGCTTTGCATTATGCAGGACAAAATGAATAAGAAGATAACACAGTAAGCATGTCAGATAGAGTCCTTTCTGTAATGAACTGTTGTTACTTCACAGATAATTAAGACTATTGAACGAGTAGAGTGACAATTTTATTTCATTGTAAATCTTCACGGCTACTAAGATCATCTTAAGGTCCGTACACACCGGGAGCGTTTATTTGGTGCAATTAATGTGCGTTAATTCAATGAAGGAGGCATCTCACCAAATGAATAGTTTGATGTGAAACAATGGTGACTCATTTCCGTTTCATTCATCGGCGTCGTGCATTACCTGTAGACGTTGCACTTCAGTGTTTCTGTCCGTCTTGATGCTGTTCAGTTGCTCTTCATACTGTCGCCTCAGAGCTTCAGTTTTCACCAGGAGAGAGTTGCTGCTCGAAGCGCTGGACGCACTGGACAACTACAATGTAGACAATTGAATGAATTTGTGGGATGAGGAGCACAGCTGAGTATGTGGGTTGATGTATTGATGTATTAACGTTTGTGTCTGCATGTGTTAAAGGAGTAGTTCACCGACTTAAAACTTATTTTCTATCACATCCCATGAAGTCTTTTCAAGTCAATTCATGGAGAAGTTCTTGTCGCATTCCTGAGCCAATAATTTGATGACCGGCAGAGTAGGAGACTCAAAGAGTTTCCTACCGAGTCTGCTATTTACCGATGACCCGGTCATCGACTTATTGGCTCAGGAACGCGACGTGTAATTGATAGAAAATAAGTCATTTCTTTAAGGGTAAACTAGTTTAGTTTCAGTTCACTCAACGTCCTGCATGTGTGCCATGCTTGACCAACGACCATTGAGTCGGAATACTGATATATTATTGATTTCAGCTGTCACAATTCCAAACATACAAACATGACCCGCTTTAATTACTTCAGTCTATATTAGTAACTTAATGACTAGTATTAAAATACTATTGTCTTTTTTACGTCCAATGTATTTGTATTTAAGTTCATAAGGTTAACATAAGTATAACTAAATGCATTTGAAATTAAATTAAAATGTTACTTTTCAGGATTCCAATTCCAAAATAGCAAAAAAAAATCTGGATTCCAATTAAAAATAGCAAAAATAAAATATAATTGTAGATAGGCTATTTTTGCTACTTTTGTGTGACAGAGAATGGCATTTTAAAAAGTTTGAATATGGAGATAAGAGGTGTCTGCCTGACAGTATATCCAATGTTGCCCTCTGGAGGGAGTGTGGAAATAATAGTGGCCCTCCCCTGAGTTAGACAGACAGACAGACAGACAGACAAACAGGTACCTTCTGCCTCAGTAGATTGTTGTCTCTCTCCATCGTGCGGACGGTTCCCTCCAGTTCTTTGATCTTAAATTCTCGTCCAGAATCGTTCGATCGGCAGCTCATTAAATCTGTCTCTAACGACCTTAACGACGCACTGCTGTCCTTCAGAGACGTCTGCACACACGCACACACACAATTTCACTTTTATATGTATTAGCATGACAGTATGAATTATGATGCTTTTTACAGTTTAGATCGGACAGTTCGCGCGCGCGCACACACACACACACACACACACACACACACACACACACACACACACACACACACACACACACACACACACACACACACACACACACACACACACACACACACACACGGTACCTGCAGCTGCCTGTTGTTCTCTCGTAGGGCCTCTAGGAGACGATCATACTGCACCGCCTGATCAGACTTAAAACTGAGATCTCTCTCTAGAGACTCCTTGTCACTCTCTAAACGCTGAGACACAGACAGACAGAGAGACAGAGAGCGAGAGAGAGAGAGAGAGACAGACAGACAGACAAAGAGAGAGACAGAGACAGAGAGAGAGTCAATTTTATCTATTAAGCACATTTCAAAACAACCAAAGGCTGACCAAAGTACTGCACAGCAAGACAACAGACAAAGACATTGAAATACAGTGCATACAGTGCCAATAGCTGAGTCTAAAACACATCGGAGTTTAAAAAAAGTGTCCAAACATTTCTCCATAAAGGCAAGAGATTTTTGAAAAGGCCAAAGGGAGAACAGGTGTGTTTTAAGTAATCTTTTTTTTTTAAATAATCCAAAGAAGGTGCAGAAACAAGTCCCCAGGATATTTTGTGTTATCCTTTTAGCGTTCATGTCTGACTATACCTCTTGCTGTTTACATTTCTGACTAATAAAGTATTCAATCATTCGATCAATAAAAAAACCTAACCAAAAGAGTTCCACAATGTTGGAGCAGCGACCGAAAAGGCACGGTAACCTTTCAAATGGGTGCATGGGACTTTGAGGAGCTGCTAATCTGCTGATCTAAGCCTGGTGGTGTTGGGATGGGGCGAAGCAGCTCAAATATATATACGGTGGTACCAGCCCATGTTGGGCTTTAAAAAACAAATAGTGACATTTTCAAATCAATTCTGTTTTTCACAGGAAGCCAGTGAAGGGAAGCCAAACTGGGAGTGACTGGCGCCCCACTGTGGGTCTAGCAGCAGCAAGCAAGGTTTCTCTTTTCAGCCTGTGACCCCCCAAAACTATCCTATTTGAACTGGGGACCCCCCCCCCACCCTGACAAGCACTTGGAGTTGTAGGCATTACATTTAGCTTGACTTGGCTTCACAGATAAATATTGCTCACAGCGCCTCGCAGTGCGAGGCGTTGTGAGCTTGTAGTTCGGCTATTTTCACAATGTTTTTAAACTTGGGGTCCAAGACATAGAAATGCCATTAAATGGGGGTCCATAGCCCTAATGCATGTCAAACTGGGGGTCCTTGAAATTAAAATGGTTGAGATTCACTGCTAGAGCCGTAAAAAAAAAAACGCTCTTATGGGGGTCCCTGGCATATCTTTTCAAATGGGGGTCCGCGGGCTAACAACTGTCAATTTGGGGGTCCTTGACATAAAAACGTTTGCGAACCACTCCACTACACAGTACAAACTCACTTTCGATCCCTGATACTGTCTGTTCTCAGCGCATAAGCCAAACTGCACACGTTGGGTGCTCATATTCCCCTACGGGTATGGTCTAGTAGGGCTAAACAGGTCTTAAGTCCTTAAATTGTAACTTTAGAAATGTGCAGATACCCTGTATACACTTATACTGTATGGTTTGTTTACTGTTGAGTGACAAAACAATGTTGCACATTAAGCTGATCATCTGGGGACCCCCCTGGGGGAAATGAGGGCATGGATGACTTTTTCCAGACAGACAGACAGAGCTGCTGGTTGATAGAAAGGATTCGATTTTGTGGCAACTTGTCGAAAACTTGGACGAAAACTCCTTTGACAACAGCATTGATCTGTTATTGACTCTGCTATTTAAGGGCTTAGTCTAGGAGCACACACACATTTTTGTCATGTGAGGTGGTGGTATTATTTCTCGTTTTATTGTCGTTGAAAAACAGGAGGGAGAGTTTGGATGAGATGGAAATGTAAAACATGTCTTCACAGCATGATGTGATGTGATGTCATGTATGAAGCTCACCTTCAGGTCACCAGTGAGGTGAGACAGTTCTTCTCTCAGGCTGCTGAATGTGGACAACAAGAGGCGCATCGACCTGTCTGCCGTTAGACGAGTCTGAGAGACAGACAGACTTAATTGAAACACATTGTACTGTGATATTAGTTTATTTGACTGATGAGTCAAATTATTCTGCTGCATTCAGGTGTCACGGTCAAATTCTACCAACTAAACTAGGTCAAATAAGGTGAACACGTGTTACTTAGGCTTGTTTTTCATGACCACAATGTTAGATCTCTGTAGATAGCAGCCAGGTTATTTAGACAGATGCTAGGTTCGTTGTTAATAGGTTCAATGTAAAGATGATTATTTTGATAGAATACTGCTCAGGCTGATGCTAGGTCACCAATTCAAGAAGGTTCTGAAATTGCTTCTCTTAACCACCAAATACTTTCCATATGGTCTGCCTAATATAATATAATATTTTCCATAGAAGTTTACTTTGTTGTTTCTTTCTTTGTTATATTGTCGATATTGGTATTTTTTGTTGTGTTTCTTCATCTGTATGACATGTCTATAAATGTTTAATTTGTAATAGATGTGTATATTCCACATTGATGTCATTTTATCCTATGAATGTACAAATATTCCCGGAGAATGCCACTTCTCAAGCCGCTGGAGGGTTTTTAGGCATTCTCCTTCATCATGTTCTTGTAAGTGAAAATAAATAAATAAACAAACAAACACACAAAGGTTCATTGTTACTTTACCTGTGAACCTACTTTACTGAGGCACTACACTGTCTCTCTGCATTCTATGTATGTGTTTACCTTGATTATTGTAAGCCACTCTCATCTCAGAGTGTCTGCTAAATGCCTACATTGTAAATGTTGATGAGAAAGTGTTGGAACAATAGGGCAATATATGTTGAAGGTTTGCCAGTGGAATAACGGCATAACCAACTGGAGAGTCAAAACAGATTCAAGATGATTGATGTGATATTGAAGCTCATGGCAGGGTTTCAAGAAATGCAGCTTAAAATAATCTTTGTACAGACTGTGCATGCTTCTGCATGCTCAGAATAATGTTGACATTAGATGTCATGCTCATAACCTGACATAACATGTTGACATCAGATGTTGACAAAACTCTCTCTTTTCTTGTTGTTGTTGTTGCAGATCCAATTGGAACACACGATTATTATAATATTTGTTTTTACATTCCTCAAAAAGTAACAGTTTTGGACATTTCTGCCTGACAAATGCCTACATTGTAAAATGTGATGTGTATATTGTGTAGCAGTGTTACCTTGAAGTCGACACCGGGGTCCAGCTGGTGCTTCCTGTCAGAGGAAAACACACAATGAACGAGATGGGAGGGACAGGGTGTGTGTGTGTGTGTGTGTGTGTGTGTGTGTGTGTGTGTGTGTGTGTGTGTGTGTGTGTGTGTGTGTGTGTGTGTGTGTGTGTGTGTGTGTGTGTGTGCGTGTGCGTGTGTGTCTTCAGTGCTCATTACGTGTCCATCATTCACATAATGTACTTTAAGAACAGGATTATATTTTTTGTAAAAGGAGTTGTTGTGTCTCTCCACATGGAGTGAGGAGACAGCCATTTGTTTCACCTGGCTGCGTGCTACAGCTACTCTGCTAGAGCTGCAACCAAAATATCCGATCTACAAGCTCACAACACATCACACCCATTGTGAGCTTGTAGATCATGTGTTAATTTTAGCGACTAAAACTGCGATGAAAAATATTCTTTCGATGACTAAAACTATGACTAAATAAATTGTCAATTTCCTCATGTAAAACTAGACTAAAATGTTAGGGAGGGACTATAGTGGAGAAGAGATCCAGTAGAACTAAGACAAGTCATGTTATGCTCGAAATAGACGAATACTCGGACTACCGGTCAACCGCATAGGGTTAAAGTGGTTAAGAAGCAGCAATCTACGAGCTTGTAGATCGTATAGTTTTAGGCATGCAGCTATTTATAAGCCAGGCATTACGACGCCATCACGACGTCGCCAAGATACATATTAGTCGACTAAATCACCTGTAGATGTCCAGCTTGAAGCTGGTCTTATCTTGAAGCGCAAAGTCTGTGAGGAAAACAGCATTGCACCGCGACGACGCCAGACCAAATGGCCGAAATGTATACGGGGTTGAAGTGGTTAATGTATGTTTTGTAATAATAATCAATATCTACAAAGTAGGGGTGTGCCGATATATCGTCCCGCGATATATCGCGATACGTTTTCGTGACGATATGTATCGTTTTGGAAAAAAAAATATCGTTTTGATTTTTTTTTTTACAATCATAATAATCAGGCATGCAAACAGCCCCGAGGTGAAAAGGGTGACAACATGTTGTTGTTTTTTCGGGTGAGGTGTCACACTATTGCCCTATTTGGATTCAAAACGGCTATTGTAGCTGAAAAGCTACAAGTTTGCATGTCTGAATAATGCAAAAACAGAATTATTTGTTTGCATTTGCTTTTTTTCTCCCCCATGTATTTTCATAATAAAAAAAGTGTGTATCGTATCGAAATCGTATCGAAGTTGTGAGCCAAATATCGTATCGTATCGTTTGGTGAAATTAGTGTATAGGCACATCCCTAAAGTAACCAGTAACTAAAGTTTTCAAATCATTGTAGTGGAGTAAAAGTACAATATTAGCCTCTGAGATGTAGTGGAGTAGAAAGTACTGAAAATTGAAAACATTCCAGTAAAGTAAAAAATACCTCAAAATTGTACTTGAGTAAATGTACTTAGCTACTTCACACCACTGTACACATCGCATAAGCCAAAGTATGCAAATCCTTTGAGTCCTCGTTAGCTCTTATTACTATCATCCATCTTACCGTCCTTGTATCTTGCTAACGTGCTCAGAGATGATGGAGTGCAGGTCACAGTTCTTGCGGTAAACCTCGGCCAGCAGCTCCCCGAAGAAGCGCGTGTCCATCTTGTCCAGAGGGGGCGCTATGGCCGCCTCCGCCCGCCGCTCCATCACCCTGTGCAGGACGGCGGGCTTCACCACGCTGACGATCTCCACCTCCTCCACCTCCACCACCTCCTCAGACTCCTGCTCCTCCTGGTGCTCGTCTAGCACCACCTAGTGGAGAGAGAGAGAAGTGTAAACAGGTTTATTTACAGAGCAAGTTCATAGTGGAAATAAAGAATATAAAAAATAAAAGCACACATTGTTTGCCTTGAATAACAATATTTACTAGAAATGTAAATTACAGCACTAGCTTAACGGTGAGATTAATGAATAATTTTGGTTAAAGCAACGGAATTGTTTCTGTACGCACATTTGTTAACCCTTTAAGACCAGGAAAGCATCATTTGTGTCATTTTAAGATTTCTCTGGCTATTCAAAAATAGCAGATCTACAAGATTGTAGCGCGGCACTACGAGCTTGTAGATATGCTATTTTTGAAAAATGTGTTGTTAATATTTTTTTAAGCGAACATTTGTAAAACATTTAGTTCCAGGGACCCCGAGAAGCAAATATTTGAGTTACAAATGTCCACTTAGAAAAACATTATAATATTTGTACACATTTGCTTTGGCTATTCAAAAATAGCAGAGCATAGCGCAGCACTCGGTGCCGTGCTACGAGTTTGTAGATCTGGATTTTTTCTATAGAAACTTAAATGACAGAGATGCTTAAATGACAGAGATGTCTCAACCTCCTCCTGTGTGTTGGCTAGTGAGGAGTGTCCTAGCGAGACCTGACAGAATGGGTTTCATTTGGAGGCAGTATGACGTTTGGAGCCAGTGTGACATTGTCTTTTAAGGGGTCTATAGACAGCTATCACCAAAATCTGAGTACCTCCCAAAAGCTTCAGTACCTCCCAAAACAAACTGATACGACGACTACTTCTCCGCCTAAAGCCCATCACCCCATAGCCTGACACTCAGCCTGAATTTTCATTTCGTTTCACTCCATTATTCAGTCTGAAAGCCCTCTCAGTGCAGACATTTTCTGAGGTGGGGGCATGGCCAAAGTTGGACTCTTTGGCGATTGGTTCATATTGGATTATCCCGATCCCGATTCGTCGTGCAGATTTTCAACCGAGAAACCCCCGCCTTCGACACCGTCACCAGCAGTGTTGTGCCTGAACGCGTTCAATGAACGATCGTTCATGAACTCGTTCATATTTTGGGCGAACGTGAACTGAACGTACTGTATATCCGATAGATGAACGTTATCGTGAACGCGTTCATTCTGGCGTTTGTGAACGGCGTTCTCTCTTCGTTCAACTTCGTTCAAGAGTGTCCCAAATTTCCATGGTTACATCGGTTTGTCATGTTGTATTTCATCCTATTCTGTGTTTCCGAGGCGTCTTGAACGCACCATCAGCCAAAAAAAGAGAAAAGCAAGGCTATGTCTAACATTCATATGCGCAGCGCTGACTAGTCAGAGCAGCACAGACAGTTACGGCCACTCGGCCAGGGCGAAGAGCTGACACCTTATCCGCTCTGCGAAGCTCATTTCCCGGCCACAAGCATTTGGAAGTTGAATTGTGTCTCTTCCAAAGTATCGGTGTTGTTTCCTTGGCTTCACTGCCGACAAAATTAACTTGAAGCTGGGCTGAATTAATAAGTAAACACCGCGGAACGGCGAAATGAGTTTGGGATCATGTCACAACAACAACGTGGCTGATGCGTCGTAGCACCGTAGCCTAACAGCCGACTTTAGGACGGTAGCCCCGGCCCCCGAACCTCTGAATGACCGTCATATTGTAGTCTGGACGTCCGACCCGACTTTATTTTGGCATTAAAAGTGGACTTCTGCACCTGGCTTTTGATGTTAACAGTGTCATACACTCACTTTGACAAGCCCCCAGCCCCCCCCAAGATGAATGAAAATCTTTAGAAAATAGCAGATCTACAAGCTCACTGTGTTGCACCGTGACCTGTTGTGAGCTTGTAGATCGGCTATTTTCCAATAGCCACAACTTAAATAGGGCTGAAGTGATTCATGTATTTGTAAAATCTACAAAGTAACTACTAAAGTTTTGAAATAATTAAAAATAAAGTACAGTACTTGAATAAATGTGCTTAGTTACTTTACACCACTGGAAATAATAAATATAGGGTGCTTTGTGTATGTACACCAGAGAGGATATAATGTATAAGAAAATTAAATAAATAACATTGGTTTTATAATGAATTGGATAAATAATAAAAGTATAGTAATAATAATAAATAATATATTTGGATGCATCCTGCTCCATATACAATACAATGCACTGCTTTTCAGTTCATCATTCAAGTTTGAGCCAATAAAAAATATGCGATTAATATATGATTAATATGCGAATCATCGCACGATTAACTACACAAATCATGCGATTAATCGCGATTCAAAATTTTAATCGCCTGACAGCACTAATACATATTGAAAAAAAAAGAACGAAAAAGAACTGAACTAGTTCATTTTTTGAACCATGAACTTTAGTTCAAAATTTTGAATTATGAACTGAACTTTCAACTAGTTCATTTTAAAATTTGTGAACTGAACTTTGAACTAGTTCATATTTTAAGTGAACTTTCCCAACACTGGTCACCAGACCCTGAATGCGGCGAGGCAATCGATTCAGGGGGTGGAGCCAGGCTACATCACCCATCTAATTCCAACACACGTTGCTAGTGTGAGATGGCTCAGGGTGGAAGACAGGGTGCACCTTAATATCAATGGGATTGGTATAAGACAGTCAGAGGTTGAGAGCCCTTGCCAAACTACTTTTTTTCTGATTGATTGAATACTTTATTAGTCAGAAATGTAAACATCACGTGGTGCAGTAAGACATGAAGGCTATAAAGGATAACATAAAAAAAAGTCCAGGGGACTAATTTCCATTGTGGTCCTAAAGGGAGTCTCTCTCACACACACAGCCACTCCCTTGTAGCTGTCCTAGCGTGTTCAGGTATGGTTTATGATGATAGGTCATTACAGTGAAGTACAGCCAGACACACCCAGACTGACTGAAGTTCAAACACACATGTACGCACGCACGCACGCATACACACACCCCCACCCAGACCGACTGAAGTTTCACACACTTAAGGTCCTTGCAGACTGGTGCGTTTTTTTTGTTGCGTTTTATTAATTCGAAAAATGCAAAAAAAAAAAAACGTCACGCACAACATCCTTGCACACTGAGTCTGATGTTGCAATATTTTCGCAGAACAAAAAAAAAGGTCATGATCTTTTGGTTATGTCACTTGTGAAAAAAATTAAAAGGAAAAGACAATATTGTTGGGTTCATCCTATCATTCCATAAACAAGAAGGAGATTTTCACATGTTGTTGAAGAAGCTGTGGCATTATCCCGACCGTTTCAAAGTTTATTTTAGGATGTCAGTGGCCCAGTTTGATGCTTTGCAAGCAACACTGGAGCCACATATTAAACTTCCACGAACCAATTGATACTGAACAGCTGCCAGTATGTCTACGGTAGAGAGAGAGAGAGAGAGAGAGAAAGAAAGAGAGAGAGAGAGAAGAGACTAAGTGAGGCTTGAACTGGCGACCTTGAGATTGTGAGGCATTCATTTAAGGGAGACGCCATTGGCCCAACAGACAAGTAACTGTGAAAAAGGAGATCACACAGATGATACAGTTTCACGCAAATAGCTGAAAAATCCTGGGTTTAAGTGTTTTTCAAACTGCTCAAAATTGCGGACCATCTAAGGACGGAGCTTAATGGTCAAATCGATACGTGTGTTCCTCATGAGTCAAGGCACATGTGTAAGCAAGTTTCACGACTTTCGGCCAAACAAGGCATGACTTATGCCTGTTTAAAGTCTGCCTTTTCAAAAAATTGCTATAGCGCCCCCTTTTGGCCAATTGGAGTGAGATTGGTTTCAGTGATATTTGGAATGACCCTGTAAATTTCTGCAAAGTTTCAAAGAAATGTGAGTCTGCATGTATGTTTTAGGCACAGATGAATAATTTTCATAAAACTGTAATAGTTAAAATCTATCTCCTCCTGGGATTTTTGAGCAATCTGCACGAAACGTTTAACACTTGAACTTTGGACCACTGCCTACAAAAATTTCCAACGGATTTTCCATAAGTGAAAAAATGCAGAAGTTAGGAGCCAATGACTGTTTTACATATAATTCAAAATGGTGGGCGATCTAAAGGTCAGAGGTCAAAAGTCAGACCACAAAAGTTGTCGGGCATGAAGAGACGCATGTGTGTATCGAAGTTTCATGGTTGTAGGTCAAACAGGGCATGAGTTGTACCTGTTCAAAGTTGGCACTTTCAATTGAGTGCTATAGCGCCACCCTTTGACGAATGAGTGTGAGAATTATTTCTTGGTAGTTTTTCATGAGCATCTACCATATGGCCGAGTTTCGTAAAAAGCATATGCACGGTTAAGCCAGAACTGGCAAAAACAAGTATTTTTCAAACTGCTCAAAATTGCGGAAAATCTAAGGGCGGAGCTTAATGGTCAAATCGATACGTGTGTTCCTCATGAGTCAAGGCACATGTGTAAGCAAGTTTCACGCCTTTCGGCCAAACGAGGCATGACTTATGCCTGTTTAAAGTCTGCCTTTTCAAAAAATTGCTATAGCGCCCCCTTTTGGCCAATTGGAGTAAGATTGGTTTCAGTGATATTTGGAATGACCCTGTACATTTCTGCAAAGTTTCAAAGAAATGTGAGTCTGCATGTATGTTTTAGGCACAGATTAATAATTTTCATAAAACTGTAATAGTTAAAATCTATCTCCTCCTGGGATTTTTGAGCAATCTGCACGAAACGTTTGACACTTGAACTTTGGACCACTGCCTACAAAAATTTCCAACGGATTTTCCATAAGTGAAAAAATGCAGAAGTTAGGAGCCAATGACTGTTTTTCATATAATTCAAAATGGTGGGAGATCTAAAGGTCAGAGGTCAAAAGTCAGATGGTGAAAGTTGTTCAGCATGAGGAGACGCATATGTGTATCCAAGTTTCATGGCTGTAGGTCAAACAGGGCATGAGTTGTACTTGTTCAAAGTTGCCATTTTCAATTGAGTGCTATAGCGCCACCTTTGTACGAAAGATTGTGAGAATTATTTCTTGATCGTTTTTCATGACCATCTACCATATATCCGAGTTTCGTAAAAAGCGACAGCGCGGTTCAGCCAGAACTGCGAAAAGTGGCAGAAGTGACAGAATAAAGCGAATAATAAAACAGGTCCAGAGCTGAGCTCTGGCCCCGTAAATATTTCCAGAAAAAAAATTAAAGTCAAGTTCGAATCATACATTTTTCAAAATCCAAAAGATTTTACAATGAAATGACATTGAGTTTTACACCAACTGCTACATTTATAACCCAAAGATATTTAGTCTACACATTTTGGAAAAGGTTGTGTCATGGCATTTTCAATTACTCATGGTCATACCAACATGCATGTAAAATATGCAAGAATAACAATTCTGTAGCGTATTTCCTAAAATGGTAATACTCTTTTGAAAATGTACCTTTCTTAGTTTTCGCCGGCTGTCTCCCAACATTCACGTTGTGATCCATGACTGCTAGCATGGTACGGGCCAACATGGGAGTCATAAAAGAAGTGGATTCTTTTAGGACTGTATTTCAGCATGGAATTGTGGAATACTTCCAAAAATCCTAGAAGTAAATACAAAATCAAACAAACAAAAATAAATTGACTGATATTACACTTCATCTAGTAGTCTTCATTTGCCTGTTATGTTGAATGAATTTTCACACAGTCTTTGTAGACTTGAGATCACACCAGTATTTACCATGGGACCACAATCATACCTGTGTGTTTGAATTGTGCCATCTGTTTGAGGTCACGCAGGGCATTTGGGTCCACATTGGCCAAGATCTTTGCGCACCAGAGAACACTTGCATATACCCCCGATCCTATAGGTGGCGGCATTCACATAGTTGTTCGCCTGTGGACACAGACGTCATCAACTATGCGACAATGTTTGTGCTGGTCGTGCATAAATATAGGGTTGGGGAGAGAGTCAACGCACTGAGCGCACAGCGCAGTGGGTGCATCCACACATCTCCGTCAAGTTGCCGTACGGACACCGGAGGCCCCATCCACTCCCATGTTAAGTTTAAAACCGGAAGTACCGTTCCGTTTTTTTTTAACATGGGAGTGGACGGGGCTACCGTCACGTAGCGTACCGTTGCACGCTAGCGTACGGGCATGTGTGGATCCGATGTACCCAGTGAGCGCAGAAGTGAAGGCACAGACTGCTGTTTCTCATCTCTCATGTCTAAATAAAGTACATCAATCCAACGTCTTTTTTTTTTTTTACTCTCTTGGTGTGGGGATTATCTGCCACATGTATGTATCTGTTATAGAGAAATTGCATCATGAGTGAAACGGCTATAGTCCTTGGGAAACCATAAACCTACGTAGGCCTACATCTAAATGAGTTACCATATTTACTTACAAATTTCAAATTACAAAGCCTTATATTAAAGCTATATATTTCTAGAATGCATAGTACTCCACAAGATATACTATATATATAGCCTATATATATATATATATATATATATATATATATATATATATATATATTGTTGCTGTCCTTATATGGCCGTGACACGGCCTCTCTTTCTATCTCTCGCGCTTTCATTCTATTTCTGTATGTAATGTTTTATCCACCTGTTTCCGCGGGTAGTTTCCTGATGAGTGGGAAACATCCTGCGGACGGACCGGAAGTAGGAAGTAGCGGCTCAGTGTGTTTACATTTGCCAGCAGAACGTAGCTGCAGCTTCACAGGTCGCATAGCGATTTTGACTCAAGAACGTTTGTTAGTAAGACTCGGCTTTTCTTAACGTCACAATGAGCTCAGGGACAACGTGTGCTGTGCGTGGCTGTCATTACAACCGAACCAAACTAAATTAATGGCTTAAACTAGAGTGCTTCGTGTGGGGCACTCTAGTACACATGCATTAACACATCATGTATGTGTTAATGCATGATGACGTTAAGAAGTGGCCTCGTATCGCTTTGTGGAGTCCATAGTTCTAAGTAGGCTATGTAAATGTACGCATCCATTATTACGACCTGTCCTAAATGTTTTAGATAGCCCCCCCGGGAGCGTACTCAAGTTCCCTCAACCCTATGTTCCCTCCGCCCTATGTTCCCTCAGCCCTATGTTCCCTCATCCCTATGTTCCCTCAGCCCTATGTTCCCTCATCCCAAATTAGATGACCCCGAGAGAAAGGGCTCATAGGCCTGATCTGGGTCCTCAGTGGCATAGACCTCAGTCTGTGTGCTTAGGTCCACCTCGAGGGCAGCTACGGCTCCAGGTGTTTTACATCTGTCAACTTGTAGTTGTACGGTAGGCTTGGGATGACCACCTACCAAGAATCTGGTAGGCGGAGGTGATGTGATGGTGAACCAACTATGGGTGATGACGGAACCAGATTCGGAAATGAAGAGAGGGTTGGATGATGACACGTTTTGAGACTAGCGGGTGGATAAGTGGTTCATATGAGAGGTGAATTCAGCTTGAAGATGTGAATGGTAGTGGATATTCCGAATTAGTCCGTCTTAGTGTGTTTGAGTGTGAATATGAGAATGGAACGCAGCTGGTAGGGGTGTTGATTTGCAAGTTGCCTTCCTTGCGGAGGCAGGCTCTGTCAGAGCTACCGACGCACCCCCGGGTCTGACATCACCTCCGTGCGACGGCTCCGGAGGGGAGGAGGACACCAACAGAGCAGATTTAAATAACTCAGTCTAATCTGAAATAGAGGGAATGGGTGGACCTGACCTTATTGGTGGTGGAGCCGTGGTTGAGGAACGGTGGCGGGTGTGAGGATATGGCCCGGGAGAGCGGACAGAGGGATGGGAGGAGGCTTGTTTGAGAAGCGGGAGTTGACGGTTGTCTGGGTGATGTCCTCGGGCCATGATGGAATTCAATGGGAGTCCGGGCTATGAATGATGGAATGATGGCTGAACGGAGACGGCGGCCGAGGGGTGTCGGCGGGGCGGGTAGAGCCGGGGGGGTTCTCCGGAGGTGAAAAATCCTCGTCGGCCAAGGCCACCAGAATTAATGTATCGTTGTTCATCGTGTCTTCGAAATGTAGGTTAATTCTTTGCAAACGAATGAACGATGCTTCAATGCAGTAGTCCCACACATTTGTGCACAGCGTTTCTCTGCACGAAAGCAGGTGAGCACGGCGAGGTATAAATACAACCCTTGATTGTCTTGGGAGGAGGAGATAAGGGAGGAGTTGTTATCAAAAAGGATTGATATCAAAACAGAAGTGGCTGAAAAGAGGGGACACGCTTCCTTCCAAGCAACATGACACTGTAGGTGTTGACATAGTGAACAAAACAAGGTCCTCTGAGTAGCTAAGCAGTGAGGGAGGTTTGATTGCTAGTGATGCTGCTTCACGGTCTTGGTTCTGTGTTCTGTGAATGCCATCCAGGAGCTACAGCTGGGAATTGAGGCTGTTGGCGCTAGTTCCTTAAGATAGTATCAATGTGACAGTAGGTTCATTTATTGTGTTTGGTCATTTGCAAGATAATCTGTGTCACTGTTTGCAGGACAATAGCAATAATACAATATTGCTGATTAACAGTGCTTCATACTGACCTGGAATGAAAAAACTTAATGTTTTGAGGGCAAAAATAACCGCAAATAACCACCCAAAACTCGGATATATCCGACAGAAACCGCAAAAAAATCGCGCGCGCGCGGGTACTCCACGCACGCACGCGCGCGCTCGCCAACTCCGCACCGGGCCCCGCATTTCTCCCAGACGGCTCTGGATGTGGACCTTCTTGCACACCTGGGGCCAGTTGCACCACCTCACACTAAGTTCAAACTTAGCCTAGTTATAGCTTAAACACATTCAATCCGGGAAAGTATCTCTGTCATTTTAGATTTCTTTGGCTATTCAAAAATAGCAGATATACAAGCTCATAGTGCCGCGCTACGAACTTGTAGATATGCAATTTATTTTTAAATCGTGAAAATGAGTGCAAATCTTTGAATATGTATTTTAAAAATATATATATGCACACATTTTAACATAAAAAACAAAAAATAGCAGATCTACAAGCTCATAGCGCGGAACTCGGTGACGCGCTATGAGCTTGTATATCTGCTATTTTTGAATAGCCAAAGAAATCTAAAAATGACACATACTTTCCCGGCTAAATGAGTTAAATGGCTTTTTTAAAAGCCATTTAAGCTACAACTAGGCTAAGTTTGAAGTTAGTGTGAGGTGGTGCAACTGGCCCCTGTAGTTTGGTAGAATAACACCCCTTTAGTGGTGGTCCCAGTCTCAGTGTACAGGAGCAAACCTGCTCACCCTGAATGCATTTAACATTGCACATTTGTTCCTCCCAGATGGTCAGCATCTTCTCGTAGTCCAAGAGAGGAACACCAAGGAAATCTTTGCCCTTTATCCCGGCCAGCTCGTTCAGAAGGCGTTCAATCAGGATGATGGACTGCTGCTCTCCTCTTCTCCGTCTTCTGCAGTGCATGGCCGGCTCCAGCTTGGTGATCTCCTGGTCCACCATTGTTCCAGTGGTACCAAGGACACCTTCCTGTTTCAGCTGTTCCCTTCCCTACGCACCTCATACTAAAGGAGCGCAAAGGTAAGCTTTTTTTGCGTTATCCTGTTGATTATGGTGGATCAGATGTTACAGATGTATGTACAGTATGTGACGTATTTTATTTCATGATCAATTAAGATATCAATCAATCAATCCTTTGTACACCACAGGGCCAGGTGCCACATAATGTGGCATATGTCGAGCTTGAGGACCAGTTCTGACCAACCACCAAATCTTTGTTTCAGTTTTGTCTTCTCTCTACCCTACATACAGTAGACGTGGCGGAGCCACACCAGCTTCTCTGTAAGTGTGGATGAGGTTAGCCGCTATGTCAAGAGGGGGACCTACCTGACTTGTCAGCACACTGATGAGGATTTGGCACACTTTGTTGCACACAGATGTAAGCCACAAGGCAGTCCCCTTGGCTTGGCCTGATAGCTTCTTGGTGATCTGCAATCATATACATATAGTACATATATAGTACACAGTGACCATGCCTAGGCTAAGCCCACATAAATTGTTTATTTGATGTTATGCTAGTCTACTATCACATGTTTAACCACTTAAAGGTCCAGTGAAATGACATTGTCGGTCATTTTATTTTGAAGTTTATGTCTAAAACAGCCTTGAGCCCTTCAGGCTATGGCACGGTACAACCTCTCTCACGTGGTGCGCTGTGTTATTGTTTGTAGCCTGCAGGCGCACGCTGGCCAAGGGAGAGAGAGACAGCCACTGTGCAGAATGGTTGTTACCAAGTTGCTTATTTCTAACCTTAAATGTTTTCAGATACATATTTTAGTGTGCTGATTAGGTTTGCACCTTTGAAAGTGCAATTTTCATGCCAGACTTCTCTAAAATTCCTCTATGATTGTCTGAATAGTGCTAGCAGGGAGGAGCATTTTGAGTTTGTCCGCGACACCTTTGGATGTCGCGGACAAAAAAAGTAACAGCCTCCTCGAGGGTGTCAACTTCGGGTATTTCATCCGGATCCGGAAAGGGGGTGGAGTCAGCACCTGCTGGTGCTGACTCAGTCAGCATCAGTGGAGTCAGCACCTGCTGGAGTATGTCACATACTTCGCCGCTGAGCTTGATGGTTGACGATGGCTGTGGAGGATTAAACAAAGGCAGTCAGACAACCAGACAGTCAGATGGACACTCGCACGCACGCACGCACACAGATGAATACAGACCTCTCCAAAAAGCTGCTCTGCGGTGGCCTCTGCGGTGGCCTTCCCCGCACCATCGGTGGCCTCTGCGGTGGCCTCTGCGGTGGCCTTCCCCGCACCATCGCTCCCCTCGCGACTCTCCAGAACCCTTTTTGTGGAGATATAACTCTTCAGCTTCCACTGCGTGGAGGGCTTGAGCTCCTCAACCAGGATTTCAAACTCATCAGGTACGGACTGCTTGATGAGTTTCCATTCATTGGAATGGATGATTTGTGTAAAATGTCTTTAGCTAGAGTTCACTGCATGGCTAAGTTATACCCCGACACCAGTATGCCGACAAGAGCAGTAGGACCGGACCAGGAATGAAGGTTGAAAGTGGTTTTATTGCCAGTTGGTACAACACATGTGATGATGATGATGATATGGTGGTGATGATGATTTAACTAAAATAGGAGTGAAAGACAGAAACAATCAGTAACTTAAACAAACAGAAAGCATAAACAGGTCAGCATAAGTGTCTATCAAACAAATTAAACCAAGGAACATAAGTCTAATAACAGAAAACAAACTTACTTATAATGCATCGGAAGTGCTCACATAGCTGTGATTGCTTGCAGTGAATCTCTAGACAGACAAAATGTTTGTCTGCTGGTTCAACCTGAGCTTATATAGGCCCACCCCAGCTGAACCAAACTAAGCTCAGATTGGGCCCCGCCCACCACTAAGTGACATGATCAGTTTGTGAACTCCAATCCACCCACTCTCAACTTGAGAGGGGGTGGATTTTGTACAGCCGCCCCATCAAATACAATTGATTTGATCATTACTAACTTCCGCAAAAGGAATGACAATAATAACAAATAAAAGAAACAAACAGTGTTCAAGAATGACTATTTTTGCCTGCAATGGGATTCAGGGTCGGCCATTGCCGGAAGGGCCACTAGTCTGGCCACAGGTCTAATGTAGGTCTTGCCCTTGATCTCCACTTCTGCTGTACGAACGCGCCCGTCGTTGCTTGGCATGAGGCGAGTCACCCTTCCAATTGGCCACAGTCCTCTGGGCAACTGTGGGTCCACCACCATAACGACGGTGGATGCCTCCAGGTTGGCTGTGTCTTTATGCCATTTCTGGCGGGTTTGAAGGTTTGGTAAGTAGTCTTTGATAAAACGTGACCAGAAGTGGTCGGCTAAGATCTGGCTGTGCTTCCACTTGCGGCGGCCAATGAGCTCGGTGTCGTTGTACACTGCCTGAGGAAGGGAGGCGTCCCGCCGCCCCATGAGGAGAAGGTTTGGGGTCACGGGGTCAGGGTCAGCCAGATCCGATGAAGCGTAACCAAGGGGTTTTGAGTTGAGGATTCCTTCTATTTCTATTAAAACAGTATTAAGCACCTCCTCTGTAACAGTTTGGGCTCCCAGTGTCGATCGCAGTGCTGTCTTGATTGACCTCACCTCTCTTTCCCACACACCTCCGAAGTGGGGGGCATTTGGGGGGTTGAACTTGAATAGGATTTTTCTCTTACCCAGTTGCTCCTTTAATGCTGGGCTCATTGCAGCAAAGGCATTGCTAAGTTCCTTTGCTCCTCCTCTGAAGTTCGTTCCACAGTCGGACAGAATTTCGAAAGGTTGACCTCTGCGTGATGTGAAACGGCGCAGGGACATCAAGAAACTGTCGGTATCGAGGCTGGTTAGGATTTCGATGTGAAGGCAGTGAGTGGTAAGGCATTTGAATAGGATCCCCCATCTTTTATCGGTTTTGCGACCAACCTTTATGAGTAGTGGGCCAAAACAGTCCATCCCTGTGGACCAGAACGCAGTGCAATACGTTAGTCCGACAGCGCATTCCTCCGACAGCGCAGTGCTCCGACATTAAACAGTAAACCCGAACCAAACCCGCACCCTAACCCTAACCGCACGCGGATGCCACATAGTCGGAGAAAAGGTCTGTCGGATTAACGCATGCCTCCCGACCAGAACGGGGGCTGTGTTAAGCGGACCCTGGAAGAGGGTAGATCAGCCATCTTGGGTACAGTAGGTTTTGCCCTCCACTTCCTGCATTCCACACAGTTCCACTGATGCTGCTTAATGGCCTGACGTCCGCGAAGGATCCAGTATGAACGTCTAAGCTCAGCAAACACCCTCTCTGGGCCAGGATGTAAGAGGCGAGTGTCATAGTCCTTTATTATCAGCTGGGTGGCTGCATGTTTGGGGTCAAGCACAATAGGATGCATTGCTCCTGGTTCTAACTCTGCTGCCAACCGAAGTCTGCCTCCAACTCTGATAAGGTTAAGCTTGGGCTCAAACTGTGGAGAAAGGGGAATGAGGCGACTATGGGTTGGGGGGTCTTTACCCGACTTAAGTGCCTTGAGGTCATCTGGAAAGCTTACTGCTTGAGCTTGAGAAAGAATGAGAGCTTCGGCATCGACCCGATTGAATGCTAAGGAACCAGAGGGGGGGGTGTTTAGCAGGGTCCTGAAAGTGTTGGTAGGTGGCCTCTACAAGGTCTGGCCAGGTGGTAAATTGGCTAGGGTCAGGGAGGTCAGGTGGTATGTTACTCTGTGTGAGACCACAAAACAGGGGTTTGCGTAAATCAGGGATTGGATCGGGGGTGTGAGGTGGTAAGGCAGGCCATTGATCTGAAGATAAAGCTAGGAATGCTGGACCTCTGTTCCATCGGTTGGGTCCGGTCAGCTCATCGAGTCGTTTGCCCCGAGTAATATCGTCAGCAGGATTGTTACCTGAATCAACATAGTGCCACTGGTCGGGGGAGGTGAGCTCTAGGATCTCAGTGATGCGATTGGCAACAAAGACTTTGTATCTGCATGACACTGACTGTAGCCAGGTCAGGACTACAGTGGAATCTGACCAGAGCACTGTTTTGTCAATAGGGATTGTTAGCTCTCTCTGGAGGAGCTGAGCCATCTGAGCTCCAGTGAGGGCCGCAGACAGTTCAAGGCGAGGAATGGTGATCTGTTGTTTGGGAGCTACTCGAGATCTGGCCATAACGAATGAAACATGAACCCCCCCTTTCTCGTCCTCCATCCTCAAATAGGCTACAGAACCATACGCCCTTTCCGAGGCATCACAGAAAATATGTAGTTGTCTTAACTTCACAGGATAAGGGGCATTAAATTCATACCATCTCGGGTAGTGTAGATTGGCCAGGTTATGGAGCTCGTTCTCCCACTCAACCCATGCTTGCTGAATTTCTCCAGGGGATATCGGGTCGTCCCATTCTCTCCTTTTCATCCAGAGCTGTTGGAGGAGGACTTTGGCTCGAGCGGTGAAAGGTGATATAAATCCAAGGGGATCGTACTGTGTGGCAAGTACTTTGTATACGTTCCTCATTGTCAAAGTGTCATACAGCACTGGTCTATGCTTGTAGCTTAAAGTGTCTGAGATAAAGTGCCAGCTTAAGCCGAGAGTGCCCTCTGTAGGGTCGGTTCGGTCCTGGCTCAGCCAACACTCAGTACTGTCAGCCCTAGCCTCTGGGGGTAGGTGGTCTACAACAGATTGGGTATTGCTGGCCCACTGCCTGAGGTCAAAGCCTCCAGTGCATAGCACCTCTCGCAACTTCGTGATCAGTTCTTTGGCTTCTAGGGGGCAAGGGAGTGAATGTAGGCAATTGTCTACATAGAAAGATTCCAGGACTGTAGCTGCAATGTCATTGTTAGGCTCTTGGTGGGATTGAGCATGTCTCTGAACAGCGTGGATTGCGCAGCATGGGCTGCATGTTGTACCAAAAGGTAGGACTTGCCACTCGTATACGTCGGGGGGACTCTCTCTTCTGAGGTCACGCCACAGGAATCTTAAGAGTGGTCTATCTTCAGGTAGAAGTCTAATCTGATGGAACATTGACTTAATATCACCGCTGATGGCCACTTTGTGCTGTCGAAAACGGAGCAATACACCCAGCATTGAAGGACCCAACACTGGGCCGGGGAGGAGTTGTTCGTTCAGGACTTGGCCTTGATAGGGGAATGAACAGTTAAAGACTATGCGGTGTTTACCATTATGCTCCACAATGTGGTGGGGGATGTACCAGGACTCTAGGGATTTAGAGATTTGCTCAGTGGTCAGTTTCTTTACATAGCCTGCCTGTACCAGCTTATCTATTTCTTGACGGTAGATTTGGGCCAATTCTGGTTTTCGGGCAAGGCGGCGTTCGGTCTGGCGCAAGAGGGGCATGACGGAGTCTTGGGGGGATTGCAGCTTCGGAGCATTGGGGATACGGATAAGGGGTGTTGCATAGCGTTTAAGCCCATCAACTTCCGCTCTGATGGTTTTGGTTTCCAGCAAATCCATGGCCTCTTTGTCCTGTTTTGATCTTGTAATTAGTTTCTCGTTCTTAAAGGGGAGAACATCCAACTGCCATAATTTCTCGACATGGCGACTGAGTTCTGCGTAGGGGGCCCCAGTTGAGGTAAAGAGGGCTTGGGCCGCATCTGAATGCTCCTGGAAGAAGGTTCGCCCTTGGAGGGTCCAGCCTAGCTGGGTATGGAGGGCTATGGGTGTCCCTGGTGGCCCTAGGCAGACTTTCTTGGTTGGGGTTATTAGGTGAGAATTGTCTGCTCCAATCAGGAGAAGGGGCTGCACATTGGAAAAGGGCTGGAGAGGAAGGCCCTGTAGATGGCGGTAGCGTGTTTTGAGTTTATCTACTGGGTAGCTCTGCTCCACCAGTGACAACTTGGCTGAGGTGAATGCGTTCGTAATTGGGAACGTCTTCTGGGGATTAAAGGAAGATGAGATCTCAAAACTAACTGAAGCCCCATCTAATGCCTCAGTTTGTTGTCTGATGGTACGTACGAGCAGCCGTTCAAAGTCTCCTTGAAGCCTAAGTTGCTTACGTGCTGCTGGTAGGAGCATTGTACGCTGGGAACCGTCGTCAAGGATAGCGTAAGTATCCAAGGTGTGATGTTGATTACGTAATGTCACCTTAACCACCTTTAGAAGGACTTGGGGGGAGCTGGGCTGGGGATTTACGTATAGGACCTTGGATTCTGTCCCCCTGTTATTAACATGGTGCAGGGTACCTAGATGTTTCCTGTTACACAGGGGGCATGGTGTTCTCAGGTTACAGCTCTTAGCCATGTGAGGTCCTGCACATCTCCAGCACCTCCTTTCCTGTTTTATCCATATGGTTGCGTCTTCCGTCGTCAGCTCCTTAAACTCTTTACAATTGATTATTGAATGGTCAGGGGAGTTGCAGTACTGGCATGCTCTAGATTTTCTCTGTTTACTTGTAGAGGGTAATGGGGGGGTGTCAGGGCTGGTACCGTGCAATATGGTTGCTGTAAAGGGGGCAGGCCTCGGTGCTGATCTCCCGGGTGGCACAGGGGCATCAGTAGTCAGATTCTGGACTTGAACGGCTACTGACTGACATTCGGCCTCACATTGGAGCCACACGGCAAAGTCAACCAGTGTGTAATGGGCTCCTGGCCGAGTTGAACGGGTGTGGCGAATGAAGTTAGCTACAAAGTCGGCTGGGAGCTTACTCAGAAGGTGCTGCACGTGGGATGAACAGGCGAGCTCGGCGGCGCCCTCGCTCTGCCCCATGGCCTGCAGCATTCCTACCAAGGACTGGACCCTAACCGCAAAGGCGTGGAAGGCTTTGGAATCACCGGGTTGAACCTTTGGGAGACTAGTTATAGCTGTAATTTCTCTCAAAGCCAGGTGGTGAGGCTGGCCGTACTGTTGGTCTAGAGCTGCTAGGGCCTTGGTATAAGGCTGGGGGTCATGAGCATAAGCCAATGCTATATGGAGTGCTGAGGGTAGTTTGAGGTGATCTAGCAGGATATGATACTTGTATGTTTCGGTTTCCCAGGGGGACAGTAGGTTTGACAGGGCCATCTTAAGCATTGTGTATTCATGAGGGTCTTCTTTATTGAAGTTCGGGAATGTGGGTCCCTCGACCCTAGAGGACTTGTGCCCGAATTGTAGGCCTGCGTACATTTGTGGGTTATGCATTGGGGTGGGGGGCCATTGCGTGGGGGGAGGTACTGAATAAGTCCACTGCTGTGGTGGAAAGGCAGTGGGAGGTACCTGGTAGGGGGTGCTCACTGGGGGCTGCTGGGGTGGTGCGGGGGGCCACGGCTGCGGCTGAGGAGGGGCGGGGTGGGCTCAGGCAGGGGGCGCTGGAGGAGGTGCTGCAGGCCACAACTGTGGCTGAGGAGGGGCTGGGTGGGCCCAAGCAGGGTGCGCTGGAGTAGGTGCTGGAGGCCGCAGTTGTGGTTGAGGAGGGGCTGGGTGGGTCCAGGCAGGGGGCGCAGGGTTAGGTGCTGGGGGCCACGACTGTGGCTGGGGGTGGGCTGGGTGGGCCCAGGCGGGGGGCGCTGGAGTAGGTGCTGGGGGGCACGACTGTGGCTGAGGAGGGGCTGGGTAGGCCCAGGCGGGGGGCGCTGGAGTAGGTGCTGGTGGCCACGACTGTGGCTGAGGAGGGGCTGGGTGGGCCCAGGCGGGGGGCGCTGGGGTCGGTGCTGGGGGCCGTGGCTGTGGCTGAGGAGGGGGTGGGTGGGCCCAGGCGGGGTGCGCTGGGGTAGGTGCTGGGGGCCACGGCTGTGGTGGGCCTGGGTGGGCCTGGACAGGGGGCTCTGGGGGGGGTGCTGTGGGCCACGGCTGTGGCTGTGGGGGGACTGGGTGGGCCCAGGCAGGGGGCGCTGGAGTAAGTGCTGGGGGCCACGGCTGTGGTGGGGCTGGGTGGGCCCAGGTAGGGGGCTCTGGGGGAGGTGCTGGGGGCCATGGCTGTGGCTGAGGGGCTGGGTGAGCACAGGCAGGGGGCGCTGGGGAGGGTGCTGGGGGCCACGGCTGTGGCTGAGGGGGAGCTGGGTGAGCACAGGCAGCGGGCGCTGGAGTAGGTGCTGGGGCCCATGGCCGCTGCTGAGGAGGGGGTGGGTGGGCCTGGGCATCCGACGCTTGGGGCAGTGCATAGTGCATCTGAGCGTGGGGCGTTGAGTCCGGTGCAAGGTGCATCTGAGCATGGGGCGCTGGGGGTGGCGCATGCTGGGGGGGAGGCCCAAGTGGTAGCATCGGCTGGAAAGGGGGTCCGGGTGGTGGCACCGACTGGGGATGGGGCCCAGGTGGTGGTGTCGGCTGCGGGTGAGGGCCGGGTGATGGCGTCGACTGGAGGGGAGGCCCGGGTGGTAGCGTCGGCTGGGAAGGAAGGCCAGGTGTTGACACCGACTGGGGAAGAGGGCCAGGTGATGGTGCCGGCTGGGGAGGAGGCCCGGGTGTTGACACCAACTGGGGAGGAGGGCCGGGTGGTGACGCCAACTGGGGAAGAGGGCCGGGTGTTGACACCGACTGGGGAGGAGGGCCGGGTGGTAGCGCCTGCTGGCTCTGGGCAGGCGATGAGTGGAACGTGGGTTGGGACTGTAGAGGGGGCGCAGGGGACTGATGGATTGAGACTGACTCTAGTTCGAACACACCGCTCCCATACGCAGCGCTCGCGCTCATGGGTGAGATGGACTTGTCGTGTGTTGAGGTAGGGGGCAGGCGGTGGCTTGGTAGTGTTCGTAGTCCCCCAGGTATGTTGGCGCTATCTTCTGCCTCCCTCCTTTGCGGGGTGCCTCATCGTTCTCCTTCTGGCGGGTCTGGTCCATATCTGGTGGCGGGGTGGCCGGTTCGTAGGACCATGTAAAATGTCTTTAGCTAGAGTTCACTGCATGGCTAAGTTATACCCCGACACCAGTATGCCGACAAGAGCAGTAGGACCGGACCAGGAATGAAGGTTGAAAGTGGTTTTATTGCCAGTTGGTACAACACATGTGATGATGATGATGATATGGTGGTGATGATGATTTAACTAAAATAGGAGTGAAAGACAGAAACAATCAGTAACTTAAACAAACAGAAAGCATAAACAGGTCAGCATAAGTGTCTATCAAACAAATTAAACCAAGGAACATAAGTCTAATAACAGAAAACAAACTTACTTATAATGCATCGGAAGTGCTCACATAGCTGTGATTGCTTGCAGTGAATCTCTAGACATGTTTGTCTGCTGGTTCAACCTGAGCTTATATAGGCCCACCCCAGCTGAACCAAACTAAGCTCAGATTGGGCCCCGCCCACCACTAAGTGACATGATCAGTTTGTGAACTCCAATCCACCCACTCTCAACTTGAGAGGGGGTGGATTTTGTACAATTTGTATCACTTTATTGTGGTGAAAAATAGACAGAGCAGACCACTTCAGAGTGAAATGAGCTATGATTATATTTTTGAGTAATGAATTAATGGTACTAATGAGTTGAATGCCTCTTTTTCGAGTGACACAGTGTATAGGCCTACTACGGTATTTTTTAAAAAATGTTTTAAAAAATGTTTATGCAGTTTTCTATAAATGTGTAAATCTTGACTGAAATCTGAGTCTGTCTTTATAAAGGAGTACTGAGGGACTCGCACAGACAAAGGTTTAAAACTGGTGCCTTACTGCTAAAAAAAATGATCTATGTAATTTTCTTCTTCTTTTTTTTTTTTTTTTTTGTGTGAGTATATGCATTTACTATTTAATGGTGACCTAGCTTGTTAAAAAGTGTTACAAAGTTTTGTTAAAAAATGACTGTCCTATGTGTTGTTACCCGGACCGCTCTGTGCGTGGCACCAAGGTCCCCTTTATAAATGACACAGAAACAGGATGTTGTCACTATACGCTGAGGAAGGCCTCTGGGCCGAAACGTCCGGTTTGACGCTGCTTGCTGGGGAGCTATGACCTAAATAAATAAGAGCCTAAAAGGACTTAAGTGAGTGCTGGTTTTCCTTTCTATGATTTGTATCACTTGGCACATCTTTTCGGCGGGGACCTTGAGGATGTCGTTCCCGAGCTGTACCAACTCCTCCATAGACATGGGTTTACACACCTTCACCTCCTCCTTTCTGCAGAGCCAGGACACAATACTGTCGGTCATCTTCCCATTAAAGGAGCAATAAGCCATGTTGACACAGGAACTTTCTAAAGTATATTTTGTTATGATTCTTGTAATTCAACCGGAGAGTAAGGAATCTATGACATGGTCTGATACACACAAAAAAAAATAGGGCAGAAACTCACAGAACTAGAAAAGGCTAATTCTGGATTACATCATCTAGAGGGAGGTTTGAGGTTTTGAATGGTAAAAATTGGGTTTAAAGGGATATCACTCTACTCAGGCTTTTGTGAGCCCCCCAGACCGTTTTTAAGTTGCTGATAAGTTGTTCTTATCATATAATGAATCAAGCAACTTAACACTTTAAGACCTGAGGTGATTCAGTTTGTTGGAAAAAAAATCTAAAAAGAATTGTTCAAGATTTTTCAAAAATAGCAGATCTACAAGCTCATAGCGTGGCACTCAGCTAGCCAAAGAAATCTAAATTGACACAGATGCGTGGGGGGCTCACAAAAGCATGAGTAGACGATACAAAGACCCAAAGTTTTTTTGAAAGTGAAATATCCCTTTAAGGCCAGGAAAGACCAACCAAACATTTCCAAACAAACAGACACATACAAACATTGTAACACCACCAGTGAGCCCTACAATGTTTGAGGTTGTCTTTAGAATCTGAAAAGTAGAGGGAAAGTGATGCAACCATTTCCCATCCTCTTTAAGTAGTCCTTTGTATTGGCCTGAGTCTTGGGGGTTTAGCGAGGTGGGGTGTTAGTGACCTACCTAGACTTCTTGGGGAACAGATCCTTGCTGTGTTTGGTCCTTTTGGAGAGCTGAACAGCTGACAACGGCTCCTGGATCTGTGGCTGAGAAGGGACGTCCAGCTCCTTGTGCACGGCCTTCAGCTGGGAAGGGAGGGAACAAGGGAGACCAAAGATTAGATCACGACACTCAAAAGATCAAAAAAATAGCAGATGTACATGCTCACAGTGTGGCACTAAAGGGACGCGCTGTGAGCTTGTATATCTGCTATTTTTGAATAGCCAAAATATAACATCTGGATAAAGTGGTTAAAATGATTGTGATGTTGTATTAACCCTCCTGGAACCCTAAATCACTTGAACCCTAGCATCCCTATTCCAGGGGGAACAGTCGCCAAAACTAGCAGATCTACAAGTTCACAACGCATCTCGCTGTGGCGCGTTGTGAGCTTGTAGATCTATGTTGGTGTAGAGAGGAAAGAAGAGCACACAGTCCAGACAGAGCCAAAGGTCAAATATTAAGGGTTAAATATCTGAAAATACACATTAACATGAATCCAACATATTAAAGGGATAGTTTTTGTCGCATTCCTAAGCCAATAATTTGATGACCGGCAGCGGTTCGTTGGTCATCAAATTATTGGCTTAGGAATGCGACAAAAACGAAAAAATATCCTTGAATTCAAGTCTCCATGGGGTGATAAGTGGTAATCGATAGAAAAATCCCTTTAATAGTCAATGTTCTAAACACACTCAAACTAAATCAAATAAAAACATGATTTGGCACAACGCTGATGATAGTGATGTCAAGTCTATGAAAAAGTTGAATCTGCAACACAGTTTATTACAATAGTGGGGTTCATCTCTCTCTCTCAGGTAGGGGGTCCTTGAATACCCCTTTAGGCTAGCGGATGAGATGATTGTATCCCACACGGGAGACCGGGGTTCAAATCCCGGGCGTTACACACGTACCTTTTGAAATGTAAGCGGTGAGATTTGATTGGTTGATGTACACTATGATGTATTTTACTGAGGGTTCAGTAGGTCAGTGGAGGCTGATGGAGAAAGGATGTGAGTAGAGTAGAAACATGAGGAGGATGCCGTGATGTGCTCTAGTTTGTTGCTGAGGGGAAACTGTGATTATTCCCTCACTTCAGTTCAGTGCTTCTCACACATTTTAGTCTCAGGATCACCCCTGTAAATAACTCTTTGATCCACAGAATGATATTCTTACTTTATAGCATCATTTTTGTCATATTACAGTACATAAATATGTAAATCATTACAGTATGTCATGAGGAAAACTTGGGAGAATGTACGTTTCCACTAGGACAGATTGAAAATAACTTGACATATAACTACTTGCACTCCAGCATCCCTATTCTGGGGGGAACATTCACCAAAAATAGCAGATTTAAAAGCTCACAAAGCGTCATATCTTTTTTTTCCTGTAGCGCACATTTTTAACTCTGTTACGACTTCTGGGGGTCCCTAGGAAAAAATATTTTGAGATGGGGGTCCGCGGCCAAAATTCGTATCATTTTGGGGGTCCTTGGCATGAAAAAAGTTTGAGTCACTGATTATAGCAGTGTGTGTGTGTGTGTGTGTGTGTGTGTGTGTGTGTGTGTGTGTGTGTGTGTGTGTGTGTGTGTTCATGCTACAGCCCTCACAGCTCTCTATGTAGGGCAGGATGAGCTTCAGCTTCCTGTCAACAAGAAACCACATGATGAAGAGATAAGATGAGCTGATGTGTCACCAGTGGTGTAGTGTATTTATGACTGGCCTCAGTGCAGGGTCTTTAGGATGACCCCCCTCCCTCCACAGAGTGCATTATTATGTAGCACACATAGATCCTGCATGGGGAATTCACAAAATATAAATAAAACACACAAACACAAAACCCACACACAAATATCTCATTACTCAGCTATTTAAAAACAGTATGTTTTAAAACCAACATTAAATGTAAGATGTTGCCTTCCATAGATAACTACACAATGGCAAATAATCAGTTTACAGGCACTATGTGTGGGATGTATACGGCTCATAAATGTGTGCTGTGCACTGGCAGACATCCATGCATGTCAATACATCCTCCATGTTGTTACGTGCAAAGTTCAGTTGCCTCTGGTTTCTATTTACTGCTCAGTGCTCAGATCCGGTCTAGAGCCCGCCTACTGGCTCTGTCATTTGCACACATTAAGCACACAGACCGGATCTGCAACCTGCAACGCCCCTTTTACCTCGTCTTTTTTAGTTCTCATTGGTCTCTGAACTGTCAATCTAAATGTATTCATCTCATTCGCTGTGGGAAGGGTGGGAGTGTCTACTAGTGACTGCAGCCTTTGGTCTGAGAAGCGCGAGCCAAGGAGAGAAAAAAAGTCTGGTACATGGTCGGTCTAATGTTCTTAATTTAGATGACAGACAGGAAGAAATAAAATAACCCACTTTACAGCCAGCCAGTCAGCCAGCCAGCCAGGCAGGCAGGCAGACCATAGATATAGAAACCTAGATACCTCATTGGCCTCTGCAGTACGTTGGAGCAACTGGTATCGCGGTCGCCATTTTAGAGTAGGCAAGCTACCATTCAAAGTGACTACTGGCCAATCACAACGCGTCTAACTGACTTTTGCTGCGCGGCTGCCTCTTACGAAAGACCCGCCCCCACCTGCCTCTGATTGGCCTACCGAACGCCCCCTTCTGTGACACACGCGGAAGCTTGCCTACTCTAAAATGGCGCCCGAGATACCAATGCCTCAGAGCCGAAGGAGGCGTCTACCTTTTCTATGAGGCAGACAGCCAGGCAAGGAAACCCTGTTGACAAAGCATTGCATCATGGTCTACCGTTCATGGTTGACTAAATTACACTCAATCAATAATAATAAAAAAGTTACATGAACACGTTCTTAACCCATTGACCAGGAAATAATCTGTGTCTTTTTTAGATTTTTAGCAAACATTTTAGCAAATATTTCAATATATTTATTTTCAAAGCAAACATTTTAAACTTAAATCTTTGCTTCTGGGGGGATTCTACAAATGTAACTCTAAATCCTAAATCCTAGTTGTTGTTTTTTTGAGATTTTTCTTTTTGCTATAATCAGTGACTCAAACTTTTTTCATGTCAAGGACCCCCAAAATGATACGAATTTTGGCCGCAGACCCCCATCTCAAAATATTTTTTTCCAGGGACCCCCAGAAGTCGTAACAGAGTTAAAAATGTCCGCTACAGGAAAAAAAAGATATTCAAAGATGTGCACACATTTTCACGATTTTTCACAAAAATATCAGATCTACAAGCTCATAGTGCGGCACTCGGTGCCGCGCTATGAGCTTGTAGATCTGATATTTTTGAATAGCCCAAAGAAATCTTAAAATGACAGATGCGTTCTCGGCCTGAAAGGGTTAAACTTCAAACACTGACCTCTACCTCAAAATTGCATTTTTATTTGGGCTCTATTTCTTTCTTGATATCTTTAGGCCTATGTATTTATGTATTTACTCATTTATTCATTTAGGTTCGACCAAATTTGTATTTATTATACTTTTGTGCGTGCGTGCATGTGTGTCACAGTGTGAGTGTCACCTCCGGCACTGCTTGACCTACAGTATCAGTATGAAACTTTGAACACACACTCCCTGTAGGACAAATAGGAAGCTCTACAGCATATTCAAATTGGTCTTATGGTGGCGCTATAACAGGACGCTTCAGGAGACCAGTGGTTGGTCACTTTTAGACGCCCACTCCTGCCACAGCGAATGACATTCATTCATTTTTTCAGATTGACAGTTAAAGGTAGGGTAAGTGATATTTTTTGGTTGAAATAAAAAGTATTTTGTTAAAATGTTAAAACACTATATTCCGATAGTAATCATTGCTATAGAGTGTTTTTTCAGTAACAGATGTCTCCCTGTCTCTCCAGCTCTTTAATGAACAGAAAATACATTTTCCGGTAGGTGTCAAATTCTCAGCCAATCAGGAGAAAGTACCCATTTGTAAGCTTAATTTGTATAGTGTTCCAGTTCCAATTTTGTCAGCTCATTTCTTAGTGTCATCACTTCCAATTTCACTTGTTTAATCTGTATCCTGATTGAGTTCTCTCTCCTGGTTGGATAAAATTGGAAATGAGACTGAAACGAAAATGCATTTTCTGTTTAATAAAGAGGTGGAGAGACAAGGAGACTCCTATTACTGAACAAACACTCTATAGCAATGAGTACTATCAGAATATAGAGCTATTTAACACTTATTTTAACCAAAGCAAATCACTTACCCTACCTTTAAGCGACGAATGAGAACAAAAAAAAAGGTTTTGAAAAAAAGGCATTGCAGGTTGCAGATCCAGTCTGTGTGAGCCTCATGTGTGCAAACCGAAACAGTAGGCGGGCTCTAGACCGGATCTGAGCAATGAGAAGTGAATAGGAACCGTTTTCCCGCAAATCCACCATTTGATCGCCTGGTCAGCTTTTGTGGGAGATTTATGGTCGCTCGCGAGTGTCCGGGAGCAGACGCTAATTCCCGGGAGACTCCCGGAACTTCCGGGAGAGGTGGGATGTCTTAATCTGCATGCCTTGACCTATGTGTGTGTGTGTGTGTGTGTGTGTGTGTGTGTGTGTGTGTGTGTGTGTGTGTGTGTGTGTGTGTGTGTGTGTGTGTGTGTGTGTGTGTGTGTGTGTGTGTGTGTGTGTGTGTGTGTGTCTCTTCATGCTGCAGTCCCTCAGAGCTCACACTCACTAGCTTTAGCTTCCTGTCAACGAGAAAGGTGTGAATTCACATGAAACCACGTGATGAAGAGATACGATGAGCTGACGTGTCACTAATAAACACACAGACGACAGCGAGTGTTGATCACAGTCACAATCAGAACCAGTCGGTGAAGATCGGTGAAGTTCCAGTTGAGAATCCAGTGTGAGTGAATCCAGACATGGGTCAAACAGGGATAGTGTTGTTCCTTCTGCTCTTCAGCTCAGGTAAACACTTTGAATGACACTTGTTGGTTGATGTGGATGTGAAAGACAACATGACGCTTAAACAACACCAGTACTGCTGCCTGCGTCATTGCATGTTAACACACACTGTGTGTGTGTCTGTGTGTGTGTGTGTGTGTGTGTGTGTGTGTGTGTGTGGGTGTGGGTGTGGGTGTGTGTGTGTGTGTGTGTGTGTGTGTGTGTGTGTGTGTGTGTGTGTGTGTGTGTGTGTGTGTGTGTGCGTGCCGTGAAGTGTATTTTTTTTCCTTGAGTCTGTAAGCATGCATTATGAATAAATTAGGTTGATTAGAGTTTTGCCGTGGCATATTCATAATGTTAAGTTAAAATGTATGACCTATTCATGATGTTAACCCTTTAAGACCTGGAACGCATCTGTGTCATTTTAGATTTCTTTAGCTATTGAAAAACAGCAGATATACAAGCTCATGGTGCGGCACCGAGTGCCGCGCTATGCGCTTGTAAATCTGCAATTTATTTTTTAAAGCTTGATTTGTTTTTGCAAATCTTTGAATACATATTTTTTATTGCGAACATTTGTAAAATATTTTGTTCCAGGGACCCCCAGAAGCAAAGATTTGAGTTACAAATGTCCGCTTTAAAAATATATATATATACAGATTTTTTTTTTTTAAATCACAATTTAAAAAAAATAGCAGATCTACAATCTCGTAGCGCGGCATTCGGTGCCGCGCTATGAGCTTGAAGATCTGGGTTAAGTTAAAAGCTTGAAGATCTGGGTTAAAACATATATGGCATATTCATAATGTTACGTTGAAATGTATGGTGTATTCATAATGTTAAGTTAAAATGTATTGTCTATTCATAATGTTACATTTAAATGTATGGTCTATTCATATGGGTCTTTTTCTGCTTTATTCTATTCTTTATTGATAGTCCACAGTGTAGAGATAGTAAGCAGGGACTGAGAGTCAGGGAGTGACATGCAGCAAAGCTCCACCAGGCTCTGGAATCAAAGTTTACGTGGTACACACCTTAGCCACTCAGCTATCCATGGCCCCTAAATGTGTAAAGTCAATTCACATTATTCAACACAGACACACAGACTGTCTTCAGCAGTTATTTTTTTTATGAGTGTGCAGGCTTCATTACACATTTAATGTATTGTTTTTTAAATATTTACATTGTATCATCAGTAAATTATCTGTGAATTATGCTCAGTGTAACAGCTACAGTACGTATGTACAGTGCATATTGTCATCATCATGAACACCATGGAAGATGTTTGTTTTGACGTTTTGTTTTGTTTAGTTTTGTTGTGATGCTCATGGTTGAAACTAGGGGTCCTACAGTATCTTGCACACCGCCTTACCCCTTATCTATTATTTTGAAAAACATTTCAAAATAGTTTTTAAAAAAATGTACAAGCTCACAACGTGTCAATGTAGATCGGCTTTTGAACTATTGATTGAACTATTTAAAAATGTTTTTCAAAATAGCAAAATATGGCTTATAAGTTTAGGCATAAGGGGTAAGATAGGGCCATTGGTCTCTTCAATGTGAATTTACATTACAGCACTGGTTCTCAAACTTTTGTATTTCAAGGACCCCCATAACTCTGAGATAATATTACGGGTCCAATTCCCGTCCGATTATGCTAAGGAGTACATTGTCAACTACGGGAATTCCCGTCTGATTTTTTTTTTTATTGTTTCATAAAAGATTGCGCTGTTCTCCAACCACAACCACAACCTGTTACACTGAAGCTCATTTAGTTTTTATGTCTCTCATCAGCTCTCCAGACTGAACCAACACAAAACACAAAAGGTAAGTCTGCCTGTCCGCCTGTCCGCCTGCCTGCCCGCCTGCCCGTCTGTATGTCTGTCTGTCTGTCTGTCTTCTGTCTGTCTGTCTGTCTGTCTGTCTGTCATTCCGTCCGTCCGTCCGTCTGTCCGCCCTTGCCTGCTTGTCTGTAAGTCTTTCTGTAAGTCTGCCTGCCCACCCACCTGTCTCTCTGTCTGCCTATCTGTCTGTCTGCCTTTCAGTCTGTCTGCCTTTCAGTCTGTCTGCCTTTCAGTCTGTCTCTGCCTGGGATCAATACCTTTTTCGGGTTTATGGTCAAAGGCATTGTAATAGGACCTACCTAATAAATACTTGATGCAGCATAGTTTAGCTTATTTTTAAAATACAAAATAAATATAAATGTGAGTGTACTTTCCGGGAGACTATTTAGCGTCTGTCATACGTTTGTCATCCCACAGGGATCCCACAACAAAATCCTCCCACTATATTCCACATATTTAAAGTGAATAAAAAGGTCAGTCAGTAAATACAGCAGCTTCACAACATCCAAAGATGGTGATTAATAAATCTATATTTATAATGTTATTTATGTACCTAGATGTTACACGTAGATAGATAGATAGATAGATAGATAGATAGATAGATAGATAGATAGATAGATAGATAGATAGATAGATAGATAGATAGATTCATTGATTTGCAAGGTGTGTGAATTTTTAAATGTAAACCGACTCAAATGTAATGTCTCACGTTCTTTAGAGGTGGAGCCCTTCCTCATCGTAGCCGACATCAACAAACTGATGAAGATCAACTTGGACGGCTCCAGCTCCACAGAGCTCAAACAGGTGAAAACCATTAGACATAACAATACAGCCTATGTAATGGTGGGAAGTAACTAAGTACATTTACTTAAGTACTGTACGTAGGTAAACAAAATATGATTTTCTTTTTACTTGACTTGATTATTTCCAATGTTCAATACTTTTACTTCTACACCACTACATTATAAAGGCACACATTGTACTTATGATTCCACGACAATTATTTGAAAATGTTAATTACTATTTACTTTACATATTACTTTATTACAAAACATACATTAACCAGTTATGACCTATTTTATACATAGGCTATTCAGAAATATACGCAAAATGATTTAAAAGAATGGAAAAAAGTACTTTTATTTTTGCTAAGTATAATTTGTAATACTTTTGTACTTTTGAATACAGGACTTATATCCTACTTGCAACAGAGTATTTCTGCATTGTGGTATTGATACTTATTATATGATACTTAGTAATCTGAGTACTTTTTCCACCACTGGTAATCCTACACTATATTCTACACACACTGCTTTTGACATGCTGGAATGTATTCCTGTCTGAGACTAACACAACTGCTGTGGTGTGACAGGTCTTGGGGGGAGCAGGGGCTCTGGACTTTGACTATCAGCAGCAGATGATCTACTGGACAGAAGACTACCTCTACAGGATCAGTCGCATGCACATCAGTGGCAGTGACGTCCAGGTCAGTGTGACAATGACAACGATGAGGATGAATGACAGGGAAGGGAAACCAAATGAACAATACTAAGTATTTGTAATGTAAATACTTTGTAATATCAGTGTTAAATATCAAACAAGAGAACAGGGTGCCTGGTGGCTCAGTCACTTAGTAGTAGTGTTTCCCAAACAGTGGAATGGGACCCGTTTTGGGGTCATGGACCCATATTCAAATGTAACAAATGAACTTTTTATTTTTAAACCCTTTTTATTTTTACTTTAATTAAAATATTATTAGAAAATTAAAACCCGCCTAAAGAGAAAAAAATATTCAAACATATTTGAAAAGAACATTGAAAAAATGTGTTCAAAAAAAGAAAAAGATAAAAAGCGAAATTCCGTAAAACATAAATAAATAGTGAAAATAGCAGAGCTCACAACACATTGTGACCCATTATATGCTTATAGATCGGCTATTTTCACTAGTTTGGGTCCCAGGGAGATATAACATGTATCTTTTGGGTCTCGAGCTAAAAGGTTTGGGAACCACTGAGTTAGTGTACAAAACGTGTGCTCTCTTAATATCAAAATAGCAGATCTAGAAGCTCACGTGTCGCGATGTGACACATTGTGAGCTTGTAGATCAGCTGTCTTTGAAAATAAATATTAAAAGAATATTAAATATTGAATGAAAATGAAAAAAAGCTAGACACAATTGTGAAAAAAATATACAAAAGTATTGTATTCAAATTAAAAGTATAAAACATGGTCTTATGTTATGGTTCATTAACAGGTCCTTCTTAACACGATGACCAATCCAAAGGGTCTGGCTGTTGATTGGGTGGGAGGTAACCTGTACTGGTGTGACAGTGACACCATAGAGGTGTCCAAACTAAACGGGTCGTACAGAACAGTCCTGGTCAACACCGGTCTGGACCGGCCACGCTCCATGGCTGTGGATGTACGCTATGGGTAAGAGCACTGTGGTGACATCATGAACCTCACACTCAGGGATGGGTTAACCCCCGCACGGGACCCTGGGTTGACAATTTTTTAGGGCCCCCCCTAAAAAAATTGGAAAAAATAGAAAAAAGAAAAAATCTAGAATTAGTCTTTTGTTAGCAAAAACATTTTTTTCTTTTGGGCTAGTGAAAGTTACAGGTATGGGGTGTATGATATGAAATGTGAGCTTTACAGTAATCCTTAATCTTATTCCATCATATTCAAGGACTTTTGTAGCCCCTTTCGGGAACCCTGTACCTTTTTTGTATTTGGGAAGGCGGTATCCAGGGTCCCTTGACGCTCAAATCTCGTACTCGCGGAGTACAAGAGAGAGTTTACAGAGTTGCAGTAGTAATGCGCCGAAAGCGGCATTGATCCGTGCGGATCGGCGTTGCCGTTTAACATGTTTAATAAATTAGTAAAACTTAAACTCCTCTCTCACACTCTTGTCCACTGCCCATGTCCCGCCTCTCCGCGTTGTGACTGACAAGCTGCGCGTCCTACGTTACTGCCTCTGATTAGCCGAGCTCCTACATGCTTGCATGACAGTCACAACGCGGGGAGGCGGGACATGGGCAGTGGAGAAGAGTGTGAGAGAGGAGTTTAAGTTTTACTCATTTATTAAACATGTTAAACGGCAATGCCGATCCGCACGGATCAATGCAGCTTTCACTTTTTTACTACTGCAACTCTGGGTAATTTGAGAAATCTCTGCAACCTCTAAGCGACAAGCTATTTGCCCGAGACCAGACAGTGGTAGCCGCAAGGACGACAGAGAGAGTGATTTGAGCGTCAAGGGACCCTGGATACCGCCTCCCCAAATACAAAAAAGGTAAACAGGGTCCCGAAAGGGGCTAGGGCTTTTGGAGAGAAATGAGACAGACAGTGCACTTTCAGTTCAGCACTGCAGAGGGGAGCTGTGTGTGTCTGTGTCCAGCTGATGCTCATTGGCGCTCGTTAATGCATCAAGGAAGGCAATTATGTTTCTGCACTGTCAAATAGGTCTACATCTATGATAGCATAAAAGCCAAAGCTTTTACAAGCGACCCTATGCCTTATAGATATTTTGCTAAAGCTGTTGTTAATAACTAGGCTACATTTGGTTGGTAAAGTCCAGATGACAAGAATATGACTATGATTTTAGTGAAATGTATATGTATAAAGTATTTATATTATATTTATTATTAGTGTCTATGTCCTCTGAAACAATGTGGTTTATAGTGAGAAGTTACTTCACTGGTTCCTTAAGCTTGTATGTATAACTGACTCTGCCAGGCCGAAAGACATGGCTAGAGTACGTTTTACCCCCTGTCTGTCCGTCCATCCGTCCGTCTAGTTGTATATATTTTTGTGTGTAAAACACAATATGGAAAGCGGCTGCCACGATCAGTCCCAATAATCTTATTCGACAAAACAAGCTGCATGTGTCACAAGCAATGTTCATAAAATATTTGAGGTAAAAACATATTAATTGCAATGCTGCCTGAAACCAGTATTAGTATATCAACATACTCATTAGCGCGGCCCAGTTCCTCGAAGGGCTGTGAGAGCCAAGGGGGCCCCGGCGGCCCAATGGCTAATACAGCCCTGCTCACACTGAATGTATCAACCACCCTGTGAAACACCACGGATACAAGAAGACTGAATTACATCTAAACATAGAACTGATGATATTGCATCATTCTGTTCCTTTTGCAGATCTAAGTTTAAAAAGTCACTAATAAGAATCATATACATATATTGACAAAGACTAAAACAAAGGACATTTTCTACAATATATGATTTTAGTGAATTTATTTTTCTTTATTAACCCTTAAGACCAGGAAAGCATAATTTGTGTCATTTTAAGATTTCTTTGGCTGATATACAAGCAGATATACAAGCTCATAGCGCGGCACTCGTATATCTGCAAAAAAATGTTAAATTGGGAAATTTGGATTTGAGTTAAAAAATATTATATATATTCAAAGATTTGCACACATTTTCACAATAAAAAAAAAGATCTACAAGCTCATAGTGTTGCACTCTGTGCTGCGCTATGAGCTTGTATATCTGCTTTTTTTGAATAGCTAAAGAAATCTAAAAATTACACAGATGCAATACAGTTTCAGTTAGTATATATTTTTTGTAAATCCTCGTTTTTATTTGTACTTCAGTTAACTAAAATGTTTTATTCTATTCTACTTTTCCTTATTGTATTAGATTTATTTCACTATAATAACCCTGGTATGTACTCTTCATCATGTTGTATGTCCACTAGTACTGTACAGTACTGTATGTGTGATTAGTTGTGAATAGTGACCCTGACACATTGTCTCCCTGACAGATACTTGTACTGGTCAGACATAAGTAACAACAACCCCCACATAGAGAGGATGGGGATGGACGGCACCAACAGGACAGTCATCGTGAAGGATAAGATCTCCAAGCCCTACGGTCTGACGTTAGACTACATCAACGATCACATCTACTGGAGCAACGAGGAGAAATACATTGAGTTTGCCAACCTGGATGGAACCAACAGACACACAGGTAACACACACACACACACACACGCACACGCACACGCACGCGCACGCGCACGCACACGCACACGCACACGCACACGCACACGAACACACACACACACACACACACACACACACACACACACACACACACACACACACACACACACACACACACACCAGAAGTGTTGCGTCACTTGGGCAATAAAGCTCTTGCCCAGTCTAGCTGCTGAAAGACGGCCAGAAAAACAAATTCTGCTCCTCCGACAACAATTGATACATTACTGCTACATACTCACGTATACATTGGCTGCCCCATTCACACCTTTTACCAAGCTACAAAACTGCCGACTCTGCATATCAATGGTCCATGTGTGACCTGTTAAGTACCGTAGTCTGTAGGAGGCATAGGCTACTGTCAGATGTCCTGAAGGAGTCCAAAAGAGAATGGATAATGGTCCTGGGATTCAATAATGAAATTACAGAGGTGAGTAACTAAGTAAATGTACTCAAGTACTGTACTTAAGTACAATTTTAAGGTATTTGTATTTTACTCAAGTATTTCCAATTTCCAATACTTTTCCTTCTACTCCACTACATCTCAGAGGCAAATATTGTACTTTTACTCCACTGCAATTATTTGAAAACTTTAGTTACAAGTTACTTTGTAGATTTTGATTATTACAAAACATACAGTAGATCGGCCATTTGTAGATTTGTATACATTTGAAAACTTGAAATGGGACATTTTGTATAATGAGTACTTTTACTTGTGCTACTTTAAGTACATTTAGATGCAAATACTTTTATACTTTCACTGAAGTACCTTTTGAATTCCGGACTTTTAATTGTAACAGAGTATTTCTACATTGCAGTATTGATACCTTTGATTAACTGAAACATTTGAGTACTTTTTCCACCACTGAAGGCTAGAGTGTGTTGTGGGGGGGGGGGGGGGTACAGACTAGACGCGCGCACACACACACACACACACACACACACACACACACACACACACACACACACACACACACACACACACACACACACACACACACACACACACACACACACACACACACACACACACACACACACACACACACAGACAGTAGCTTTAGCCTTCAGCTTGTTCATTTAGTATCTGTTTTAAATAGTTCAGTGTAAGAAAAAGCAAGGAAAGCAACGAGAGCATTATTTACTTTTGTATACTTTACTGATACATCATATTCTTTATAATATTGTGACTCTTTTGGTTTTGTGTGTCCATAGTTATGAGTCAGGACAACATCTATGCCATTACTCTGTTTGAGGATCACATCTACTGGACAGACATGGAGACCAGATCCATCTACAGAGCCAACAAGACTCAGGGAACCAACAAGATCAGACTCATCAGCAACCTGGACGGTCCATCTGACATCCACATGTACCACCCCTATCGACAACCTGAGGGTCTGTACAACCTACTGTATACAACACTCTCATTATTACTCTTCATGCCGTTTTATTACTTTTATTTACAATATGTTGTATTAGTGTATCTTGATCTGTTTTGAAAAGTGCTATAAAAAGGACCTGGCATATAAAAACAACCTGGCATCCATATCCTGGCAATGTTGTTATAGGCGAAAATATTGATTTGATTTATTCCCCCCCCCCCAACATAAAATAATAAAATAGTGACAACATAGTGACACATTATGTACAAGCTCATATTGCATCACAATGCAGAATGTTGTGAGCTTGTAGATCGACTATTTTCGCAAGGAAAATATACAGTATGTGCCTTAACATTTTGACTTGGTGTTTCTTGGGCACAGTCTGAAAAGCTCTGTTGTAACATACAGGTGTGTGTTCTCATAGTCATTACATGTGTGCATGTTTTCTCCACCCTGCAGTGTCTGATCATCCATGTCAGACCAACAATGGAGGCTGCAGTAACCTGTGTCTGCTCTCACCTGGAGGAGGCTACAAGTGTTTCTGTCCCACAGACTTCTACTGGTCAGCTGACAACAAGCAGTGCGTGTCCAATTGCTCTGCCAGCCAGGTGATTCACCTTAGCTTCACTTGTGTTACTCTGTATGACATGTCTCATTGTGTGCTTTAGATCAGTGGTTCTCAACCTGTGGGTCGGGACCCCCAGGGGAGTCCCCACATGGTTTTGGGGGGTCCCCAGATCACAGTGAAGTGATAATTTTAAAGACGTTTTTAATACCTAAAAGAAATACCATTACTGCATCAAAAGTAATCAACAAACTATACTATAAAAACTGGTCAAACTTTGGGCAAATTGTCAAATAATATAAGAAAAAGCCAAAACATTTGAAAATAGCTGATCTAAGCTCACAACACCTCTTAGTGCAAGGCGTTGTGAGCTTGTAGATCTGCTATTTTTACACTAGTATCTGGGGGGTCCCCAGTTCAAATATGATTATTTTGGGGGGTCACAGCCTGAAAAGGTTGGGATCCACTGCTTTAGATACATTACTGATTCTAAACATAATCCTCTGTCTCCCCCATCAGTTTGTTTGTAAGAACTACAAGTGCATTCCATTGTCATGGAAATGTGACACAGTAGATGACTGTGGGGACCGGTCAGATGAACCTGCAGATTGCTGTGAGTACAGACTGAATAATTACCTCAATATTCATATTCATGCTGTATTATTACTGTGTTTACAGTGTTTACTATTATTTATGTGTACTTCCATGTCCTTTGACAGTTTCCAACATCTGTATAAATATAACAATCACAAGGTTTATCATGATTGGACAGACACTCATTCATCTAACGTTCCTGTCTACATGTTCACATGTTCACATGTCCCATCATGTGGTTTTCCCCTCAATAACCATCTCACCTCTGTATGAAATAAGAGGCCGTGGTGCTCTGATCCTATTTCACTGCAGAGAATGGAGAATAATCACGTCTTGAGTGGCCGGGACTTGATGTAAATTGTAAATCTTTACAGCTTGGTTCAGAAGAGATCTGGAGGCATAGTTTTGGCCATGAGAGCCTCTCAGTGCAGCATGCAGTGGTTTGTGACCATGGTGGAATTTCTTTCTTTGGCTTTCGTTACAAAACCTTTAACCCGGCCAGTCATGGAGGCTGCACCGTCGGTACAAATGTCGACACACATATCCCAGTTGAGATTATGTTCCCTGAAGTACTCGTCTCTGACTGGTTTTCCAACTCTTTGCAAAATAAAAAGTTATCTTTGATACAATCTTCATCCACGTACCTCATGTTGGCAATCAGCTGGCAATGGCCACTTGAATCAGTTGAATCGTCAATTTGGAATGCAAATTTCCCACTCAGTCGTAGTTTCTCACAGAGAACAGATTCCATGTCATCCGACATATCATCAATGTGCCGTTTGATGGTGCATAAAAACAAGTGCTCCTCCAAGCAACTCCAGTCAGGCTTAAAATAATAGACATTTTGACATTATTCTCCCCAAGATATGTTGTGAGGGAAACTTGAGAAAATAGCCGTTTTGGTTAGAACCGACTTTAAAATAACTTCACGTTTAAATTGATATAAAATAATAATATTTCCAAAGTGTCCAAATGAATTCCAAATATTATGAAATTATTTTGCGGCACCCCAGGTTGCCGTAGAACCCACTTTGAGAATCCCTGGTATAATAGCATGAGGACAGTGAATACATCTTAGAAAATCTATAGATCTATAAGCTGACACCGCGTCGCTGACCTCCATGTCCGTGCCTGTCTGCTCGTGCACTGTGAATTGCACGTTCATGAGTTTTACATACGTGGCTCTTGTTTATAGAAGGCGAGTTATGTTTGTTTGTTTGTTTCAAGGTCGGAGATGGCATTTTTTAAATGGGGGGAACGAACTAAAACCAACAACTGTATCACAATACATGCACACTAGTCATATCCCGGACGCATCCGATGTCAATGTAGGGTTATGTTCACACTACTATGGAGGTTGAGCTTGAACAGGTCCGTCTTTACTGAGTGCCAACCACATACGGTGGCAGCGTACATTACAAGCTGGTTAACAACAACAACAACGTACTCACTTACGACCACATACATTTACGTGCTTCCTGTCGTACATATCACCAGTGTCGTAAACCTTGCGCATCACAGACCGGAGCCAACAGTACACTCATATGTGATGCCCACTAAAGTGTGATCACATTAGTGTGATTGTTTTATGTGTCACAGTGTTTTGAGAAGTGTTTGTATTGTATTTTCCTTTCAAACCCAGATTGTGTCTTTGTGTAATGTTTTCACCAAAACAACAATAACTTTGGTCAATAGGTGGCAGTGTAACACCCTGGTATCAACCTGCTTTGCCCACTGAGCTTGACGTTGAGGCAGTCTAGTGCGCATGCGCCACTGGTTCTTCTCATAACTGAGAGGAGACTCGGTGGAAACAAGCGCATGTTTCACTGTCTAATTCTTCTAAACCATTTCAACCTGTTTTCCAGGTGGGTTATTCTTCACAAAGCACACTGAAATGATTGTTGTTGTTTATGTAATGTCTGGAGTTTATTGTGTTTACTTTGTGGGTCGAATGTAAGCAGTGGTGAGCTGTGGATTTTTGAACTAAGGGTACTGTATTTTATGACGTCACGCGCGCGCACGTGCGCGCACATAGCCACTCAGCTCAGTGCTAGTTGAAATACTGTATTCAACATGTGATTATTAATGTAATCATATGTATTATTATTTTTGTTGTATTGTTGCATTGTTAATTTGTTGTTTTTATTTTTGTTTCAAATTGATTATTATATTTTCCTTTTAATTTTATATAAAAGCCCTTTACATAGACTCACCCACACATAAGTAGGCCTACTTAAAATAATCAGACAACTTGTCTTAGTCTTGTCTCAGAGAACTGGGTCCTCTGCTAAGCGATCCCCTTCACACCTTGCAGTGCAGAGATGTTGTCTGTCATTGTGAGAGGAATGTAACACATTCAATTCAAGTCCGTGTCTTTTCTCGAGTAGCCTAATGTTATGCAAAGCAGCCAGGTAGACGCTATTGAGAACGGCTCGCCACTGACGGCGCGAACCTTGAGAGGCTATTGTTTTTAAACTTTAAGGCGTTAAAGACCGCCGCTGACGGTGCGTGCACGCGCGCCCCCAGCTCCCACAGTGACAGACCCCCTACAGCTCAACCCTGAATGTAAGTGTAAAACGAGTGATTGGAAAGTGTCTCATTGTTTGTAATGGCGTCCGCCACGTTGCTCCGTCGTGTGTCACGTTGATTGTGTGTGTCTGGGTATCACATCTCCGTTCTTTTTGTTAGGTTTATGTTTTGATCTGTATACTGGCTGGCTCCAATTATTATGTGTATGTATTTTGTGACTAGTGTATAAAAACGGTTTTAGGGAAAATGGTTCAAAACCAGGTATCTGCAAACCATGCAGCTGTAAATAATATGTTCATTTAGTAGGGTTACTGTTACTGATGCAAGTCCTGATGGTGCTTAGAGCATCAGTATGTATGAAAAATGCACTGTAGATGCAGGTGAATTAATGACCAAACACATTTGGGTGTTAATGCAGAAAAGAGACACAAGATGTTAAAAGGTGTTTCTTTTGAATGTATATTGCATTGAATTGAATGGACAGAGGATGTTTATTGTATTTTGGTTGGTTTTGATGTAATTGTGAAGTACTATGGACAAGTGAATGTTATGTCTAGATAGACAGTAAAAGATGCAGTATTGCTATGCTGAGTAAAACAATGCAGTATTAAAGACTGGGTAAATATAAAAGTAATAAGGACAATGCAAAACAGTACAGTTCGGGTTTATTGTGTAATTGTGTAATTGTATGTGTTAAATAAATCATAACTGAGAGGAGACTCGGTGGAAACAAGCGCATGTTTCACTGTCTAATTCTTCTAAACCATTTCAACCTGTTTTCCAGGTATATATATATCTGTTAATAGGTGCCAGATCCTGGTACCTGTAACACATACACAACATGCAGGCTATTACGTCATTTGTAAACGTTCCCAAAGACAAATTTAGTTTGACTTGGACCTCTTCCCATCCACTCTATTTAAACAAGCATGTCACAAAGGACACGGCGAGGATGCGCTTTGATTGGCCAGTCATCCTTTTAACTAACAGTTCTGCCTTGTGTTCGTTATGCGTGACTTCTGCCTTTTAGTAGGAAGGGGCTAGAGTATCTTGCACACTGCCTTACCCTTTATCTCCTATTTTGATTTGTATATATAATAACTGTGTATATATATATATATATATATATATATATATATATATATATATATATATATATATATATATATATATATATATATATATATATATATATGATATAAGATATGATATAAAATATATATTATATAAAATATATATGTTCTTTAATTAAAATAGTTCAAATAGTCGATCTACAAGCTCACAACGTGTAGATGTAGATCGGCTAGTTGAACTATTTTAAAATGATTTTCAAAATAGTAAAATATGGCATATAAGTTTAGGCATAAGGGATAAGGCGGGACGCAAGATATGCCATAGTTCTCTACAGTGTGTGAAGGGCGGCTGTGGCTCAGGAGGTAGAGCAGGTGGTTCAATGATCCTTGGGTCGGCGGTTCGAATCCCGGCTCCTCCTGTCCACATGTCAAAATTTCCTTGGGCAAGACACTGAACTCTACATTGCCTCCAATGATTCGGTCGGCTCTAGCTTGCCACCATGGGTGTGTGAATGTGGGAAATGTGGGGATGCTGGCGTCGACTGTTCGCCGCTCCACCTCCCAATGACCCCCCCCCCCTGTATGAATGAATGAACCATTGTATAGCGCTTTGAGTACTTAGAAAAGCGCCATAAAAATGCAATTCATTATTATTACAGCGTTGGTTCTCAAAATCTTTAATTTCAAGGACCCCCATAACTGTATGGACCCTTACGGGTCCATTTGGTTCCATTTGTACACTCCAGAGTTACAGATTTGTAAGGGCCCATTTGGTTCCTATTGTAACTATCAATCATTTAGCTGGGGACCCCCTGGAACCCTCTCCAAGGAACCCTGGGGGTCCACAGACCCCACTTTGAGAACCACAAGACCGTACATGAGGGGTCCTATCTTCCTTATCACATTCACTGCCAATCCCGTAGATCTACATGAATAGGTTTGTCAGTGGTTTACATTAGATTGGACCCTTCGGCAGTTTGTGGGTTAATATTGTTCATCTAGATGAAAGGGAAGGGGACAAGGTCATTTGTCATTTTAGATTTATTTGGCTATTGAAAAATAGCAGATATACAAGCTCATAGCGCGGCACAGAGCGCTAAACTTTTTTTAGCAAATCTTTGAATACATATTTTCTAATGCGAACATTTGTAAAATATTTTGTTCGAGGGACCCCCAGAAGCAAAGATTTGAGTTACAAATGTCCGCTTAAAAATATATATATATTCAAAGATTTGCAAAATCAATCACGATTTTTCAAAAATAGCATATCTACAAGCTCATAGTGCCGCGCTATGAGCTTGATTCATTACATATTGGAGTTACATTGTATTTATTGGGGTTTATAGAGTTACAATGTGTCATCAAGCCCACCATACAGGTGTGTGTGTGTGTGTGTGTGTGTGTGTGTGTGTGTGTGTGTGTGTGTGTGTGTGTGTGTGTGTGTGTGTGTGTGTGTGTGTGCGTGCGTGCGTGCGTGCGTGCGTGCGTGCGTGCGTGCGTGCGTGCGTGCGTGCGTGCGTGCGTGCGTGCGTGTCACAGTGGATTCATTGATATCTGCAGATGTATATTGTGTGAATTATGCTCAGTGTAACAGCTACGTATGTACAGTGCATATTGTCATCATCATGAACACCATGGAAGATGTTTGTTTTGACGTTTTGTTTTGTTTTGTTGTGATGCTCATGGTTGAAACTAGGGGTCCTACAGTATCTTGCACACCGCCTTACCCCTTATCTAGCCAGTTGCAATATATTTAAAAAGAAAATCTAAATAGTCAAATATGATTTATTAGTTTAGGCATAAGGGGAAAGATAGGGCCATAGGTCTCTTCAATGTGTGAATTTACATTACAGCACTGGTTCTCAAACTTTTTTTTATGTCAAGGTCAAGGACCCCCATAACTTTGAGAGTGTATGGACCCTTACGGGTCCATTTGGTTCCATTTGTACACTCCAGAGTTACAGATTCGTAAGGGTCCATTTGGTTCCTATTGTAACTATCAATCATTTAGCTGGGGACCTCATGGTACACAGACGGGTCACATATATTTATACACAAACCTTTATGATTCTATTCCGATTGGCTATGATTACCTTTCAAGGTTTTGGCGGGGGCCCATTTTGTACAAAATGTCACAGATCATGAACACAGCGCTCCATCAGCTCCAAATGTGAATCACACATTTAGGAGCCTCTAAACTACTACACAGAGCCAAAAGTGATTGCACTTTACACCCATAGGGGGCGCTACACAGACAGCTACACCTCACGACTGACACAGCCCTGGGTAGGCAACCTAGCCTGCCGGGGATCTAGTTTTATGTGAGTTCTGATATAAATCAGTTTCTCATTCCCACCCTGTCAATGTCAAATAAATAGCAGCAAACAGGAGTAATAAAGGACATCTTGTCCTATGTTTCAACAGATAAACCACAACCTGCAACCAACCAGCTGTTACACTGAAACTCATTTAGTTTGTTATGTTTCTCATCAGCTCTCCAGGCTGAACCAACACACAACACAACAGGTAAGTCTGTCTGTCTGTCTGTCTGTCTGTCTGTCTGTCTGTCTGTCTGTCTGTCTGTCTGTCTGTCTGTCTGTCTGTCTGTCCGTCCCCGTCCGTCTGCCTCTCTGTCCGCCTGCCTGTTTGTCTGTCTGTTTGTCTGTCTGTCTGTGTGCTTTCCTGCCTGATTGTCCGTCCGTCCGTCTGTCCGTCCGTTTATCTGTCTGTCTGTCTGCCTGCCTGCCTCTATTAGTCTCATACTCATGAGACTCATACAAGTACACCTACAGTATGAACAGTGAAATATTGTAATGAGACAATCTTGCTTTGCAGGGTGTGTGCATTTTTTTTATGTAAGCCAACTCAAATGTAATGTCTCACTTTCTCCAGAGGTGGAGCCCTTCCTCATCGTAGCCAACAACTACAACCTCATGAAGATCAATTGGAACGGCTCCAGCTCCACAGTGCTCAAACAGGTGAAAACCATTGGATTTAACATATGTAACGGTGGAAAGTAACTAGTCATTTACTCAAGTACTGTACGTATAGCCTACACTTTTGATTATGTTTTACTTTACTTGAGTATGTGCAATTTTCATTACTTTTACTTCTATCTACACCATTACATTAAGGCAAATTATGTACTTATGACTCCACTACAAAGTTGCCGATCTACAATCTCACAACGTGTCACATCACAACACGTTGTGAGATTGTAGATTGGCTATTATTGTAAAGTTTAAAAAGAAAAGAGGAAAAAAAGTGCTTTTTACTTTCAGTAAGTATCATTTGTATAACTATTGTACTTTTGTACTTTTACTCAAGTAAAATGTTGAATACAGGACGTTTAGCCTACTTGCAACAGAGTATTTCTACATTGTGGTATTGATACTTTTAGTAAAAATCTGAGTACTTCTTCCACCACTGGTAATCCTACACTATATTCTACACACACTGCTTTTGACATGCTGGAATGTATTCCTGTCTGAGACTAACACAACTGCTGTGGTGTGACAGGACTTATGGGGAGCATGGGCTCTGGACTTTGACTATCAGCAGCAGATGATCTACTGGATAGAAGCCTACCCCTACATGATCAGTCGCATGCACATCAGTGGCAGTGACGTCCAGGTCAGTGTGACAATGACAACGATGAGGATGAGTGACAGGGAAGGGAAACCAAATGAACGATACTTATACTTGTAATATAAGTACTTTGTGATATCAGCGTTAAATATCAAACAAGAGAACAGGGTGCCTGGTGCCTCAGTCACTTAGTGCGGTGTTTCCCAAACAGTGGGACGGGGCCCATTTTTGGGTCACGGTAAATATGTTTTATTAATTATTATTTCAAAACATTTCTTTAACAAAATATACATTTTTAGTGAATGAAAAAATAATTCAAAACATTGACCTTACAACCTTACAAACATAAGGAAAAACATCTAATATTGCATGTGAGCTTGTAGATCGGCTACTTTCACTAGTTTGGGTCCCGACTCCGAGGAGACATGAAATGTATCTTTTGGATTCTTGAGCTAAAATGTTTGGGAACCACTGAGTTAGTGTACTGTTCTCCTTGTGAACAAAAAAAAAAGAAGATAAAATAGTAGATCTGCAAGCTCACAACACGTCGCAACATTGAACATCATGATTTCCTTTTTTTTGGGGGGGGGAACCTAGATGCTCTATCCTATCTAGAAAATAAGGCATACAAATCTTGAAAGAATTGTATAAAAATAACAAAACTATAAAACATGGTGATTATATTCATAGTGCATATATGGTTCATTGACAGGTCCTTCACAACACGTTGATCAGAGAACCAACCAGTCTGGCTGTTGATTGGGTGGGAGGTAACCTGTACTGGTGTGACAGAGACACCATAGAGGTGTCCAAACTAAACGGGTTGTACAGAACAGTCCTGGTCAACACCGGTCTGGACCGGCCATACTCCATGGCTGTAGATGTACGCTACGGGTAAGAGCACTGTGACATCATGAACCTCACAATGAATGTATCAACCATCCTGTGAAACACCACAGATACAAGAAGACTGAATTACATCTAAACATAAGACTGATGACAATGCATCATATTCTGTTCCTCTCGCTAATGTAATGTTAAAAAGTTACTAAAAAGTTGGACAATTTAAAAATAGTATCATGTAAGTTGTGACTCACTGAAAAGTGCACTAAATTGAGTGTGGAATACCTCCTTGTGATTGGCTGTGCTTTCTGGAGCTCCTGTGAGGTAATGCTAATAACACAATGTATTTGTAGCACTTCTCCAAGACAAGTTTACAACGTTTTTCACAACAAAACCACAACAAACAGAGTGTGGGGAAAGAAAGCAAAACACAGGGAGTTCAATTAAAGCAAGAAACAAAAACACAGAGTCTCTAGTTAAAAGCCTTTCTGTAGAAGTGAGTCTTTAGAAAGAGTTTTAAAAGTAACCAGTGAGGTAGCCTGTCTAACTTCCAGAGGAAGTTTAAGCCACATATGTGGAGCCCTTACAGTAAATGCTGTGAGGTAAACTCCAAACATATGACACCTAATCAGTGGTGTAAAGTAACGTAAAGTACAGGTACTCAAGTACTGAACTAAAGTACAATTTTGAGATATTTTTTACTTTACTGGAGTAATTCCAATTTTGAATAATTTTACTTCTACTCCACTACATCTCAGGGGCAAATATTATACTTTTACTCCACTACAATTATTTGAAAACTTTAGTTACTAGTTACTTTGTAGATTGTGATTATTATAACAACACAAACATTAACCACATCAGACCTATACAATTTGGCCATTTGAAAATAGCCGATCTACAAGCTCGCGTCTCGATACAGCACATTGTGAGCTTGTAGATCTGCTATTTTCAAAAGATATTTATACATTTAAAAACTTGAAATGGGACGTTCTACATAATGAGTACTTTTACTTTAAGTACATTTTGATACGAATACTTTTGTACTTCTACTCAAGTACATTTTGAATTACAGACTTTTACTTGTAACAGAGTATTTATATATTGCAGTATTGATACTTTTACTATATTATTTTGTTTTGACTTTTCTTTTTTTTTAACACTTTTTCATTAAAAAAGTACTCAGGAGCCGAGATACATACTTTTTAAGTTTTAAGTTAACAAGGAAGTGGATAGGAGTCTAGATCTTCGAAAAATCATATCTCAAATTAATGCTAAAAACGTATATTATGTGTTATTGGCAGGCAAGTGATGGATTCTATAGAACGCATATATGCGTTATTAGCAGAAAATTAGTTAATTAGTTTTCAAAGCAGGTTTGCTAGTTTAGTTTTTAAATGTCAAAATGCTCTATTTTTTTTTTTTTTTTTTTTTTTTTTATTGTAATAAGGGGTAGACAGGGGCGATATTAAAAAAGCTATGAAAAATGTTGTAAATTGCCACTTTACAAGCTCTACATCAAGATATAACACGTTGCTTGTAGATCTGTTTTTATTTATTAAAACAATATATATTGGTTGTTGACTAAATCTAAAACTAAGTACATGTAGGCCTACATTGTCTCCATGATTTTAGTTAGTTTCAGTTAGTTTAGTAAACCCACAATACATTTACAGTTACTTATCGTTCTGTCTGTTAAACCTTGTTTAAATTTGCATTTCAGTTAACAAAGATGTAGTTTTTTTTAATTCAAATGTTCCTTATTTTGTTATTTATAGTTAAGTATAACAACCCTGGTATGAACTCTTCATCATATTGTATGTCCACTAGTACTGTACAGTACTGTATGTGTGATTAGTTGTGAATAGTGACCCTGACACAGTGTCTCCCTGACAGATACTTGTACTGGTCAGACATAAGTGACAACAACCCCCACATAGAGAGGATGGGGATGGACGGCACCAACAGGACAGTCATCGTGAAGGATAAGATCTCCAATCCCTACAGCCTGACGTTAGACTACATCAATGATCACATCTACTGGAGCAACGAGGGGAAATACATTGAGTTTGCCAACCTGGATGGAACCAACAGACACACAGGTAACACACACACACACGCACGCACGCACGCACGCACGCACGCACGCACGCACGCACGCACGCACGCACGCACGCACGCACACACACACACACACACACACACTTCTTCTTCTTCTTCTTCTTCTTCTTCTTCTTCTTCTTCTTCGTCTTCTTCTTCTTCTTCTTCTTCGTCTTCTTCTTCTTTCTTTCTTCTTCTTCTTCTTCTTCTTCTTCTTCTTCTTCTTCTTCTTCTTCTTCTTCTTCTTCTTCTTCTTCTACTTCTACTTCTTCTTCTTCTTCTTCTCTGGTTCATTATTAGTTTTTAATCTGGTTTAAATAGTTTAGTGTAATAAATAAAGCCGTGAGAACATTATTTACTTTTATATAATTTGCGGCTGAATGTTAACACTTGTTATGAAATACTTTATAATACTTTGTTCTTTCATTTTATAATATTTTGACTCTTTTGGTTCTGTGCCTCTGTAGTTGTGAGTCAGGACAACATCTATAGAATTACTCTGTTTGAGGATCACATCTACTGGACAGACAGAGTGACCAGATCCATCTACAGAGCCAACAAGACTCAGGGAACCAACAAGATCAGTCTCATCAGCAACCTGATCTATCCATTAGACATCCACATCTACCACCCCTATCGACAACCTGAGGGTCTGTACAACCTACTGTATACAACACTCTCATTATTACTCCTCATGCTGTTTTATCACTTTTATTTATTTTGTATTAAGGCTATCAACGAATATTCCTTTGAATATAAAAAAATATGAAAGAATATTCGATTATAAGAATCAAGGTTCCACTTCAAATTTCAAATTGCTGTACTATATTATACTATCATATGCTAGTATCTTACACTATTATATTTGCTATTATTGTTACTGTTACTGCTTGCACTGTATCTCTTTCTGTCTCTCCTCTGTCTCTCCCTTTCTCTCTCTCTTCTTTCCCCCAACACGGTCGAGGCAGAAGGCCCCCGCCCTAGAGCCTAGGGTCTGCCTGACGTTTCTTCCTGTTGAATTAAGAGGGAGTTTTTCGTTGCCACTGTCGCAAAATTGCTTGCTCAGGGTGGGATGTTGGGTCTCTTCTCTACATGTAAAGTGTCTTGAGACAACTTGTTGTGATTTGACACTTTAATAAAATTGAATTGAAAATTGAATTGAAAATTAAAAAAAGATCTGCCGCACGGGTCCTCGCAAGACTCTGGCCGCATTCAACCTTTAACGGCAGGCGGTCACGCAAGATCACAGAGCCGTCAGTCTGAGAAACCGCAAACAGCACTTTATACTTCATCGTACAGCGGTGTTGCGCCCGAACGCGAGCCAATCTACAAGTCCTTAATGCTTCGCTGATGCAACGCGTTGTGGGCTTGTAGATTAGCTGTGTTTGCCACGGGACACCGTCATACAGCGAAGGATAAATCAGCTGCCTCTCTGTAAACACACAGACTTCACACAGCAGACACACACACACACACACACACACACACACACACACACACACACACACACACACACACACACACACACACACACACACACACACACACACACACACACACACACACACACTCACACACACACACACACAGCAACCAGAAACTCCCTCGGTACTAGAAAGCACACACGTTTAATCACACGTCGTCGTCTCTTTAATTGATTCAACATGATGACAGGTAAAGCTGAAACAGGCGTTTCATTTGGTAGTGATTTACAATGTAAAAACTGTATGGAATGTCCCTCACAGTAAAACTCCCTCCATAATGTCCCGTTTCTTGTGGAGGTAACATCACAGCACAATGAGCCAGATAGGTTTCTCAGCACCAACTGTATAGAGAAAGAAAGAGACTTTTGCTGTGTTTGAATTAAGTTTTATGTGCATGGAGCCTCTAAACCAGGAGTTTTCAAGGTTTTTAAGTCCAAGGACCCCTTAGCTGACAGAAAGATGAAGCAGGGACCACTACATTTTGAATAGCATTGTGTTTCATATTACACTTTTTTATACGTTTCATAGATAGATTCATAGACTTGTTTGCCATCAGAGTATGTTGGATTCATGTGTATTTTCAGACATTTAACCACTTAAAACTGTCGATAATTAAGTTTACTAATTACTTTTAACTCTGTACTTGGTCTGCTCTTTGTTCCCTCTTCACCCAAACGTCTTTGCTGAAAACAGTCGATCTACAAGCTCAGCTTGCTATTTTTTGGCTGAAGTTCTCCTCAGAATATGGATGCTAGGGTGGTTAATGTAAAAAATATATACAATCCTCTCGCACGAAGATTTGGCGGCTCCCTTTAGTAACTCTGAGGACCCCCTAGGGGTCTCGGATCCCCCGTTGAAGACCCCTGATCTAAAACATTACATTTTTAAAATGAGTCATTTGATCTCGCATGAGAGCGTGTTTCTCAGCACCAACTGTGTATGAAAGAAAGAGACTTTCGCTGTGTTTGAGTTTTATTGAATGCAATATTTTAAATTAAAAATAATATACATTTGAAAATATCTATAGGTTTGATTAGATCTAATCCATGTGGTATTTTAAAAGGAATATTCGGAAGTCATTTTTGGCCAATTCTGACAGCTCTGTTTTGTAAATCGTATTATTTGATCTGCTACCTGTTGTCCCTATTCTGGGCATGGCACTATAGGCAGAATTTTGTATTACATTGTATGATTATTTTTTCAATTAAAAATGAATAGTGAAAAAGCAGATGCACAAGCTCACAAAGCATTGCGATGCAAAATGTTGTGAGCTTGTAATTGGGCAACTTTATTGTAGCCTGGTTCCAGACGAATCTGCCATTGCAAGAAAAATAAATGATGTTGCAGATTAGCTCTGGCCCCTCTCAATAGAGATTTTATTTCTCTCCCTCCAAAGTTGTGAGGGACCATTCAGAGCCCAGTATGCAAATATGGGGCAGGTTTATCACCAGAGGCATTTTTTTTATTTGCCCCTCGGAAATGCAGGTTCCACACAGAGATTCCAGACTAATATCTACGCAGTGATATTAGTCTGGCCATGCCAGGCTAACTTTATTCCAAGTATAAAGGTGTGCGTTAATATTTAGCCTTGCCCTTTGGAAGGTGTTGAGCACAAACAGCTTATAAAGCTCTGTTGTAACATATAGGTGTGTGTTCTCATATTCATTACATGTGTGCATGTTTTCTCCACCCTGCAGTGTCTGGTCATCCATGTCAGACCAACAATGGAGGCTGCAGTAACCTGTGTCTGCTCTCACCTGGAGGGGGCTACAAGTGTTCCTGTCCGACAGACTACTATTTGACAGCTGACAACAAGCAGTGCATGTCCAGCTGCACTGCCAGCCAGGTGATTCACCTCAGCTTCACTCTATATGACTCTATTAGCTTGGTAAACCATCCCGGTCGCGGAATTCATATTTCATTTTCATTCAGCAGAAGACACATGGAAATGTGAGTTCCGCGACCGGTATGGTTTACCAGTTTATAACTTTATATCTCAAGTCTGCTTTTGATACATTACTGATTCTAAACAAAATCCTCTGTCTCCCCCTTCAGTTTGTTTGTCAGAATGAAACGTGCATTCCGTTCTCGTGGAAATGTGACACAGTAGATGACTGTGGGGACCGGTCAGATGAATCTGCTGACTGTCGTGAGTAGAGACTGGAAATTGCCTCTCGGTTTGTTTACAGTGTTTACAATTATTAATTCTATGAATTCCAAAAACACTCATAATACTTTATAACAATAATAACACATTATGAGTTGAGTAAGAATGCATGATAATGATAATTATAATATGCTTATAATACAGTACAGTTACAGCTATAAGACATAATAAGTTAGAATACTTTATAGCAATAATCATAACATAACTCATTTTATAATGATTCTTAAGGTATTATAAAACTTCATAATTGCTGAGCAGATCTTTTTATTTTGGCCAGTATCATAATATGTTATAATCCTCATAGTTAACATCTAACTATATAAATGGCGAGCGACTTCCGCACCCTCGGTGAGGACACCCCACAGCTCTGTTATCGAATAAACAACGCACCGCCAGACCACATGTCGCCAACTGACTCGCCACGGCGGCCGCGCTGAATTTACGCGTCGCGTAGGGGACATCTCATTGCTCACTACACCTTTTCCACCGCGCAACATAATTAATTCTACTCACCAAATGTCGGACAAAACGGAAGGGGAGGCAGCTTCGTACCGTTTACCGTGCACACCACCGACACCGAACGGCGAGGGGTTTCGCCGAAACAACACGAGCGGCCGCCATTGCACTCTGCCCATCTCCTCCACAACACCACACACACAGCTCCTTTGCTTCAACCCCCCCCCTTCTTACGTACCTCCTTTGTTCCACCCAGGCCGTTACTTTCACTTCACTCGATCACAATATGTCCGTCCTTCACGTGCCATGTTCATCCCAAACACAAAAACAAACAGCCACGGCCACAGCACAGCACGCTGCCCAGGGTAATCTGGTAAACAAACCTGCCTAGCTTCATGACACCAAAGGACTCGACAGTGATGTCATCATTATGCAACCCGGAAGTACAAATACCAAGGATAGGTCAGTGATGTCAGTCGGGTTGCCAAGTTTGCTGCCAGGTTTTAAAAAACAAGCGACAGAAACAAGCAAAACCGTTTTTTTCTTCTTTTGGACACTTTCACTCCGGCGATTTGGGTACCCCAATATACACGCACCCACGCTGGGCCCCGTGCGCGGCTGGGGTTGAGGGGGGCATAGCCCCCCGAAACTCTAGTACATTATAATACACTTAAACTACATAATAATCTCTTGTATACAGCATTATAATGTCATTAAGTCATTGGGTGCTTTAAGTAAAGTAAAAAAATGCCTGCCTACACAGGAATGTCATGACTTTACTTGACTTTATTTGAATTATCGCACGCACGCACGCACGCACGCACGCACGCACGCACGCACGCACGCACGCACGCACGCACGCACGCACGCACGCACGCACGCACGCACGCACGCACACACGCACACACGCACACACACACACACACACACACACACACACACACACACACACACACACCTCTAATACAGGGTTAATACTCATATGGTTTACGATTTTTCTCCTCAGCGGTCCAAGTTAAACCAACACACAACTCAACAGGTAAACAAAGATGAAATATATGTATATATTATTTTTTAAAGATATTTTTTTGCCTTTATTTGATAGAGTACAGTAGACTGACAGGAAATGGGGAGAGAGAGAGATGGGGAGTGACATGCAGCAAAGGTCATCGGGAACGGGACCGAACTTGCGATACATTAGCTGTCAGTCTGAATTAGCAGCCTGGGTGACCGCTACGCCAGCCGTCCGGGCCAAAAATGAAATAATTCAAACTGATTAGAGATCACTTCCAGTTCTTGCAAATAAAGTAACACATTTCTTTGTGTTATTGATATTTTTTATCACTCTCTGTACAGATGTTGATGATGTCAGGTTGGTGGGAGGAACCAGTAGCTGTACTGGTAGACTGGAGATGAAACACCAGGAAGAGTGGAGACCAGTGTTGGCTTGGTTTGACTGGAACATGATGTCATCATCTGTAGTGTGTAGACAGCTGGACTGTGGCTCTGCTGTTTCAACAGAATTCACTTCTAGTTCTACACGTCAACCTGGGTGGATGATTCCATCTTCCTGTGTCGGCTCTGAGTCTTCACTGATGGAGTGTGGACCAGTAAAGTCTTATGATTCCAATCTCACACTGAAGATAAACTGTTCAGGTAAAACAATCACTTCAACAATGTAAACATTTGTGATCATCAACATGCTTTTAAAATGTACCATTTGTGTTCATGTGAAGTCCACAATTACAATATACTATTGACTCACTGACTGCCATGGACGAGTTAACTCGTCGGATTCTGCCAGGGCTCACCCTGCCAACGGCGAGTTTGGACAAGTTATTTTCTGGGGTCTGGGGTCATCGGGTGTTTCGGCTCTCGCAACATACATCCTCGCCCAGGTGACCCAGCCGGGGTCACCTGGGCCACGGTCAGTCCTGGACCCACGGTCAGTCCTTTTAGGGTAAGACGGCCCCATAGTCCGCTTCTGTGGAATTACTCTGCCGGGACGGCCGGGTCGGCCCATGGTGCACACGGTACTACTGAATGACTAATGGGGAAAGACAGGGAAACACAGGCCTGGCACCAAAAAACATGCAATATAAAATATAAAATATTCAATGCAAAACTATGCTTAATTAACAGAGTCACACTGTAACAAAAAGAGAGGAGAGCAAACTCATTGAAACGAATCACCATCAATACAACATAAAATCTATGCCTACTTACTACAATAGAATAACTCAAATAAACAGCACAAACCAAAAAGGTAAAATAACAGTGGAATACAGTGGCTGGACTGGTCCCTTTAAGGAAACTGACAAAGCACATTAGGTTACCAGCCCCAAAATCACAATCAGGGTTTCCGCTAGGCAATTTTTGACCGACAGCCTTTACATCTCATTCAACCTTAATATGCTAAACCTACAGCATATGTTTTGTTTTGTTAATGTTATGTCATGATGGCGCAAGGAAGGTTGACTACTTGCCTACAATGTGTCACCAACCTTTCGCCACTTTATCCATTACAGACAGTCACTGTGCTTGCTTATCAACGACCCATAAGAGATCGGGTCCCTGTTTTATTATCGTCAATTGGGTCCGGCTTGGTTCAGATTCTATTACCTCGGGACCCTGGGTCTGTTTATCATGAGCAAACCAAGACCCGTACTCAGCGCTGATTAGGAAGAGACGTAGACAGCTGTGTGAAGCTTGATTTTTGCTTCGCTGCATGACGGTGTTGTTGCGTATCGAAAATAGCAGACTGAAGAAGTAGGACTGATATTTTCAACGCGCGACACCATCGTACGACGCATAGGCTGATCTATCAGATAACTGCAGGGCATAGCAGTGCAGGCAGGGAATGAAACCACACTGACATTAAGTCTGTCAGATTTAAATAATTTTCCCATTCGGCCACGTTGGCTGGTGATGTTTATAATTAACGGCCAATTAAACATTTTATCGGTCATTGGCCGGTATCAGCTAGCACAATATGATGCAACATGCACATAGTGGAATTAAAATATTAATAAAAGAACATACAACATGAACCTACTTTGTTTGCAGTGACACAAAACTCCTGCAGCACAACAATGCAAGGAGTGGAGGAGAATTGAAAATTAACTTGAAAATGTGCTCCTCGGAGCACAGGTCTCCGCCAGTACTGTTCCTCATTAATCCTGTCTTACCTCACTTCAAAAGATATACATGTAAATGATCTTTTGAAGTGACACACCTATTTATAGGTCTCTATTTCATCATGCTTCTCGCTAGCCAATCAAAGCACACCCTTTCAACATATTGTCACGTGTCACGTGAAGCTTGACCAATGTTAGCTTGGTGGACACACGGAAGGACGAGAACAAAAACATAGTGTCCTGGCGGAGACCAAAAATCAAAAATATATTAAAATACAGAAGGAGACACATACAGCACATAGAATGTATACTGTTTTACCATCATCTCCAGGTCTCCAGCCACAGCAGTTTGGAGGTCATTCATTCATTAATTTGTAAACTGAAACATATAAATAAAACTCATTTGAATAAAATACAAATAAAGCAGTATTTAAAGCTTCCCTATGTAACTTTTTTTTCTCAGTGGGGTCCCTGCTAGGGGCTTGACTGTATTACTATGTATAGGCGAGACAATAAGGCTGACCCGGGTATTAGAGCTCTAGTGTTGGTAGGTAAGAACATCAAACAAGTAAGAGAGGATTGCCTATTTAGTTATTGTTTTGCCTGAGGACCGCCCGGCAATTACTTACTGTGTCACACACTGTTGTGTGCTGCGGGACTCCGCCTTCCTGATGTACATTCTTGTTTGGACAAATTGGAGTTATTATAGTCTAATGGAAATGTCATGGACCCAGAAATGGTGTTTCCTATTAACCTTTATGATAGAAATGCCATCTATAGGTGGATGCAATTCAACTTGGTTACTAATAGTTGCATGTTGAGCAATTTGCCTTATTAGCATAAATACATACATTAAAAGAGGTTAAAATAAAAGAGACAATTTAGTGTTTAGATTTAGAGAGTCATGTATAGTGTTTAGAACATATAGTCCAGGGGCCAACATTGATATTTTCACAAATTGGTACCACCTAAGGTGACCGTAAAGTTTTTGTATTTTTGTCTTCCTACATGTCTCTAGTTTATATTTTGGTATGATAACCCTTCCAATCTTGTAGCTTAATGGCAGTTATCACTACCTACCGGCTAATCATTAGCCGCTAATGTATCCGGTAGGAGACTCAAAGTAGAATCTTTGTGTCTCCTACCGGAAATACACCCGGGCATCAAATTATTGCGACACAAAACAAAATATATCCATGTATTCAAGGCTTCATGGGGTGTGCAATTGATAACTTCTCAGATTTTTGGTCTTTGCAAAAAGACTGCTTTCCATAAGCTTGTAAAAGTTGACCCTCCTTCGGTCTAGGGTGGTCATTGCTGATGGGTAGAGAGTCCCCCTGGGAAACTTAAAGGAGGAGTTCACCCAAAAAATGATTTATTTTCTATCAATTGGTCGAAAGCCAAGGCAGAAGACAAGAGGCCCCGGACAGCGACGACCGGTGAACGGGACTCGAGCGGCCCTGCCGGGACCGCGGACCAATCAGGAGGACCGGACGCCGCACCGAATACTGGCGGCGCCCGTCCAGGTTCGGACGTCCCGGCAGACCGCCCGTCGTTCGTCGCCGCCCGCCCGGGGCGAAACAGGAGCTGTAGACAGGACAGTTAGAAAGAGAGACAGGAGGAAAAAACAGGGAAAAAGGAGGTGAGCCAAAAACGCCAAAAAACAACACAAAACTACTCTAAAAGAGCGACAAAACAGAACAAAAACTAGGACTTAACTCTGTCACTTCTTCGGGCGTGGGGGCCTCACCGGGCAGTTGTTTATGTGGTGGTCCCCCACGCCACAATAAAAACAGAGGCCCAGACGGATCCGCCGATCCTTCTCGGTTTCACCCTCGAAACCGGCGACGAGTGGATCCGGCGGGACAGACAGCTCCCCGGGGGCAGCGCCAGGGCGAGGAGACACCGCAGGCGGCCGGGAAGACACGGCAGGCACAGGACACGGACGGGAAGGCACAGCAGGAACGGAACAGGGGCGAGGTGCCGGACGGTGGCGCGCCGAGACGACCCGCCGATGAGGATCCCTCGCCCGCTCGCGGGAAAGGGACCGGCGAGCCTTCTCGCGGGTCCGAGGAGGTGACCACTCCCGTGGTACAGGAGAGGAGGAAGAGGAGGACGCCCCAGAAGAGGAAGAGGACTCGGGGTGAACGCCCGAGCTTGGCTCGCTGGACGAACCCCCGCACGTGGCGCGCGCGCTGGAGCGGACCGACGCCGCCGTACGGGAGCGCAGAGACGGAGCGGTGCCTTGGACCACCCGCTCCCAGATATCCTGGGTCCGATGGAGCATGGACCGCTGGCCGCCGGCCAGCGTAATCTCCAAGTGGAGCAGGCGAGAATCCATCCGAGCGAGCATGTCCATAATCAAATCCAACTTATCCACCTCGACAACGGTCTGGCAGGCGACGGACATGTGACCGCTGGGTCCAAGTGGCTCTGACATTCTGTCACGGTGAGCACACGGTTTTGGCACGGGTGGACCCAAAAGCAGGCACGGCACAAGGATAAGGATAAATAAGGCTTTTACTTGGTAAAACAAGGTAAATACATGAACGAATACAAAACCCTCAGAAAACAGAGGGAAACTTCACAGAACAAAGAACAGGCAGGCACACCGAAAACATGAATAATGTCAGAGCAAGGAGCACCGGCTGAGACGGGCTTAAATTAGAGAAAAGAGTCATTAGGTGCAATTAGGTACAGCCGGGCGAACCGCAGTAACAAAGGCTCAAAACAGGGAAAAGTCAGAGGCGAGCAGGGGGGGGCGGGGCCGGAGGCCCGGCGGCGCCCGAACTGTGACAATAAACTAGAGACATGTAGGAAGACAAAAATACAAAAACTTTACGGTCACCTTAGGTGGTACCAAAATATGGCTTGGCCCCTGGACTAATACAAGAAAACGTTATCATGCCTTTATTATCATAATTCATTAATAACACCACCATATATAATGGGGGGGGGGGGGGGGGGGGTGAAGATTCAAAATGGTCTAAAATTGGGTCAAGTTGGCTTACTTGAAAGGTGTTTTGTTTTGTTCTTTGTAACACGATTACAACAATTATCATAATTGATGGTATTAGATAATAAATGACTGAAGGAAAGCAGGAAAGCAATAAATCCACTTAAAGTTAACTCAGCCTCACACTCAGTGGCCTTCACCCTTTTCATCATCTCTCTCCTCATTCCCTTCAGTCTCCTCATCTCCTTTGTTTTCATCTCAATGTGGCACACATTGAGTGCCAAAAACGGTCCGGTTTTTGGAAAAAAATATGAAAAAAAAAAACTTTTTTTTTTTTTTTTTTTCACAGCCCTAGGAGATATCATTTTACGAAGATTTAGACTCCAATCCACTTCCTGGTTAACTTATGACTTCAAAAGCCTGTATCTCGGCTCCTGTGTACTTTTTGTTTTTACTATATATTTTCGACTATTTTCAATTGGCTGCAACTATGGAACGGATTACCGAATGTTTTTTAATGCTTTTTCCCCCGATTGTACGAGACCTCTATGTGTGTAATGAGGGGATCACCGTGAGGACGGTGATCACTGAAAATATTTTGTGACTACTTGAAAAAGGTTAAAAAATGGTTAAAATTCCAGGCACTCAACGTACATTTTTTGAAAACACCCCTGGCACTCAATGTGTTAATGTATAATACTTTATTAATGCCACGGAGGAAAGTTTTCAGCTTCAACCAGCTTATTGCTGCTCAGGTGGTCAGATTGAGCGCAAGGGGTAGTTAGGGGTTAAAGGGATATTACACCCCCAAAATTATTTTTTTTCTATCGATTAGTCACCCCATGGAGACTTAACTCACTGAGTGCCATTAACGTGTTTCACGTGTTTTTCTAAACATGTTCTGTAGCGGTTTGCTGGGGTAACTGCCGGGGTGCCAGTCAGAGTCCCAGTCTGACAAAAAGGGTTAAATAATAATACCACCAACAACCGCACAAGGGATTGACAAAATATTATTTTGTCTGACCATATATTCATCAACCCCTGAAACAAACAATAAACACACAATACCTTAAAAAATCATAAAGAAAATACACACACACACACACAGAGTACTTGATTTGCCAACAGTGTATTCACTTATTTCCCCACAAACCCCCAGTCAGTGTTCAACACAATATCACAGATCCACAAGGTAATAAATGTTCAGATACAGAGCGAACGTTCAATAGCGCAACCCTTCAAACGAGTCAAAACAAAACGATCCAAACAAACATTAAAAGTCCACCTCCGCAATAAAAGAAACAAGTCAGTTGTACGTCACGTCACTGTCAGTCACTCACGATCAGGGGGACGCTGTGAATCTCCTTACAGAGTGGTGATGTGGGTCGGTTTCCATATCATATAAACATCTCGGGGAGAATTCACTTTAGCGTTGACGGCGGTCCGTCATAAACCGGCGTTACCTCCCGTAACGAGGACTGGAGCAGAGGACACCACAGCAGCAGCGCTTCGACGGCAGACGATCACCATCCACGATCGCGTCGATCACAGCGCAGCGTGGGCTACAAACAAACGGACTGTATGTTTCACGGGCCAGAGGTAGGCTACTAGTGCGAGAGGATCTCAGGGAATGACACCCCCCGTGTTTGACAGGAGCCGGCTCATAGTGCTCGCGCTCTTTCCTTTGTTTCATTCATAATTTCCTGGAGAGGCGTGGGAACGGGTGACGTACGGAGCAGCGTTAAAGGCGCAGATCGCCACACTCCCCCCCCCTTGGAGAAAAGCTGCAAGCGATCCGAGGTTGATTTTTGTTTCATTCATAATTTCCTGGAGAGGCGTGGGAACGGGTGACGTACGGAGCAGCGTTAAAGGCGCAGATCGCCACTCTCCCCCCCCTTGGAGAAAAGCTGCAAGCGATCCGAGGTTGATTTCCTCCTCTTCCGTCTTTGTCCTCGCTGTCCGAGCTTTCTACTTTGGAACGGATTTTCCCAGAGGCCGTTGGGCTGTTGGGGAAACCCAAAAAGTCCTCTTCATCACTTTCCTCATCAAAGATTGCCTGGACCCGCTCTCTCCCCAACTTATCCAACTCTACTGCCGTGGGATAACAGGGCTTCAAGCGTGCTACATGCACCACCTTCCTGTTCTCCCCCGTGTCCTCCAGGACGACGTCAAAGTTGACAGGGCCAACCTGGGGTAGGGCCCTAGCCACTTGGGAGCCAACTTTGCAGCAAAGGACTTCTCTGCTTTAGAAAGTGGATGGGAACGCAGCCATACCCTGTCTCTCTCCTGAAACTGTTGATCCCAAGACGAACTGGCATCCCTGGTCCGAAAGAATGTAATTAGGGACCCCCTATCTGGTGAGGATTTCCTGGGTGAGTATTCGGGATACGGTCTCTGCGGTGGCTTTGCGAAGGGGAAATAACTCAACCCATCGGGTGTAGTAGTCCACAAATACCAACAGATAGACATTGCCGTTGGAACTCCTAGGGAAGGGTCCCATCAAATCCACCCCCAGCATCTCCCAAGGGTGGTTCACGACTGTCGACCTTGTGGCTCTCGGGTTTGTACCGCTGACACACTTGAAAATTTTGTACGTAGGTCTGGACATCCAAGCTCATTCGAGGCCAATAGACAAGAGCTTGCAACCTCGGTTTCTGATAGGGTGACTTCTCCCTCGTCCATCACTGCCTGATACAACCGCTGGCAGTCTGCATCCACCTGTTGAGCTTTCCATATTTGCTCATCGGAGATGGGCAGATCCTTTCCCCCCTCCGCTTTGACTGACAGCAGGGTGGCACAAGCCGGTGGAAAGCAGGTGGTTGGGATGAAATCATATGGGGCTCTGGATAAGGCATCCGGTACAATGTTGTACTTGCCTTTCCGGTACTCCACCGTGAAAGTGAACTCCTTCAACCGGAGGGCCCACCGGGTAAGACGTGCATTGGACCTCTGGCTCTTCATCACCCACAGCAACGCTGCATGGTCTGTGACCACCATGAAGAACATTCCATCCAGGTAATACCGCCACCTTTCCAGAGCCCACACCACAGCCAAGCACTCCTTTTCCGTAGCTGAATAGTTGCGCTCTGCGCTGTTAAGGCTCCTGCTGCCGTATGCCAGGACCTCTTCTGTGCCAAGTTGACCGTAATGTATTCACACAAAACCTGATTTTCCCATCTTTTTTTGGAATGAGTACCACCGGAGACGCCCAAGCTGAAGAGGAGGGTTCAATGACGTCGGCTGCTAGCATTTCATCGACTAGCTCCTTCATCACCTTCATTTTTGCAGGGGAGACCCGGTAAGACTTCTGACATGCATGTCCTGGGTAAGGAAGATTTTGTGTTTGAGCACATTTGTTTGGCCCAGTGTAGAGGTGCACACATCCGCATTGCTCTGTAACACTTCCAACAACCGCTTCCTCCCGTTACCATCCAGCTGAGCTTTCTCCACGGCATTCTCCCACAGCTCTGCGTCCCGAGAGGGAGGAGTGACCCGAGTGGTACTGCGGGGATCAATAGCCGAGTACCAGGACAGCACGCTCTTCTTCTTGTTTTTTTCACCCGGCACTCGGAGATTGTCCTCTGTACCCGCCGTCTCCTCTGTAAAGCTGTACTTTTCCTCTGCTTTGTTCCTGAACCAGTATGAGCCCTGTCCTACATCCATTTGCAGGCCACTGATGCTCAGAAAGTCCAAACCAAGAACTGCAGGGAATGCCAGACTTTCCGATGAAAGCACTACCACTGGAAGAGCGCAGGTATGATTATGTAAATCCACTACCACATGCTGCCATCCCAAAGGCCATCTTTCTCCTCCATCAGCCAAATAAAGGGGCTTTCCATCCCAGGTATGCAATTCCTTGTCCTTCTCTTTAATGGCCCACCACAACTCTTCATTCAAAAGCGTATAGGTTGCACCAGAATCCACTATAGCCCTGACTCTCACAGCGCCCAGGGTTATGGGGACTGCCAGTTGGCGAGGGAGAGGTGTGTTGAACGGGAAATTTTCCTTCCCTGGCTGTTGATTTGACACTGCGGTCATTATCTGATGGCTGCTAGTGGATGGCTCAGATGGAGATGGAGATTGATAGTTGGATTTTTGATTTTTTCCTTTATTGGACACATAGTGTGGACAACTATGGGGGGAATGGGAACCTTTACATCGCCAGCAGTATGGTGGAGCCGATCTTTCCACTGCCGGGGCGCCAGATGTTTGTGGGGTGGGATTAGTTGTCCCTGTAGTTTGAGGCCTGTTGTTGGCAGGGTTGTGTTTCCTGGCTGCCTCTTGGTGCCCCTGCTTCTCCCGGTCCTTCTCCAATTGCTGACCCAACCTTACCAGAGCATCCACTGTCTTGACTCCGCTGCTTCTCAACTGACTTGCCAGAGATGGGTGTATGTTTTTAAATATGAGCTGGATGACCTTTGCCTCCGTAATCTCTGATTTCCACCGACGGCAGAGTGCTCTGTACATATAAGTGAAGTCTCGGATGCCTTCACCCTCACCCTGCACTCTTGTCTGAATGCGTTCCTCCAGCTCATCCATGTAGTCCTCAGAGAGGAATGCTGAAAGGAAGCTGTGTTCAAATTCCCTCCATGTTGACGTCTCCAGCCTGACCACGTCCCACCAGTCTTGGGCTGTACCAAACAGGACGTTCCGTAAGGTGGCCAGCAGCTCCTCATCTGAAAGCGGATTCAAGGCCAGATAATCTCGACACTGTCCCAGGTAGGTCAGAGGGTCCGTCTTATCTCCCATCTTCACAAAAGATGGAAATTGTAACTTTATTGTACTTTTTTTTACTCTTCCCCCTAAGGCCCCCTGGATAGGAGAGCCCATGTGAGATGGGAATGGCTCGGAACCATGAGCAGCGTGCATGGTGGATTGCAGTCGCATCCGGGCATCATTCTTTGGCCCTGCTGTAGGTAGGGAGGTGGGAGGGGGTATAGAATGAATAGCGGTACTTTGCCCTCTCACTAGGTCGTCCTCAGACGAGCCCTCCATCGTTGCTTCCAGTCATCCCGGTTCTCCATACATCCGGCCAGCTCGTCTGTGCTTTGCGCTCCTGCGTCTTTCTTGAGTACATCCACATATGTTAGTGCGGGACGTCCTCGAGACCGGTGCCCATGTGTTGGTTCCCACAGCACCAGTTTGCTGGCTGGCAGCTCCTGGTGTCTTTGGCAGTGTCCTGCTAGTCTCATTCTCCTGGCAGCTACTTTATCGCTCACCCTTGGTATTCCCTCATATAGGGTCTTGTTGGTGACATGTACATTCCTGTCGATGTTAAGTACTGCACGCAACATTCTGGTGTAGCACCCGTCCAGAGACTTCTGTAGGGTTGGCTTCAGGGTCCAGCATTCACTGCCATACAGGAGAACAGACTCTACCGTTGCAAAGAAGAAGCTGAGTTTGATTTGTCGGGGGAGGATGGAGTTCCATACACTAGTCATGCCATTCAGGGCCTTCCATGCAAGTGCCTTCCTCACTTTAAGATCTTGCTCGGTGGAGTTGACCCATGAGCCCAGGTACTTGAAGTCATTCACTTCCTTCAGCACGGTGCCTCCTGCTGTTTTCAGGGGTGGGTGTTCCGGTAAGTTATAGGTGATAACCTCGGTTTTCTTGGCATTTATTCCAAGGCCAACCTTGGAACACTCTAGCTCCACTCTGTTTAGAAGTTCCTGTGCTTGTTCCACGCTGTCGGAGAGCAGGCCGATGTCGTCCGCATAGTCCAGGTCTGTCAAGACCACTGTGGGGTGTCGTCTTGACTTCCTTGGAGTTAATGTGAATCCAAGATCCTGCTCTCGTCCACTGATGGCCTTCCTGAGCGCATAATCCAGGACTATGATGAAGAGAAAGGGGGCTAGGGTGTCCCCTTGCATTACACCAGCCAGGATGTCAAACTCCTCACTGTTGCCATCTGGGGTCACCACCTTGGCCTTTGTTCCTGCATACATGGTCACTATAGCCCGGAGAAGGTTGGGAGGTACACCATAAGCCTCAAGGATCTTCACCATTGTGCCTCTATGGATTGAATCAAACGCCTTTTTGAAATCGATGAAGCACAGTACTGCTGCCAGGTTATCCCTTTTCACCTCCTCAATCATTCGCCTCAATGCTAAGATCTGGGCTACGGTTGTTCTCCCCTCCCGAAAGCCATTTTGGTTTTCCCTCAGGTGAGGGTCGATGGCAGGCCGTATCCTGTTCAGTATCATTCGATTGAAGACCTTTGCAGTGATACATGTCAGGCTGATGCCTCGGTAGTTGTCTGGCCTTGAGAGGTCTCCGGCTTTGGGCACCGGGATGATGTTGGAGAGAGACCACGTTTCAGGCTGCTTGTTATGCAGTAGAGCAAGGTTGCAAAACTCTAGTATGAGGTCATCGAGATCACAGTTCTTTAAGACCTCTGGGGGTATGCCATCCGGCCCAGCACTTTTTCCCTCTCTCACTGTGGATTTCGCTCTGGAAAGCTCACTGGCTGTGAAGGGACCATCGTTGATGTTCAGGTGCTTGAGGAAGACTTGTATATTTTCCTCTGCTCTGCCTGCCGATGTGCCTAGCAGTCTTTGGAAGTGGCTGAACCAAGTCGCCACCCTCTCCTCTGGACTGTGTCCCTCCACCTGTCCCTCCTTAGACCTCTTCCGCCCAGTCATCTCATTGATAACCCTCCAGGCCTCCCCATACTGCTTTTCGCCTTGTGCTGCCTGCACTTTTCGCACACTCTCCATCAGTTCCTCCCCTTTGATGGTGTCATACGTACTGAACAGAAACTGTTTGGCTTCATTCAGTAACCCACGTCTCTCCACAGTTGGTTCACGCTCAAAGTTGAGGTGTGCATCCTCCACCCTACGCCGTGCTGCTACGACCTCCGGATGTTTGGACCGCAGGGAGGTTCTAGCTCTGTCCAGCACAGGCACACACAGCCTGGTCGCCTCCTCATTCGCAGCAACGAATCTCCTGTATTCGGTGCTGGGATCCGCTCCCTTATCCAGCTGCCGAAAGCGTTTCCTAACCTCCTCCGTGTACCTGGTTTGAAGGCCAGGATTGGTTCTGAATGCCTTCCAGTCGTGCCGGATCTTGGGGCTAGGCTTGGGGACCCTGAGGCTCAGTCGCACTCTCATGGAGACCACGCGGTGATCAGAGCCCACAGAGCTGAACGTGCTGTACGGTTCAGCATTCAGGATGGAGTTCCTCCACTTTTGTCTCACCAGTATGTAGTCCAGCTGACACATTCTACCTGAGGCTCGGTCTTTGAAGGTCCATCTCTTGCCTCTTCTTTTCTGGAACATGGTGTTCGCTGCCAGAAGCTCGTGTTCCATAAGAAGGGCCGTGAGGTATGCGCCATTGCGGTTGGTAGAGTCGTGGTATGGGAATGAAATGTCCTCTGGTCCCATCCTTGCGTTGAAGTCGCCCAGGATTGCCAGGAAGTTGTGCGCTGGGACATCTCGGACCGCTGTTGTGAGGTCCTCATAGAACTCCTCCACTTCCACAGATGGTGCCACGTTGGTGGGCGAGTAGACAACCATGACTGTTGTTACTGGGTTGCCAGAGAACTCTGCGATAAGGATCCTATCGGTGTGATGGTAAACCCGACGGAGAGCCTTACGCGCCCGAGAACCCAGCATTAGCCCTACGCCCCCCGTTGCAGCCTGGGCCTCGTTTCGCCACGCAGATGCAGTGATGAACGTGCATCTCTCCACTCTGCGGTACACGATCCGGTCATCAGTTTGTACTCTTCTGTGTTCCTGGATTCCCAGGATCTCCAGCCCCCTTTCCTCGGCACAGTGTGCTAGCTCCACCAATCTAGCTTCTTCTCTCACGGTACATGCGTTGAAGGTTCCCATTAGAAATGGTCTCCGACAGTGCATTGGATGGGGTGCTGTGATCGGACAGGACCCTCCCTTGCGGGTTTGGGGTCCTGTCGTCATGTTGTCCCCCGGGAGGAGGACCAACACCACCATCCGCTGCAATGTTCCTGCGGACTCCCGCCGCTGGAAGTATAGGATTTGGGATGACTTTGTTCTTCATGGTTGGCTTTACAATGCTGATTAAGGACTGTGGGGCGCAACTCCTCGCAGTCCTGGTTTTATTTCAGAGTGTCATTCTCCTAGGTGGGTTGCCTGCCATGGCTATGAGCCCCACCTGCCCATGCTATTTACCCATAGCTGGGACAGTGGTTGGCAAAGTGCCAGGGCGTGTCCACACACCGGCGGGCCTGCGCACCTCACCTCTGGGGCCCACTGCTGCTCCGAGATCCCCTCCAGTTTAGTTCAGTGTCCGCAAGGACACCTATCCAGGTGTGGCCACTCGGAGGCACTGCAGGAGTCTTGGTGGTGGAGAGGCTGTGTACCGGCATGAGGAGGCTTACGCTCTCCGCTCCTCTCACCCCCCGCAAGGAGGGCTAGCCGGCGACAGTAGCTGAAAGCAGAGAGTAGCAAGCAGGAGCAACATGCAACATGCACTAACTACAAGCACTTCTACGCAATACTACTGTACTGACGCATCCACGCACCCTGTGTGCAAGCACACCCACACCCAAATGCTGGTGGTGGTATAGAAGGTTGTGGAGCTTGGAGGGTGTGTTCCTTAATGGTGGTAACTTCCTCAATCATACTGTTCAATAAAACATGACATGTTGTTATGTCTTGCTGCAGGTGAGTGACAATGTTAGCCATCGGAGTCATGACCTTGCTGATGTCCTTGAGTATCTCTGTATGATGCTGGTGAAGCCTCCACTTGATGGTGTCCACAAGCTGTGTCCTGAGATATTCCGCATATCTTTAATTTGCCTCTGCATTTGTTGCTCTCCTTGTTCCTGTCTCCCAATCAAATCCTCTTTTATAGCCGACAGGTTTTCCTTCATTTTCTGCATCGCTGCTTGTTGCTCATTTTTCACATCATGAAGGGTGTCCATGATTTTGTCTTGCCCCTTTTCCAGATTATTGAACATGTGTTTGAACTGATCACACTGATTTAGTGGTTGTATTGGGGCAGCGAGACGTTCCGTCTCAATTAGATCCATCGCTACATCAGACCAGTTTGTGCTCTCAGCCTGTGGAGACTGCTCGGTTGGTGTTGAATTATTCACCACTTCCTGCTCAACGCCACTAGGGGGAACCAGCTCTCCATGATCTGACTCCACCCTGTGCTCCTCAGTCTGTTCACTGAGATCCAGAGAACTGAGACATCTTTCCACCATTCCCTTCATCATTTTGAGTGAAATTGTGTCCCGTTTTTTGGGTTGAAATGAGTGTTTTTTTCCTGTGTATCCCAAAGCTTTCCTTTGTTTGTTTGTTTGTTTGTTTCAATCTGAGCCTGAAATACTCAGATTGAGAGCATGTAGAACCCTGAGGGACAGGCACAGTTTCTTTCTTGGATTTGTGAGGAGCTTCTCCTGCTCTCACAGAGGCCTGCACCTTTCTGGACCTTTCTTCTCCAGGCAGGCAGGTCCTGGGATAGGTGTTCCCAGTGTTTCGGGTCAATTTCAAAGCTCTTCAAGGAGGATTTCAGAGTGTCCTTGTAGTTCTTTCTGGGACGACCTTGTGCTTGTTTGTCACTTTTCAGTTCACCAAAGAGTACCAAGAGTACCAATATTGGGTCCAATATTGGGTCCAATAGAACTGAATAGAGCAGGCCATAAAGTTATGAGCAGGTGCACAAACGGTAGATGCACGCGTAGTAGCATTTTAAATGCGGAAGTATCGCATTCTCAGATTTGACCACCAGGCGACGGCCGCTTCACTGTTCTACCGTGGCTCTGGGAGCCTGCTCTATACTGGGAGGAACTAGACTTGTATAACTTCCTGATCATGTGACGGTCAGGTGCAGTGGGTGCACCATTCGCCTTGATTCCTACATTATAAGTCTTCCTCTCACACAATATCATGCAGAGATGGGATACTCTGTACTTAATGTTCTAAATAATAATCTAAATAATCTCTCTCTCTCTCTCTCTCTCCAGAGTCTGTGAGGTTGGTGAATGGTTCTAGTTTGTGTTCAGGCAGAGTGGAGGTGAAGGCTCATCAGTCGTGGGTCTCAGTGTATGAAGGTGACTTTGATCAGCAGGAGGCAGAGGTGGTCTGTAGAGAGCTTGGCTGTGGGGGATATTCAGTCATCCAGGGGACGCTCGATGGAGAAGTCAAGGCTCCAATGTGGAACGAAGAGTTCCTGTGTGAAGGTAATGAGTTGGTTCTCCTGGACTGTGGAACCTCAAACTCCACTAGAAACACCAGCTCACCTGACAAGACTGTTGTACTCACCTGCTCAGGTAAAATACAAACTATACTTTTGAATATATATTTAATTATAATAAAAATATTATTACTCTTTAAACATTTGTGAGCGGGTACAGTGCTTTAGGCATCAAGGGGTCATTTTTTTGAAATTGGAACACATTTGAAGAAGATGTGACCATTTTAATCTTGTTATCTATAATAGTCCAAACTGAGATAATCCCTCCTAAAGAATTTCCACTTCTATAGCACCTCTCAGCTCCAGGTAATGGGGGTGAACAATGGGTAATTTATTCAACCTAGCCACTCCTCTAATCACTCCCCCATTGACACCTTTCAGTCAGCTGTCCACCATATAGAAATTTGATGCAACACAATTACATTTTTTTTAAGGTATTTTTACTTTACTGTAGTATTTCCAATACTTTAACTTCTACTCCACTACAGATCAGAGGAAAATATTGTACTTTTACTCCACTACAATCATTTTAAACTTGAGTTACTAGTTACTTTGCAGATATAAATTATTACATTATAAAACATACATTAACCACTTTAGCCCTATTTTATACATAGTCTATTTGAAAATAGCTGATCTACAAGCTTACAATGCGCATTGCGACGCGTTGTGAGGTTGTAGATCAGCTATTTTCAAACATTTTAGTACTTATACTTTCGGTACTTTAAGTACGTTTTGATACCAAGACTTTAGTACTTTTACTTTGATTGAACTCAAGTAACATTTTGAGCACTTTTACCTGTAACAGAGTATTTTTATATCGTAGTATTGCTACCACCGAGTTCTTCTTCCACCACTAAATTTGAGTGACCCACTGGTAGTCGACTACAGTCGAGGTTTACCTATTTAATAATGAAGACACGACCAGCTAGGTCCTGGATTAACTCCAACCTGGTGTTTGCACTCTCCATTTACAACCCGTACATCTACATAAACGTTCAGATTTCAAATATAAAGTGCTTACCTCATGGCCACGGATGTTAACATTAACTTCGGGTGGGTCTAAGTACCCGTATCTTCCATATTGTTCAATAAAAAGCATTTAAATCCGATCGGCGGCCATTTTCTCATAGAGTTATAACGTATCAGGAGTGCAATACACCCCAACCATTACGGCCGCGTAGTTGAAAAACAACGGAGACAATGGCCATCAATCGAATCAAAATGCTTTTTATTAAACAATACGGAAGATACGGGTACTTATGAGGGCCGTACATAATTATAACACCCGTGGCCATGAGATAAGCACTTTATATTATAAATCTGAACGTTTATGTAGATGTACGAGTTGTAAATGGAGAAATGCAAACACCAAGTGTACGTTCAGCCATGACGCGTGACCGCGAGCTAACAATGCTAAGGCCTAGCTCGTTATTCCACCGTTGTTTTGTCCACAAACATCTTCGGTGAAATACTTCCATACGAACGTCGAGCGGCCTGTTGTTTAGCTGGGGCTGCCCTCACAGCTGCTGTGTTCGCTACAATGTTATATTGATTATACAACTAGATTCTGTCCCGAAAAAGACTAACGCAATACTGGCCGCTTCGGCGCTTCTTCCCACAGTGGTGACGTTAGTTTCAGCCTCAGGTTGAATATTCACCCAGTGGATATTACTCCAGTAAAGTAAAAATACCTCAACATTGTACTTAAGTACAATACTTGAGTAAATGTACTTAAGTTACGTTACACCACCACAGAGGAGCGATACTGATGGGCGGGGATTAGGCTTGTAACCGGAGAACAATGGGCCAACAACCAACCAAAACCACTCTCATGTTAATGTTGTCCCTGCAAGTTAAAGCCACTCTCCGCCCCCAAAAGACCGACAGAAACACACAGAAACACTGCTGTTTTTGTGATGTAATTTAAATCACTTAATGATTCTAAAACGCCTATCTTTTGGACTATAAACCTTCTTCAACATTCAAACTGTGTTAATATGAAAAAAAAACGAAAATCACAAAAAAAAAAAAAAGGTAGAAAAGCTATTTTCTACTGTTTGTCAATGGGCGACTTGATGCCCTAAACACCAGACCTGCTCACATTTACTCTCTTGACTATTTACAGTGGTTGATGATGTCAGGTTGATGGGAGGAACCAGTAACTGTACTGGTACACTGGAGATGAAACACCAGGGGGAGTGGAGGCCAGTGGATGGTGGGTTTCACTGGAACCTGAAGTCATCATCTGTAGTGTGTACACAGCTGGACTGTGGCTCTGCTGTTTCAACAGAAAGGAGTTATTGGTTTACGCATGAACCTGTGTGGAGGATTACACCTTACTGTGCTGGTTCTGAGTCTTCTCTGAGCGACTGTGTCGTAATGGAGACTTCTCATATCACACGGAAAGGTTTGATAACAGGCAGACCCACAGTGATCTGTTCAGGTAACTCAACAATGACTTAAACAACAACAATCTTTTCATTCTAGTCCGTCCGTCCGTCGACAGACACACAGACAGACAGACAGACAGACAGACAGACAGACAGACAGACAGACAGACAGACAGACAGACAGACGTGTGTCTTCCTGTCCATCCGTCAATCTAGCAGTGTGCATGTGTTTTAGGGACTTGTGGAGACTTTTGCTCTGTTGTAAGCTCTTGAGGGAGATATGATGATGATGATGATGATGATAATGATTAGCATTGTTCTCAGTTGGTACTGTTGCTCTTTTCTATTTGATAAACTACCAATCTTTCGCTGTGTGTGTTTAGGGATTCAGTAAAACAACTTGAATCTGTGATCATTTTAGAATTCCAATTGCATCCATAATGCACTCATGTATCTCTCTCTCTCTCTCTCTCTCTCTCTCTCTCTCTCTCTCTCTCTCTCTCTCTCTCTCTCTCTCTCTCTCTCTCTCTCTCTCTCTCTCTCTCTCTCTCTCTCTCTCTCTCTCTCTCTCTCTCTCTCTCTCTCTCTCTCTCTTTCTTCAGAGTCTGTGAGGTTAGTGAATGGGACTAGTTTGTGTTCAGGCAGAGTGGAGGTGAAATCTAATCAGTCGTGGGTCTCAGTGTATGAAGGTGACTTTGATCAGCAGGATGCAGAGGTGGTCTGTAGGGAGCTTGGCTGTGGGGCTCCTTCAGTCCTCCAGGGGGCGCTCTATGGAGAAGTCAAGTGGACCGAACAGTTCCACTGTGCAGGTAATGAGGCTGCTCTCCTGGACTGTGAAACCTCAAACTCTACGAGAAACACCAGCTCACATGACAAGACTGTCGGACTCACCTGCTCAGGTAAAATATAAACTATACCTTTTGGTTTGAATAGTACATTTTTAAATTAAAGTAATGGTCTTTTTATGGTCCCTTACTTGTCCCTGTACAGAGTCTGGTGATGTCAGGTTGGTGGGAGGAAACAGTAACTGTAATGGTATATTGGAGATGAAGCATCAGGGAGACTGGAGACCAGTGGATGGTTGGTCTGACTGGAACCAGAACTCATCATCTGTAGTGTGTAGACAGCTGGACTGTGGCTCTGCTGTTTCAACAGAAAGAAGTTCTGGTTCTACACATAAACCGGCCTGGAGGATTACATCCTGTGTTGGGTCTGAGTCTTCACTGAAGGAGTGTGGAACAAAGATGTCAACTACTTCCTTCTACATACTAGAGGTGATCTGTTCAGGTAACAAATTACTTCAACTACAGTAATATTTACAGTGTCTTACAAAGCGTTGGGAAACACTTCTGCCTGATCGATGAAGCCATTGGAGTCCTGCCTATTATTATATATTTATTTCTTCTCTTACTCGATATATTATTATATCTAGGATTTTGCTAAATGTTTTTGCGCAACAAGTTCCAACAACATTTAGCTGCTTGCACTAGTACGAGTTAGTGAAAAATAGAACCTTGATTCTTTATTCTTGAATATTTTTTGTGTAAATAACACGTCTGGTTTATTATTAAGCAACATGATATGTTCTGATGGGGCGCTATGCCCTACTGTTATGTTTAATGTGTAACACATTGTAGCGTGCATCTTGAACAGAGTGCATGATGTCTCTGGTCTTCTTTTTTTCCATTTAAATATGTGTTAAATATGTTTTTATGATCAGCCAGTGTCAGACAAGTCTCTCTCTCTCTCTCTCTCTCTCTCTCTCTCTCTCTCTCTCTCTCTCTCTCTCTCTCTCTCTCTCTCTCTCTCTCTCTCTCTCTCTCTCTCTCTCTCTCTCTCTCTCTCTCCCCAGAGTCTGTGAGGTTGGTGAATGGTTCTAGTTTGTGTTCAGGCAGAGTGGAGGTGAAGTCTGATCAGTCGTGGGTCTCAGTGTATGAAGGTGACTTTGACCAGCAGGATGCAGATGTGGTCTGTAAGCAGCTTGGCTGTGGGGCTGTTTCAGTCCTTCTGGGAGCGCTCTATGGAGAAGTCAAGGCTCCAATGTGGACCGAACAGTTCCAATGTGCAGGTAATGAGTCTGCTCTTCTGGATTGTGAAACCTCAAACTCAACTAGAAACACCAGCTCAACTGACAAGACTGTTGGACTCACCTGCTCAGGTAAACTAAACTACACATTTCGGTTTGGATTGTTATTTCATACTGAAAGTTTTTATTTTGTACTGGTTATTCTCTTTTCTTTTTTTGTCTCTGTACAGAGTCTGAGGGTGTCAGGTTGGTGGGGGGAACCAGTAAGTGCATTGGCATACTGGAGATGAATCACAAGGGAGAGTGGAGACCAGTGGATGGTTGGTCTGACTGGAACTTGAAGTCTTCATCTGTAGTGTGTAGACAGTTGGACTGTGGCTCTGCTGTTTCAAGAGAAAGGACTTCAGGTTCTACACATGAACGTGTTTGGTGGATTTCATCTTCCTGTGTTGGATCTGAGTCTTCATTGAGTGAGTGTGGAACAAAGGAGTCTGGTAATTCTACTGCCAGACTGGAGGTGATATGTTCAGGTAAAGAAATACTTACATAATGACACATTTACATTCTCTTATCAATCTGTCTGTCCGTCCGTCCGTCTCTCCGTTGTGTTTATCGTTGTGCTATTTAAGCCAATCACCTCCGTCTTGTTACAGATATGCTGTTTAAGCCAATCATCACGTTCGTACCCTCCATAAATGAGGTTTCTGAGGGACAGCAGCAGGGGCTGCAGGTGATGAAAGGTTCCAGCTTTACCATCAGATGCTCCATTCAGCCACAGTACCCAGGAGGCTTCTTCCACCGCACCTTCACTGGATCCAACACAACACACACCTACACCCAGCCAGCTGTCAATCACTCTGACAAATTCCCGTTTCCTGCAGCAAACCTCACTGGATTCAACACAACACACAACCCAACTGAATCCAACACAACACACAACCTCACTGGACCCAACACAACCTACAACCCCACTGGATCCAACACAACACACAACCTCACTGAATCCAACACAACACACAACCCCAATGAATCCAAGTCAACACACAACCCCACTGAATCCAACTCAACACACAACCCCACTGAATCCAACACAACACACAACCCCATTGAATCCAACACAACACACAACCCCATTGAATCCAACACAACACACAATCCCATTGAATCCAACACAACACACAACCCCACTGAATCCAACACAACACACAACCTTACTGGATCCAACACAACACAAAACTACACCCAGACAGCTGTCAATCCCTCTGACACTGTCCTGTTTTCTGCAGAAGACCACACCCACCAAGGGAACTACAGCACATCCAACACAACACACAACCACACCCAGTCAGCTGTCAATCACTCTGACAACTTCCTGTTTGCCGACTTCCTGTTTCCTCCAGCAAACCACACCCACAACGGAAACTACAGCTGTACTTATCACATCAATGTTTATAATCATAACTTCTCCTCTAAGAGCGAGGTCCTCTCTCTCACTGTCACAGGTATGAACTTTTCCAATCAAAATATGAAACTCAATCAATCACAATTCAATCAGAAATGTTGAGCAAATCACTTCAAATACCCATTTTTATTAGAGCTGTTTTTTACATGATTTTGATGTTCTAACATATTTCTCACACAGCTTCTCATCTGACACCCAACATCATCAAATGTACAGTCACAGTGCTGGTCCTGTTGATACTGATAATTAGTGGCCTCTATCGTCTCTGGAAGGTAATAATTATACATTTTTATTCAACACAAGACTGGAATGTAAAATTAGTTACACCATTTGTATTTAAGAGAGATACATCTGATCGAGTAAATTAAAGTTGGGTACTGCTGTGTTTCGCCAGGTCACCAGAAGGCGTCGTGCAGGAGCGACGGTGGTTTATTATGATGTAAGACGGGGGAACGTTGAGATAGTTTATTATAACGTTGCTGGTTCTGATGCTGAAGCTGCTGGACCCAGTGAAGAGACAGAATACCACCAGTATGAGGAGGTGGGTGTACAAGGAGGTTCTGAAGCAGCTGGACCCAGTGAAGAGACAGAATACCACCAGTATGAGGACGTGGGTGTACAAGGAGGTGCTGAAGCGGCTGGACCCAGTGAAGAGACAGAATACCACCAGTATGAGGACGTGGGTGTACAAGGAGGTGCTGAAGCGGCTGGACCCAGTGAAGAGACAGAATACCACCAGTATGAGGAGATAGACCTCCTTGGAGGTTCTGAAGTGGCTGGAAGAGGCAGGAGACCACCTGTGTATGAGGTGGATCTCTAAGGAGTTCATGTCTCATCCATCACATAACTGTCCATCACCTCAGGCAAGGTTTGAACATTTACACTGAACACAATGTACTCCGGTTTCCGGTTTCCAGTTATCCTCTCTTAGGCTGCATGTGGAGATGGGGAGGTGGAGTCACACACCACCTGAGCAGCGTATGTGTCAATGTCAGACTGGTACACAAAACGAACAACACATACTGCTGTGTCCCCTCACACAAGAGGCAGTGGCTCAGGAGGTAGAGCGGCCGCTTGGGAAAACGGTTTGATCCTGGGTTCCCCCAGAGTTAGTGCCGTAGTGTCCTTGAGCAAGACTCTGAACCCCTAACTGCTCCCAGTGAGCAGGTTTGGTGCCTTGTATGGTTTCCTCCGCCGTCTGTGTGGGTGAATGTAATGCACATTGTAAAGCGCACAATATGGGAGTGAAGTATGGACATGAGTTCATTCAGCTCACTCTTTGTGGGCACTAACAGAGGGACACTGACTATATTACAATATTATGTTACATGCTTGTCTGTCACTTTTGGAGCAACAGAAAGCTCCTATTGCATGAGTCAAGGGATGTTGGTTGTGTATTGCATCTTGTAATGTATTGTACCTTTTTATGTTTTCATTCATGGGTTTGTGATTATTGTTTTCTGGATCAGGGCCCACTTTAAAATCTTGAAAGCGTTCGCGGCCCACCCATCTGACCACTGGGTGGGCCGCGTGCATTTTCAGGGCGTGTTTATTTGAATGATCAATCAATCCATTGTGTTCCAGCTTGGCTCAATGGAACTCTTTGTTTCTATTTATCAGTGTCACAATGATATTTTCTTTTAAAGAAAAAATATGAATTTATTTACTGGGGACTCCTGCTCCCCAGGCAGGCTCTCTAACCATTCAGCTAAGCTGCCCTCAATTGCAATGGTCCTGCTTAAAACTGATTTTAAGCAGTTTCAATGTGACACAGAACAAGTATCAAAATAGTGCCTTTTTATAACGACCATTAGTAAGGACACATTACATGAAGTTCAGGTTGAAAGTCGTTGAAGTGCTCCTTTAATAATAATAAGATAGCATTATCATTTTATTGTCAATTACAGTCATAATATTGCCGGACTTTTTTGTTTGGTTCGTATTGTATTAAACAAGCTTGTTATGAGCATTAACCCTTATTGTACATAGTAATGGTATAGATGTGTTACTAGTTTTATATGATTTAATATCTATTTTAATAGTTTGTATTTTATCATTTCCATGTTATTACTTATCTCTGTTGTTGTATTAATGTATGTTGACTTTTGTTGATTTGAAGTTGAAGTGAACATTGGTATTGGTCCATTATGGATGACAGTGGAAACAAAAACGAGCACATCACTCAGTCTGTATAATGCAGTTTGCCAGGCGCACGGCTCACAAAGTTTCACAATAAGAAAATAACAGCCAGCACTCTGAAGTCCTTCGGGTACTTTTAATTCATTGATGCACAGACAGCATATATTTCAGCGTCAAGCTTTCCTCAGTGTGTATAAATGAATTGAAAGTACCAGAAGTGTTAGGGATGGTGAGTGTGACCCAAGTGCACAGCAAGGAGGAGGCAAAATGGAGGATTAAAGCCCACCCGGGCGAGTTTATTAACAATAAGCTGAACAACAACGGGGGGAAGAGGGGTGTAGGCTCCGATGGCTGCTCCAACTCAGCTCGGGATCCCGGGAAACTGGAGAGGAGAGGAGAAGCAGGGTCAGATACAAATTCACAATGAAAGTGTGCGCTGCCACTGTGTAAGGTGAACAGGCTAAGAGCTCTACTAAACTGGGAAACTAGTCAGCAAGCTATATTTTACCATACGAGTGGAATGGTTAGGATCTGACGCTGAGCTGCATGCCGGCCAGGCTCTTATAGCCTATGGGGTGATTGCCAACGCAGGGCAGGTGAGGAGATTGGGGACTGGAGGCAGGTGTGCTGAGAGTGTACTTTTGAGCCCTCTGGGTGGTGCTGATGAGTACAGAGAGGCCACAACAGCAGGATGTGGAGGCGAGGGGGAGCGAGACGTAACAAGAAGTACTTCAGAGTGCTGGCTATTATTTACTCATTGTCCATTATGGATGAGCCTATAAGATCCATTCAAACCATTATGGATGAGCCTATAGGATCCATTCAAACCTTTATGGATGAGCCTATAGGATCCATTCAAACCATTATGGATGAGCCTATAGGATCCATTCAAACCATTATGGATGAGCCTATAGGATCCATTCAAACCTTTATGGATGAGCCTATAGGATCCATTCAAACCTTTATGGATGAACCTATAGGATCCATTCAAACCATTATGGATGAGCCTATAGGATCCATTCAAACCATTATGGATGAGCCTATAGGATCCATTCAAACCATTATGGATGAGCCTATAGGATCCATCCAACCATTCAAAGACCATTGTGTTTTTTTAAAGCACAAGGACCTGAATGTTTCTTAATGACTGTAAAGTTCACCGTTGATTTGTCATCTGACAGCAGAGTTAAACACTTACATTAATACAATTATGTTATGTTTGATTTTTTTTTTTAAACTCAATAAAGATGAAAGTCCTTGAGGAAAATGAAGTGTCCCGTCTCTTAAATGTGTTTTGTGTTGTTATAACCCAATGAACCCTATTTTAAATGTGTTTTGTGTTGTTATAACCCAATGAACCCTATTTTATCCTTCAGCTATTAAAAAAATCACACCCTGTGTGAAGGTAGCGGCGCCTTTGATACATTTTGTCATCGATATGTGTTTATAATGTGTTTATAGCCATGTGTCACGTGAAGCTTGACCAATCACTTTGTTGACGCACCCGACCAATCAGAACGTTGACGCACACGGACAAAGTCAGGTATAGAGCGGCTAGCGCCGCTAAAAATCACACCCTGTGTGAAGTGAGTGGTGCCTTTGATGAGCCCCGTATTGACCCCCGTATTGATGTTGTCATCAATGTTTTTGGACATACATACATACATACATACATACATACATACATACATACATACATACATACATACATACATACATACATACGGACACACAGACAAAGCCACGTATAGGAGTGGTTGCCTTCGGCACCACTCAAAAACAGCAGATGTACAATCTCACAATACAATCCTATATTAATATTGGCTAATGAAAGGGTTAGGCAGACCTCTGATGTCACTCTGACACAGCCAAATAGTGTGTAGAGTGTGTTGTCTAACCTAAATGTGTCGTCATGGCATCAGCCACAAACAAATCAGTCAGCTCCGTATATGGGCACAAAAGGGGCATGCCCATTTATGGGCATATACTGATGATATCAGAGATCTCCATATATGGACATAAAGGGACAAGGACTGACAGATACTGTGTCCAGAGCCACAGATCCGACCTCTATGCCCACATATGGTCTTGTCCATATATGGGACCGACCGACTTCAAACTCAGTGCGCCGATCCTACCAATATACCCATATATGGGCATATACTGATGACATAAAGGGACAAGGACTGACAGATACTGTGTCCAGAGCCACAGATCCGACCTCTATGCCCACATATGGTATATACCCATATATACCCATATATGGGCATATACTGATGACATAAAGGGACAAGGACTGACAGATACTGTGTCCAGAGCCACAGATCCGACCTCTATGCCTACATATGGTCATGTCCATATATGGGACCGACCGACTTCAAACTCAGTGCGCCGATCCTACCAATACACCCATATATGGGCATATACTGATGACATCAGGGATCTCCATATATGGGCATAAAAGGGACAAGGACTGACATATATAGTTATCTCCTTATAGGGACTACAAGGGACACAGACAGATGGGTACAATGGGTACTGTGACAAGGGAGGCATGCGTTAATCCGACAGACCTTTTCTCCGACTATGTGGCATCCGCGTGCGGTTAGGGTTAGGGTGCAGCTTTGGTTCGGGTTTAGTATTGGAAACGTCGGAGCGCTGCGCTGTCGGAGGAATGCGCTGTCGGACTAACGTACTGCACCCCTGTGACAAAGCCCCCAACACTATGACTCAGACATATTGGTCGGATCGGCGGTGCAACGTAAGTGTGAGTAGCTGCCCGTTCGAACTGTAGATGTGCCCAAACCTCTATTACTATGAAAGGGCCTTTAATGTAGTTTAATACTAACATTTCTAAGTATTAAACCCAGTTGGGGGAACAGGGGTAAAGTATCTGTCCATCACCGTGGAGTTTAGGGGTTTGAATACAACGTGGTGCATCCGGCTTGGCTGAGAATCAAGCACTTCCTGTGGTCCCGCCCCTCTTCGTGCCCATTTCGCCGTTGCTTGGTTGGACAAAAATCCTCTCTCTCCATCCACTACCCTTGAAAAAACATGTTTTTCAGTTTCCTCCTATTGATATTTAATGTATTCAATTATAAATGTTGCCCTTTTTGTTGTTGTTAATTTTTAAACTGGATATTTTTAAAACTCAGCATAAACAACCAAAAGGAGGCGGAACCAGGGCAGAGCAAGGCAGAAGGAGCCTGCTGGTTGGTCGGTCAGGGACCAATCAGAAGGTTGACAATGGGTACTGGGCTGTCAGCTAGGAATGTTGAACAGGAGGAGTAGGTCGGGGGCTCCTCCCTGGTGAGCCAGTAGGATACAACAGCATGTCAACCCGGTGGGGGTTCCTCACTGGCAGGTGAGCCAGTAGGATACAACAGTGCTTCCCCCCGGTTGGGGCTCCTCACTGGCAGGTGAGTCAGTAGGATACAACGGCAATGACAAGCAGAGGGAGGAATTCATTGGCATGAAGTCTCAACGGTATTTATTGGCCGCTATATCCATTCATAATGCCGACTCCACTATTTGCGCCTTGCGTTGTGGCGGTGGCCGTGTTGTTGCATTATCCCCAAAATTGCTATTTTGCCCACACACACGTTTGGGAAAGTGTATAATGGAATCTAAAACCACCCACAATGCCAACTTGGTTTGGTAGAGCGCGCCTGCAATGGATGTCTGTAGAGGGCCAGGGCGCACAGCGCGGCACAACATTCAAAGGCTCCCTCTCTCTACTAATTCTCAACAAATCTCTGTGATTCTATTTTCCTATAATCAGCAGAAGGGAGAGTGTCAATTCCTTGTGTCAATTGTGTTTATATAAGATGATAGTCTATTCAGACAATTTGTGCGTCGCGCAATGCAATGCTCTCCAAATTATACACACAGTTTTATTCAGATCCGTAAGAATGTTTTCTGTGTACATGCGCGTAAATGATGTCGTCGTGTCTCTGAAGTTGTGTTGTGCTGCGGTGAACGGAACGTAGTGAATGGAATGTGGCGTCCCTGAAGAGTGGAGCAGTTGGTGTTGCCATGTTTGCCTATTTTTTTTTCAGTTCTAATTCTCTAAATACTGTTCTTTAGTCACTGTGTTGAACATACCATTTTCAGAATGTGTTATATTACTGGATTTTATGCATCTTAAGGCTGTGATGATTGTCAAGGTTCATAATGTTATTGTGTCTGTTTTTGTTTCGTTTGTCTAGTTGTTTTGTCTACTCCGTGTACATGTAACGATTGTGACATTTATTTATGTTGGGACCTCCTCTAAAACGAGATGGCACATCTCAAGGGGTTTATCCTAATAAAGACACTTGAATCTATTGTAAGCGGTTTAGGGGCAATATTGGTGGTAGTGTGTTTTTGGCGTTGGTTGTGAAAGTGCAGGTGGTTGTGGGGACGCGTTGTGAGCTTGTAGATCAGCTGTTTACCAAGAGGCAATGTTTATGTGTGAAGGTGCTTCATTTGGCGTTGTTTTCATAGACCTTGTTGCTTGTAGGGCTCGCTTCGTGTGGCCTTGTTTTCATAGACCTTGCTGCTTGTATCTCGCGCAAAAGCTGGCAACGCTGCGCAGTTTGATCTCCCATTGTTTGACACATTAACGCTAATAATAAGCTGAGATTTGATGAAATTGAAAAACGGGCTTCGCAATTGCGTTCAGATGGTAATGGTCAATGGCTGTGTGCAAATTCAGATCAAGTGCTCCAAGCACTGAGGAGAACCAGCACACATTTTTGCTCACATTTTTTGCTCTCGCCAAGGTCGGTCGACCACAGAGGTTTGTCAAATTATAGGAGGATCAATAACATGTAGGTGATACGTATGTCTATCAACTGTGGTTTTATTGAAAGGCAATGTTATTTATATTTATTTATTTAGCTGTCAATGTTATTTCGCCTGCACACACACAAGCATTTGCAACATAATAGCAAGAATAGGAATACCACGATAACGCAATGGTGACTATGAACCAGCAACAGATTCCACATACCCAAAACCGTTGGAGGGTTCTTTTCCCAAGCTGAAATCTGTGCTTAAACTGCAAGGCTGCATGGCTGTATTGTTGAACACATACACAGCTTAACGTCGGGAAAGTTACACAACTCACTCGCCCAGGTACTGTCAATAATACTAATCACCGTAATCGTAACAAAATTCAGAATCACAGCGCTGCCTGTTTCGGATTCCGCACGTTAAAGTATATTCATTCATTTGTTTGTCTATTTATTAACTGCTACTGTAGTCTTACCCTGCGGTACATGAAAAACTCCTGTTACAGTCATGGATCAATTTCAACCTGGTGTTTGCACTTTCTCCATTTACAGTCCGTACATCTATATAAACGTTCAGATTTCAAATCTAAATTGTTTACCCTATGGCCACGGATGTTAAAATTATGCACGGGACTCTCAAAAGTACCCGTATATTCTGTATTGTTCAATAAAAAGCATTTTAATCCGATCGGTGGCCATTTTATCATAGAGTTATAATGTATCAGAGTGCAACACCTACCAACCGATAGGGTCGCTTAGTTGAAAGCATATGGAGAAAATTGAAATAATGTCATGCACATTTTTCCAGTGCATAGCCTACTGCAGGCCTTGTTGACTAGATTTAGAATGAAGAGAGATTTAGAATTTAGAGAGATTTTGATGATTACATTTAGAAGAGATTTTTAAGCTATTGCTGCTGAAATGATTGATTGAGAGTTTGCCAGGCCTGGGTGTGACTAACTTGCACCAAACAGAGTGGAGTGGGTGGGGCTTAGCGAAGGGTCCATTAGGGGTTCAGTGTCTTGCTCAAGCTCACAGCCGGTCTACCATTATTTACAAGCAACTTCACAGAAAAACAAGCCCAATGTGGCTTATAATAAGCAGACCTGGCAACGCTGCAGACAGGGACAAAGGAGTGCGCACGATTGCATTGGGGATAATGGCTTGCGCAGCCTTCTCTTAAAAGGCAATGGCATGTGGCACGGTGATTAGTTTTATTAATGTAACGCCCAAACCACACCTATGCATAATGTAACGGGAAGTGCAGGTGTTTTGCGGGTACGGCAGGTGTCCCAAAATTGCAACTTTTGCGGGGAAACGCCCCTTCCGCAGTCCTAAATCCCAAATTAGTGGGTTTAGCCAGTTCGGCCCTTTATTGATAGCCTCGTGTGGCCAGACTATATCATGGATATGAGTCTAAGGGGCGGCATCAAAATAATGGCTCTGGATGCAATTGGTTAAAACTACAACCAACTACCAATTACAGTCTCCCATATTTGAATACTGGGCCCTGATTGGTCACCCCAGACTTCGGGAGCAGGAAATGCATTCACAACGGAGCGGTGCCAGACCGCCGAGGGCAATTTTTTTTGCACTGGCAGATTCATCTGGTCCCAGGCTACTATATTGAGCCCCTCGTCTCTAATGTTCTGGTGGATTTGTCCGACAATTGCTCACTTAAAAGCTAGGACAGATCCACCGGACTATAACACACACACACACAAACACACACACAGTATTCTTCTTGTAATTAGTGGAAGGTAAAGGCAGTTCTATCAGAAACTGGATAATAAAACTTATTTTAATTTACTATCCCTTTTCTTTTTTGTTTCCTACATTTAAAAAAATACAAATTATTTCAAAAGCTTTTCAAATTGTTCAAAAACAAACCACAAATTGATATTTCTTCCCCCCCAAAAAAATCAAGAAATTCCATAAAGAAATAGACCTTTAAGTAGTGAAAATAGCACAAGCTCACAACGCGTTGCAATGCGACACGTTGAGCTTGTAGATCTGTTATTTTCACTACTTTAGTGTGACACTCTGTTTAATTACGGCTTTATTTTACGGGGGAAAAAAACTATGGAGATATGAGGTTTCTGCCCGACACGATAGTCGGAATTTACAAAGAGCTTTGTTAATGAAACCCATCTGTAGCAGTGAGATTTGAATCATGTCACACACGCACGCACGCACGCACGCACGTACACACACAGACACACACAATGCACACGCACGCGTTCCACCCAAAAACTAACAAAAAAACAATGCAAGCAGATTGAAGAGTTACGTTTAATAACAAAGATATCAAAGATAGAAACAGTTTCAGTGTCCAGTCATCTGTTCATTAACCCCTTCCTGTCTTGGTTTGCAGTTAAATTGGACGTCTAAGACATCTGTCGTCGGCATTGTATCACTACGACTCATTTTACATGATATTTTACTTTACGTTTAACCTTGAACCTGAAAATAACAAATCTATACAAGTTCACAGTGTGTTGAGAGGTGTGAACTTGGCCATGTTGACTGCTCCGTCGCCCCCTAAAACCCCCCTTGAACAATGAATATTTATTCAAATATTAGAAGGACGGAAATGTTTAATAGAGGGGTCTTCAACGTTTTTCAGACCCCTTAGCTAAGAGACAGATGAAGCAGGGACCCCCACTACATATTGTATGAAATTGTGTTGCAGATTAAACTTTTCAATACTGCATAGACTTAATTGACAGCTCTATCATTGGGTAGCGTTGTGTTCGATTCATGGTAATGTGTATTTTCAGACAGTTAACCACTTAAACCCTCAAAACTTGCACTTGGTCTGCTCTTTTTTCCCTCTACGCCAAACCGCTTTGCCAAAAATAGCCGATTTTCGCTATTTTCGTCTCAGAATAGGGATGCTGGGTTAATGGGTTAAAGATTTGGCAGCCCCCATGTAGTAAATATGAGGACCCCCTAGGGATCTTGGACCCCTGTTGAAGACCCCTAGTTTAATAGACTAGGCAACTACAATCACATTTCCCTAGCATCTTTCCTATTTCCTCCCACTTCTCTATAGCTCCACCCACCACCCTCCTCCCAAATATCTGTTATTAAAAAAAAAAAAAAAGCCATGCTAAGGGGCCGTGCACACAGAGAGAGCCTTGCCGCTTTTTGAGCTGACAGCACCAGTCTTCCTTGAATTTCTAGGTGCGCTCCTCTTCCGAGCGCCGAGCATTGCGCAGATTCACACTTCAGCGATCCCGGTGTTATTTTTTGGGTGCAGTGCCCTGATATCCACGGTGTTCACTCTCCATTCCGACATCTCACCACTCCGACTAGTGGCTTCCGCGTGCGGTTAGGGTTAGGGTTAGGGTTAGGTATAGGGTTCGTCAACGTCGGAAAGGCGACATGTCGGAAAGGAGAAATGCACCCATATCCACAGTGTGGATTCCACACTGTGTGAACACTAAGGACATGATATCGACACTGTGTGTGAGCACTATGGACATGATATCCACACTGTGTGAACGCTATGGACATGATATCGACACTGTGTGTGAGCACTATGGACATGATATCCACACTGTGTGAACGCTATGGACATGATATCCACACTGTGTGAGCACTATGGACATGATATCCACACTGTGTGTGAGCACTATGGACATGATATATAGTAGTAAACAGGGCTATCAATCCCATCATGCATAGCGGGATTTGCATATCCTTTGTTTAATGGTTTAGGATTAGGCTCTCTTTGTCATGTATGCTCTCTGAGACCAAGTGTTTGCCACTGCCCCCTGCTGGAACCGGCTGGTTCCAGTGACCAGGAGGTCTTAACTAAAATACCTTTTCACAACAGTTTTAACAAAATATGATTGTTTATACATCTTTATTTGACATTCTCATTAGACACAAGCCAACAGACTAGTGATACCTTTCAAAACGATCGGGTAGAAATCGCGGATTTTACCGCGATTCCACGATGTTTGGATGGAAACTGAGGATTTTGTTAGCAATGCTAGCACATGCTAGCTCTAACCTTATATTTTAATGCATGTTTATGCATTTATTTCATATTTACATGTCGATTTAAGCTCTGAAATTTCTGTCAGACATACTCTGGTATGTGAAGAGTCTAACTGGGCTATAAACTCATTTTGTGTAAAAAATGGGCACAAGCGAGATGACTGTCCTCCAGTCAAAAATGGTCACATATGGACATGATATCCAAAGAATAATAAAGTATCAATCTATGGACATATCCAAAGCACTCCTCAGCTCAAAATGTGTTTCTCTGTGGACACGACCCCCTCACCCACACACCTCTGAACATGTAGAAAAATCATAACCCAAAACAAAACATGACATTTACTAGAATAACCCCAAATAAAATAACATGACATTAACTAGAATAAATCATGAAATGACATCAACAGGGACACCTTGGGAGTCCAGCGGTTCCCAAACGTTTTAGCTCGAGACCCAAAATGAGACATGTGATGTCTCCCCCCGGGGACCCAAACTAGTGAAAATAGCAGATCTACAAGCTCACGAAGTGCTGCAACGTGATGCAAGCTTGTAGATCTGCTATTTTCACTAGTTCTTAGTATGGAATTTCTTTGATTGTATTTTTAAATGTAAGAACATTCTTGATTCAATGATTTTTTTTAAATGTAGGGGTAAAGAAATATTATTTTCGACTTTTTTTAAATAAAAAAGATAAAAATAAAATGACTACTACTACTACTACTACTACTACTACTAATTAAATAAAGAATGGGTCCCAACCCAGTGTTTGTGCACCACTGCTGTAGACAACCACAAGGTCTCTCTGGTCCATTGATGGTAGCATGCTTCTGTTAAAGGCAGGTGACATGCAGGATATGACATCACATGCTAGTTGGTAGCCATAGTGCCTTAGCTCAGTGGTTCTCAAACCTTTGATGCCACAATCCCCCCAAAATACAAATATTTGAACTGGGGACCCCCCAAAATAATCATATTTGAACTGGGAACCCCCCACCCTGACTAGCACTTGGAATTGTAGGAGTTGAGGCATTACATGTTGTTCCACAGATACATGTGAAAATAGCTGAGGCATTGTAAGCTTGTAGATCGGCTATTTTCTAAATTGTTACCTCTTTCTTATGTAACATTTTGGCCAATGTTTTTATAGTATAGTGTGTTGACTACTTATGATGCAGTAATGGTCTTGTTTTTATTTATTTATTCTTCATTTTCAAGGTATTAAAATACTTTTAAGACCTTTATTAATTGTCACTTTAGAAATGTGCAGATACCCTGTATACACGTATGCTGTATGTATGTTGGTTTGTTTACCCCCCCCCCCCACAAAAACCCACACTTTCCACCTCCACACAACAACAACAACAATACAACATTAATAACAATAGAGGGGAAAAAAAACTAAACAGATTAGGTCGACAGAGAAGTCGATTTCTCATTGGTTGATAAATTCATGCATCAATATATTAATTTCCAAAAACCCTAAGCAACCAATCAGACACATTTGAGTCTTAAGCGAGGATTTCAAACCACCAATCACCATGTACAGTACGGACTGAGAGAATTCAACCAATCACCAGCTGACCAGGCCCGCCCCCTATAGGGAGAGGCGGGGTCTAGATCCTCTTGCTGCGGTTGTGATTGGTTCATTCCTGTCGGAGAGAAGAGGTGTTTCTTTAAGGAGTTGTAAACACTTCCTGTTTTGGAACGAAACAGACACACATGTTATTGTTACACAATAAAGGCACGCACGCGCACGCACGCACACGCGCACACCCACACACACAGTTAAAACAATAAGACCATTGGGGGAAAAGGATTTTTTCAAATGCTAGTTTCCAGATGTAACGTATTTTATTGACTGGGGATGAAATGTTCATTATCAATATCACACCAAATACAAACCTTTTCTGGATCAGGGCCCACTTTAGAAACCTGAAAGCGTTCGCGGCCCACCCACCTGACCACGTCTAAACACGTGTCAAGTGGTCAGGTGGGTGGGCCGCGTGCATTTTCAGAGCATGTTTTATGTTAACTCATTTACTGCCAAGAACAACTTTAACGACTTTTTTCCCCATAGGCCCAGACTGCCAAGAACTACTAAAACGACTTTTTGAGAAAACAAAAAAAAAGATAAGATTTGTTTTTCTCACACAGAACCCAAGATATCGTGATCCGAAGATTTGCTGCTCCATTTACTTCTTGGTTAACTTATTACTTAAAAATCCTGTATCTCGGCTCCTGTGTACTTTTTTCTTACTATGTATTTTTGCAGCCAGAAATAAGTTTGGCAGTGAATGAGTTGAAGGGATATTTCACTTTCTTAAAAAATGTTGAGACATTTTATCGTCTACTCAAGCTTTTGTGTTTCACCCCAGACGCCCCCTTCCTATACAAACCCTTGTAACTTCAAACTCCATTTTAACCATGTTAGATTAATCGGAAACATCCGTCCTTGGTTCTGGTGACTGATGTTGTCCTTCTAATACGTGAGGAGACCGTGTTTTTTCAATTTCTTTTTTCATTTATTTTGAAGATTTGTTTCGGAAAATGAAAAAATGGATACAATTAAAAAAAAATGAAATAAATGAAAAAAAGTAATCGAAAAAACACGGCCCCTCACGTATTAGGAGGGCAGGATGAGTCACCAGAACCAAGGACGGGTGTTTGTGATGAATCTAACATGTTAAAAATGGAGTTTGAAGTTATAATGGGTTTGTATAGGAAGGGGGTGTGTCTGATAATGAGAATATCAAATATTTAAATACTGAATCAAGCAACTTAAAAACTGTCTGGGGGGTTCTCAAAAGCCTCAAAAGTAGCAGATCTACAAGCTTGAATTTACGCCGTGTTTCCAGCTTGTAGATCTGCTACTTTTGCTATTCTTGAATTTGAATCCTGACAGAGACGACATGTACGATATGAAGATAATGTTGAAAAGGAGTAAAGCACTCCTTTAAATGGTGTCGTGCACAAATATAGCAGATCTACTAACTCGGCTGAAAAATCATTCGCAATTTGGCCCAAAACAGTTATGCCAGAATGAAATGTTTCACTGTTGTAGCTTTACTGGACCACAGTTATGATACTCCATTAGTTTATTAAAAGCTATTTGTTTTTTATAATCTATTAGTTTGATTAACTTCAAGTTTGATTCCACCTCTATTTCAGATCGTTGTTTTATAGGAGTCACGATTCGCCTAATCCAGGATTCAATTCCACTTTCGATCTTAAGGTCACGATTCGATTCAATGTTTAAAACATCCTTTTTTACAGCACTATATCATTATTCATTGTTAGGCTGTTGAGATTTGTAAAGAACAACACGTTTCTATGTCCTGCTATCCTACTATAAAATGAAGAAAGATGTTATATTGTGTGTGTGTTATTCTCCAGCAGGTGGGGGTGGCTTCACCTGTTTGATCATTTCTCCGGTCCTCTCGATGACGATGGTTTTCTCGTCCCTGATGGGAGACGTGGCCAGATAGTCGTCACCTAGGAGACCCAGGATGGGATACTGGTTCCTGTACCTACACACATGTACACACACATGTACACACACACACACACAGACACACACACACACACACACACACACACACACACACACACACACACACACACACACACACACACACACACACACACACACACACACAGCTCATTACCGTTTTCAAAAGGGATTCATATTTTATCTACACTTTTTTTTAAAGAATACAACAGCCCGAAGGCATAGGCGGCGGGTGAGCTCGACAATTGGGAAGGCTGGGGATCGGCCGCACGCTGGGGATCGGCCGCAAGTTTTTGGTTACTTTATTTCGGTTATAGGGTTGGTTAGATTAGGGTTAGGTTTTTTAATTCATATTTCTGCCTGATTTTACTGATTTATTATTAATTCCCAGAATTTCCCAGCATAACATTTCGGAAGGCTTAGCCTACTCTAGCCTTCATTACCCGCCGTCTATGCCCGAAGGGCTGACACAGAAAAAAACAAGATAACAAATAACCACTTAAAAACAGATACCTACACAATGACAGTCGATAACACAAAAAACTAAAGATATAAGTAAAGAAAGAAAAGACAGAGAAATTATGGGATGTTTACCTCTTAGTGATGGTTGTCTTGGTAACACTCTTGGAGCTGTCGGTTCTCTCCTGCTTCAGTCTCTTGATCTCCTAAAGGTCACACAGAGGTCAAACAAGATTTACTTGTTTTGATATAGATTATTAGTTTCCATTATAGATTCCATTATAGCATGCTAACTTTCCAGGAATGGAAAGGCTGCAGTTTCTATTAGCTTGGATTCCCCCATCGATGATGTCACTGGTAGGCAGGTTTCTGAACTGTCCACAAACCACCAATGAGACACAGAGTGAGTAGACAGAAATGGTGCCATCTTATAATGAGCAATAGTGAGGACCAATTATATGAAGATAAGGTTGAAGATGGGTGAAGTGCTCCTTTAATTATTGATTAATGGTGAACTAATGTGCGCCGTTTCCTGATAAAGGGACAAGCTCATCTTGTCTGCGCAATCATTCTATTGAATGGGTCACCACTTTTGGTGTGACACACAGCTGACGGTATTACTGGTCTTGTTTTTATTAACTTGTTGCACCTGTGAGACATGGCAGAGATTGAGAGAAGACAGAGAGGTTGCCGTGGAAGTATTCACACTATCTTTGGATTTATTGGTGAAAGGAGGAGAACGTCAATGCAAATTGGCCTTGATGATTGATGAAGCCCAGCACAGCTCACAAGACTTACTTTTAAAGGAGAATTCCGCCTATGATTTTATGATATCATAGGACGAGTGGTACAGTAGAAACAATTCATAACTCCATCCTGAATCAACCGCAGCTAAAAAACAGTGGGACTCGTGTATTTTATGTTTTTGTCCCAGATGGGCCACTGTAGACTTTGCAAAGTGACGTATATTGTTTACTGACCTCCTCCTGGGTGGATATTATGGTCTGTCGTTGCTCCAACATGGACAGAAGTTCAGAGATCTTCAGCTGAAGAGATTTATCTGAAGAAGAACGATCACAGGACTTTACCTCCAACTGGAGTCTGGACACCTGAGACTGAGAGAGAGACATAGAGATAGAGAGCGAGAGACAGAGAGATAGAGATAGAGAGAGAGAGAGAGAGAGAGAGAGAGAGAGAGAGAGAGAGAGAGAGAGAGAGAGAGAGAGAGAGAGAGAAATGAAGAACAATGCAACAGCATACAGCCTCTACATAAGCTTTGCATTATGCAGGACAAAATGAATAAGAAGATAACACAGTAAGCATGTCAGATAGAGTCCTTTCTGTAATGAACTGTTGTTACTTCACAGATAATTAAGACTATTGAACGAGTAGAGTGACAATTTTATTTCATTGTAAATCTTCACGGCTACTAAGATCATCTTAAGGTCCGTACACACCGGGAGCGTTTATTTGGTGCAATTAATGTGCGTTAATTCAATGAAGGAGGCATCTCACCAAATGAATAGTTTGATGTGAAACAATGGTGACACATTTCCGTTTCATTCATCGGCGTCGTGCATTACCTGTAGACGTTGCACTTCAGTGTTTCTGTCCGTCTTGATGCTGTTCAGTTGCTCTTCATACTGTCGCCTCAGAGCTTCAGTTTTCACCAGGAGAGAGTTGCTGCTCGAAGCGCTGGACGCACTGGACAACTACAATGTAGACAATTGAATGAATTTGTGGGATGAGGAGCACAGCTGAGTATGTGGGTTGATGTATTGATGTATTAACGTTTGTGTCTGCATGTGTTAAAGGAGTAGTTCACCGACTTAAAACTTATTTTCTATCACATCCCATGAAGTCTTTTCAAGTCAATTCATGGAGAAGTTCTTGTCGCATTCCTGAGCCAATAATTTGATGACCGGCAGAGTAAGAGACTCAAAGAGTTTCCTACCGAGTCTGCTATTTACCGATGACCCGGTCATCGACTTATTGGCTCAGGAACGCGACGTGTAATTGATAGAAAATAAGTCATTTCTTTGGGGTAAACTAGTTTAGTTTCAGTTCACTCAACGTCCTGCATGTGTGCCATGCTTGACCAACGACCATTGAGTCGGAATACTGATATATTATTGATTTCAGCTGTCACAATTCCAAACATACAAACATGACCCGCTTTAATTACTTCAGTCTATATTAGTAACTTAATGACTAGTATTAAAATACTATTGTCTTTTTTACGTCCAATGTATTTGTATTTAAGTTCATAAGGTTAACATAAGTATAACTAAATGCATTTGAAATTAAATTAAAATGTTACTTTTCAGGATTCCAATTCCAAAAGAGCAAAAACAAATCTGGATTCCAATTAAAAATAGCAAAAATAAAATATAATTGTAGATAGGCTATTTTTGCTACTTTTGTGTGACAGAGAATGGCATTTTAAAAAGTTTAAATATGGAGATAAGAGGTGTCTGCCTGACAGTATATCCAATATTGCCCTCTGGAGGGAGTGTGGAAATAATAGTGGCCCTCCCCTGAGTTAGACAGACAGACAGACAGACAGACAGACAGACAGACAGACAGACAAACAGGTACACACATTTTTGTCATGTGAGGTGGTGGTATTATTTCTGTTTTATTGTCGTTGAAAAACAGGAGGGAGAGTTTGGATGAGATGGAAATGTAAAACATGTCTTCACAGCATGATGTGATGTGATGTCATGTATGAAGCTCACCTTCAGGTCACCAGTGAGGTGAGACAGTTCTTCTCTCAGGCTGCTGAATGTGGACAACAAGAGGCGCATCGACCTGTCTGCCGTTAGACGAGTCTGAGAGACAGACAGACTTAATTGAAACACATTGTACTGTGATATTAGTTTATTTGACTGATGAGTCAAATTCTTCTGCTGCATTCAGGTGTCAGGGTCAAATTCTACCAACTAAACTAGGTCAAATAAGGTGAACACGTGTTACTTAGGCTTGTTTTTCATGACCACAATGTTAGATCTCTGTAGATAGCAGCCAGATTATTTAGACAGATGCTAGGTTCGTTGTTAATAGGTTCAATGTAAAGATGATTATTTTGATAGTATACTGCTCAGGCTGATGCTAGGTCACCAATTCAAGAAGGTTCTGAAATTGCTTCTCTTAACCACCAAATACTTTCCATATGGTCTGCCTAATATAATATAATATTTTCCATAGAGGTTTACTTAAAAAAAAAAAATGTTTTTGTTGTTTCTTTCTTTGTTATATTGTCGATATTGGTATTTTTTGTTGTGTTTCTTCATCTGCATGACATGTCTATAAATGTTTAATTTGTAATAGATGTGTATATTCCACATTGATGTCATTTTATCCTATGAATGTACAAATATTCCCGGAGAATGCCACTTCTCAAGCCGCTGGAGGGTTTTTAGGCATTCTCCTTCATCATGTTCTTGTAAGTGAAAATAAATAAATAAACAAACAAACAAACAAACAAAGGTTCATTGTTACTTTACCTGTGAACCTACTTTACTGAGGCACTACACTGTCTCTCTGCATTCTATGTATGTGTTTACCTTGATTATTGTAAGCCACTCTCATCTCAGAGTGTCTGCTAAATGCCTACATTGTAAATGTTGATGAGAAAGTGTTGGAACAATATATGTTGAAGGTTTGCCAGTGGAATAACGGCAAAACCAACTGGAGAGTCAAAACAGATTCAAGATGATTGATGTGATATTGAAGCTCATGGCAGGGTTTCAAGAAATGCAGCTTAAAATAATCTTTGTACAGACTGTGCATGCTTCTGCATGCTCAGAATAATGTTGACATTAGATGTCATGCTCATAACCTGACATAACATGTTGACATCAGATGTTGACAAAACTCTCTCTTTTCTTGTTGTTGTTGTTGCAGATCCAATGTGAACACACGATTATTATAATATTTGTTTTTATATTCCTCAAAAAGTAACAGTTTTGGACATTTCTGCCTGACAACTGGATCCAATGTAGTTATTATTTAGTCACAAGCTCTTGTTAATTAATACTTTTTATTGGTTATTAATATATTTATAAAACCCACAGACACACTTAAAAGAGACCTCCACTACATATTGTATAACATTGTAAACTTTAAACTTTTTTCATATAGATTTCATAGACTTGTTTTACAGCACTATCATCAGTGATGTGTAAATTAATGTTTGTTTGTTTACATATTATCTTCTCTATTAATTTGTTGGATTCATGTTAATGTGTATTTTCAGACATTTAAACCCTCAATACTTATGGCTCTGTACTTGGTCTGCTCTTTTTTCCACCTCTACACCAAAACTCTTCGCCGAAAATAGCCGATCTAGCGCTTGTAGATCTGCTATTTTCAGCGAATGTCCTCACCAGAATAGTAGGGCTCAATGTAGAAAAGAGGTTTCTGACCGACAGCAAGGATAAAAAGTTGAAGTATGGAGATAGGAAGTAGAGCTCTTCACGGGTCCAAAAAAAACGGACCAAACCCGAAATGGAAATGTGAAATCTGTTCCAATTCCGACCCATTCCGACATTTTTTTCAAATTACAAAACCAAACCCGAGTGGACCCGTGTCATTTTCGTCCGATTCCGACCCGTTCCGATGTTTTTTTCAAATTATAAAACCAAACCCGAGTGGGCCCGTGTCATTTTCGTCCGATTCCGACCCGTTCCGATGTTTTTTTTAAATTATAAAACCAAACCCGAGTGGACCCGTGTCATTTTCGTCCGATTCCGACCCGTTCCGATGTTTTTACATTTCTACAGATCCGGACCGTAATTGGACCGGTGAAATGTGTTCCGAAACCCGATTATTTCCGAGATTTCACAAACCCGACCCTGCAGACACCACTTAAAAAAAGCGCATCAATGAAACGATACAAAAATAAATAAATATGCACAGCGGGCCGCAGAGATGTTAATTTAATATGCGTGACAAAAGGTTCTCTTTGTAAATAAATGTGTACTTTAATAAATAATAGCGGACTTAATGTCCCATGACCCACGTCCGTGTTAATTACATTTTGACGATGCACGTTAGTCAAGTGGAGCTGTGTTCCGTGAGCAGAAAGCTGTCAAGTGGCCTCCAGAAAATAAATCTGGTTTCCTTTCAAAACGATGTGCGTTTCAGAATAAGAGTTTTTTTTAAACTCTATCCTTGTAATGTTACAATTCAACACACGTTTTATTTTGAAATCATACTACTGGAAGTAGAAGTACCCAGGTAGCCTAGTTGAAACTACTTAACTTCACGCGAACGCAGCAGTTTATGCGGAACGGGGGGAGAAAAAAAAAAGAAGTCAGAGACAAACAGTGGGGGGAAATCACGGATCTGTGAGAGTGTCCCGTCGTACACACAAATTAATGAATGGTTGTGACGCCCTGTATGTTAATCTGACGTTAGTAGATTATGTTTTATTCTTGAACATGGCCATGGGTCTGTGGCAGGTTATTTAATATGGGATTTTCACAGCTGCCTTTGACTTTTTCTTAACGGAACGGCGTTCCGGCACCGAATCTTTTATCGGAACGCCGTTCCGGACCGTTCCGGCCCACTTTCACCCCTGGACTTATTTAACAATCACCATTTCATGATTAAAGCTAGAAACTCTTAACGCAGTTCATCACACAAGTTACACAGCCATTCATGTCGCTGGCTCGCTGCTGCACTAACCTGATCCTAGGTCAGCCCTAAAGCATCACACAAATTAACCAGCAGCCAGCACTGCGTTTAGTGCACACACAGTGCACACGGCACGCCACACAAAGCAGTGTGTGAGGACGAGAGCAGAGCGCAGCGCACGGCACACACAGATTGATTGTTTATTTAATACTTCATTAACAGTTTGCAAAAAAAAAGCACAGAGAGTAGGCTACACAGTACACACACACACAGTCACGCACGTCGCACGTTTTTTCGGATCCACTCGGGTATTACACATAATGAAAGACAGACCCGAGTTCCGAGGTAATGCTGCCCGATTCCGCCCCGCCCCCGACTAATCATGATAAAGACAGACCCGAGTTCCGACAATTTCCGAGGTAATGCTGCCCGATTCCGCCCCGCCCCGAATGATCATGATAAAGACAGACCCGAGTTCCGACAAATTCCGAGGTAATGCTGCCCGATTCCGCCCCGCCCCCGAGTGATCATGATAAAACACGAGTCAGACCCGTACGGGTCTCGGGTCCTCTCGGGTAATTTCGGAATCGGGGGGCCCGTGAAGAGCTCTGATAGGAAGTGTCTGTGTGTCACTTACCTGCAGCAGGTATCTGATCTGTTGTTTTGTAAGTTCAGAAGCTCCTCTGGGAATCAGAGCTTCAACTTCCTCTTCCTGGAAAACACGCACGCACGCACACACACACACACACACACACACACACACACACACACACACACACACACACACACACACACACACACACACACACACACACACACACACTCACACACACACACACACACACACACACACACACACACACACAATGAATATGCACGATGTCCTGACATCATATTATAAAGGTTTGCTGTGTTATGAAGGAGACTGGCCACTAGGTGTCAGTGTAAGCCTGCTACTTGCACAGTCTAACTCAAGGAGCCGAAATCCACACAAACAAAACTCCTGAACTACATTGATACCGTCTACTCTGCTGTCTCTGTCTGTAGTTCTAAGTAAGTCAACTTTATTTGTATAGCACCTTTCAGAACATGCTGTACAATAACACACAATGTAAGTAAGTACACAATAAAGTTAAGACACAGAGCAACAGAAAAGCAATAAACATTCAGCTTACGCAAATAGCAAGATAAGATCATCATAACATAAAGTGCTATTACGGAACAAATGTGTTTTTAAAAGACTTTTAAAACAGTCAACTGACTAGCTGCCTTTTTTTTATTGCTTTCCCTAGTGTGGGAGCAAACACTGCAAAGGCACTAAGGTCAGCCTTAGTGTTTGAAGCCTGGTCTTTGGGACGTCTAGAACAGTGCCTCTCAAACGTTTTCATGTCAAGGACCCCTAAATGTATACATGTGTATTTGGCCACGGACCCCCATCAGAAAATATCTTGTGCCGAAACCCCCTATAGATTTGTGGTGTCAAAATCTCAGAAATATTTCAAAAAATGTTGAAATATATATATAGGATCAAAGTGGTTACATAGCTTTTGATATATATTAACTCATTTAGCTGGGGACCCCCTGGAACCCACTCAAGGACCCCTGAGGGTCCCCGGACCCCAATTTGAGAACCTCTGCATTAGACCACGGACCACCATAACTCTGAGAGTGTAGAAATGGAACCAAATGGACCCGTAATTTGGTTCCATTTGTACACTCTCAGAGTTACAGACCAATAAGGGTCCATTTGGTTCCTATTTCCTAACTATCAATCATTTGGCTGGGGACCCCGTGGAACCCGCTCAAGGACCCCTGGGGGTCCCCGGACCCCTTTGAGAACCACTGATCGTGAAGGCCATTCCCAGAAGACCTGAGAGATCTCACATTTCTAAGTGGACAGAGTCATTCAGAGATGTAAATAGGGGGCCAGCCTGTGTAATGCTTTATAGGTGATTAAAACATATCATTTTAAATAAATTCTACAAGTAATAGGCAGTCAGTGAAGTGAGGTCAGCACCGGAGTTATGTGTGATGTGAGACTGGTGTTTGTAAGGAGTCTTTTGTACTTTGTTGTAGTCTTAGAGATGGAGGAGAGACTAAGGGTGGTGAAAAGGCCATTACGGTAATCTAGATGACATGAAACACATGAAAAAATGACTTAAAATTAATGGAAAGTTACCTGCACCCGGAGGGCAGTGGGGTAATTGAAGAGAGTGTGTGTGTGCGTGAGTGTGACCCAGTTACCTAGTTGTAATGACCGCATGCATATTCTCATAGTTACTTAGGGTTGTTTTGTTTGTTTGTTTTTTTGTTTCACATGTACTGAATGTTATTTAGATAGCATGCTGTTTAGACAGTTGCTAGGTTCATGATTTACCTGGTATCCTCGTTTACTGAGGAACTACACTGTCTCTCTGCATTCTATGTGTATTTTGTTTACCTTGCTTACTGTAAGTTGCTCTGGATAAAGAAAGAGCGCCTGATAAATGCCTACATTGTAAAAATGTGTTTTCTGCGTGCGTGCGCGCGCGTGTGTGTGTTGTTGCCCTGTGTGTGTGTGTGTGTGTGTGTGTGTGTGTGTGTGTGTGTGTGTGTGTGTGTGTGTGTGTGTGTGTGTGTGTGTGTGTGTGTGTGTGTGTGTGTGTGTGTGTGTGTGTGTGTTGTTGCCGTCTGGTATTGTGTACTGTAGCAGTGTGGCGTAGTTGTGTATATTGTGTAGCAGTGTTACCTTGAAGTCAACACCGGGGTCCAACTGGTGCTTCCTGTCAGAGGAAAACACACAATGAACAAGATGGGAGGTACAGGGTGTGCGTGTGCGTGTGTGTGACTTCAGTGCTCATTATGTGTCCATCATTCACATAATGAATGATGCACCATTATTAAAGTTAATAATCCTGTTATTAACTTTAATAACAGGATTATATTTTGGGTAAAAGGCATCCTGTGTAAAAGGCGTCGTTGTGTCTCTCCACATGGAGTGAGGAGACAACCATTTGTTTCACAGCTTGTAGGCTGCGCGCTACAAGCTACTCTGCTAGAGCTGCACCGAAAATATCCGATCTACAAGCTCACAACGCATCACGCCGCAACCCATTGTGAGCTTGTAGATCATGTGTTAATTTTGACGACTAAAACCACGACGAAAAATGTTCGTTCGACTACCTTTGCTCACTAAAAAGTAAAAACTAAGCTATGATGACTAAAACTATGGCTAAATATATCGACAATTTTGTCATGTAAAACTAGACTAAAACGTTAGTGAGGGACTAGTGGAGAAGAGATCCAGTAGAACTAAGACAAGTCATTTTATGCTCGGATGCGTGCAGGTGTCACACTCCGAAAATAGACGGTCTACAAGCTCACAGCTGGGTCATATCGGGTTGTTACCCACAGCCAGTGGTGGAAAAAGTATCAATACTGCAATGTAGAAATAATCAAAATCTACAAAGTAACTAGTAACTAAAGTTTTCAAATAATTGTAGTGGAGTAAAAAGTGCAATATTTTCCTCTGAGATGTATGGAGTAGAAGTAAAAGTAAAAGACAATAGGAAACACTCCAGTAAAGTCAAATATACCTCAAAATTGTACTTAAGTACGGTACTTGAATAAATGTACTTAGTTACTTTACACCACTGCTGTGTACACAGCGCATAAGCCAAAGTATGCAAATCCTTTGAGTCCTCGTTAGCTCTTATTATTCTCATCCATCTTACCGTCCTTGTATCTTGCTAACGTGCTCAGAGATGATGGAGTGCAGGTCACAGTTCTTGCGGTAAACCTCGGCCAGCAGCTCCCCGAAGAAGCGCGTGTCCATCTTGTCCAGAGGGGGCGCTATGGCCGCCTCCGCCCGCCGCTCCATCACCCTGTGCAGGACGGCGGGCTTCACCACGCTGACGATCTCCACCTCCTCCACCTCCACCACCTCCTCAGACTCCTGCTCCTCCTGGTGCTCGTCTAGCACCACCTAGTGGAGAGAGAGAGAGAGAGAGAGAGAGAGAGAGAGAGAGAGAGAGAGAGAGAGAGAGAGAGAGAAGTGTAAACAGGTTTATTTACAGAGCAATTTCATAGTGGAAATAAAGAATATCAAAAATAAAAACACACATTGTTTGCCTTGAATAACAACATTTACTAGAAATTGAAATTACAGCACTAGCTTAACGATATAATTAATGAATAATGTTGGTAAGAGCAACGGAATTGTTTCTGTACGCACATGTGTTAACCCTTTAAGACGTGTTCTTTGGCTATTCAAACATTGCAGATCTACAAGCTCGTAGCGCGGCACAATCTTGGAAAAATAATGTAGTTCCAGGGACCCCCAGAAGCAAAGATTTGAGTTACAAATGTCCACTTAAAAAAATGTAATTCAAACATTTGCACAAAATAATGTTCATGATTGTTTCAAAAATAGCAGATCTACAAACTCATAGCGCAGCACTCGGTAGATATGAGCTTGTAGATCTGCTATTTTTGAAAAAAATCATGAACATTTGTGCAAATATTTGAACATTAACTATATTTGAATATTAGCTATATTTGAATAGCCAAAGAATCTAGAATGACACAGATGCGTTCCCGGATTGAATGGGTTAAACCAAGCATATTTAGCCTAAATCTGTTGACAAAACATTTAATTTGAACACAGTTCTGTGATCACGTGGCTGCGTTGAGCTGAGAAAGAGGCGAAGGGGACAAGCTTTCTCAGCGCAGCATTACACAACTGTGTGGATACTGATATCCAGAACTGTGCGTGGGGCTGCCCGGTGAAATTGTCTTTCAACAGCTCGTCACATGAAAGATCAATGAGTGCCTCCTGCTCAGACAGTGGGAGGCTTGTTGCAGTGTGCGTAAACAAAATGATTGTGGATCCAATTGTCCGTGCGCCCTCTTTTGGGGAAATCGTTACGAAATAGTCTATGTGGCTACAGATAAGCCTTTTTAAAGCCTTTCCGGGCCTCCAAAAAGGCATCAAGCAGAGCAAAGGCCCCAAAAATCATGTAAGCGACCAACCTGGAGTTTCTTACTCCAGTGTCCTGACCTGGTAGCCCCCCCACCCCCCCACCCTTACCGGGGGACTGCTTTATTTACGAGGTCTATAGACCAATTATTTGTTTACTAACATTGAGACTGGATGCACAGATTGTTTCATGCAATCAATTCTCAACCTGTCTCAACCTCCTCTTGTGTGTTGGCTAGTGAGGAGTGTCCTAGCGAGACCTGACATAATGGGTTTCATTTGGAGGCAGTATGACGTTATCTTTTAAGGGGTCTATAGACAGACACCTGTCACCAACATCTTAGTACCTCCCAAAAGCTTCAGACCTCCCAAAACAAACTGATACGACGACTACTTCTCGGCCTAAAGCCCATCACCCACCTAATTCTAACACACGTTGCTAGTGTGAGATGGCTCAGGGTGGAAGACAGGGTTCAGCTTAATATCAATGGGATTGGTATAAGACAGTCAGAGGTTGAGAGCCCTTGCCAAATGACTGCTTATTTTATTGATTGAATACTTTATTAGTCAGAAATGTAAACAGCACGTGGTACAGTAAGACATGAAGGCTAAAAGGATAACATAAAAAAGTCCAGGGGACTAATTTCCATTGTGGTCCCAAAGGGAGTCTCTCTCACACACACAGCCACTCCCTTGTAGCTGTCCTAGCGTGTTCAGGTATGGTTTATGATGATAGGTCATTACAGTGAAGTACAGCCAGACACACCCAGACTGACTGAAGTTCAAACACACATGTACGCACGCACGCACGCACGCACGCATACACACACCCCCACCCAGACCGACTGAAGTTTCACACACTTAAGGTCCTTGCAGACTGGTGCGTTTTTTTTGTTGCGTTTTATTAATTTGAAATCTGCAAAAAAAAAAAAACGTCACGCACAACTTGCACACTGAGTCTGATGTTGCAATATTTTCGCAGAACAAAAAAAAAGGTCATGATCTTTTGGTTATGTCACTTGTGAAAAAAATTAAAAGGAAAAGACAATATTGTTGGGTTCATCCTATCATTCCATAAACAAGAAGGAGATTTTCACATGTTATTGAAGAAGCTGTGGCATTATCCCGACCGTTTCAAAGTTTATTTTAGGATGTCAGTGGCCCAGTTTGATGCTTTGCAAGCAACACTGGAGCCACATATTAAACTTCCACGAACCAATTGATACTGAACAGCTGCCAGTATGTCTACGGTAGAGAGAGAGAGAGAGAGAGAGAGAGAGAGAGAGAGAGAAAGAGAGAGAGAGAGAGAGAAGAAAGTGAGGCTTGAACTGGCGACCTTGAGATTGTGAGGCATTCATTTAAGGGAGACGCCATTGGCCCAACAGACAAGTAACTGTGAAAAAGGAGATCACACAGATGATACAGTTTCACGCAAATAGCTGAAAAATCCTGGGTTTAAGTGTTTTTCAAACTGCTCAAAATTGCGGACCATCTAAGGACGGAGCTTAATGGTCAAATCGATACGTGTGTTCCTCATGAGTCAAGGCACATGTGTAAGCAAGTTTCACGACTTTCGGCCAAACAAGGCATGACTTATGCCTGTTTAAAGTCTGCCTTTTAAAAAAATTGCTATAGCGCCCCCTTTTGGCCAATTGGAGTGAGATTGGTTTCAGTGATATTTGGAATGACCCTGTAAATTTCTGCAAAGTTTCAAAGAAATGTGAGTCTGCATGTATGTTTTAGGCACAGATGAATAATTTTCATAAAACTGTAATAGTTAAAATCTATCTCCTCCTGGGATTTTTGAGCAATCTGCACGAAACGTTTAACACTTGAACTTTGGACCACTGCCTACAAAAATTTCCAACGGATTTTCCATAAGTGAAAAAATGCAGAAGTTAGGAGCCAATGACTGTTTTACATATAATTCAAAATGGTGGGCAATCTAAAGGTCAGAGGTCAAAAGTCAGACCACAAAAGTTGTCGGGCATGAAGAGACGCATGTGTGTATCGAAGTTTCATGGTTGTAGGTCAAACAGGGCATGAGTTGTACTTGTTCAAAGTTGCCATTTTCAATTGAGTGCTATAGCGCCACCTTTGGACGAAAGATTGTGAGAATTATTTCTTGATCGTTTTTCATGATCATCTACCATATGTCCGAGTTTCGTAAAAAGCAACAGCGCGGTTCAGCCAGAACTGCGAAAAGTGGCAGAAGTGACAGAATAAAGCGAATAATAAAACAGGTCCAGAGCTGAGCTCTGGCCCCGTAAATATTTCCAGAAAATTTTTTTAACTCAAGTTCGAATCATACATTTTTCAAAATCCAAAAGATTTTACAATGAAATGACATTGAGTTTTACACCAACTGCTAAATTTATAACCCAAAGATATTTAGTCTACACATTTTGGAAAAGGTTGTGTCATGGCATTTTCAATTACTCATGGTCATACCAACATGCATGTAAAATATGCAAGAATAACAATTCTGTAGCGTATTTCCTAAAATGGTAATACTCTTTTGAAAATGTACCTTTCTTAGTTTTCGCCTGCTGTCTCCCAACATTCACGTTGTGATCCATGACTGCTAGCATGGTACGGGCCAACATGGGAGTCATAAAAGAAGTGGATTCTTTTAGGACTGTATTTCAGCATGGAATTGTGGAATACTTCCAAAAATCCTAGAAGTAAATACAAAATCAAACAAACAAAAATAAATTGACTGATTACACTTCATCTAGTAGTCTTCATTTGCCTGTTATGTTGAATGAATTTTCACACAGTCTTTGTAGACTTGAGATCACACCAGTATTTACCATGGGACCACAATCATACCTGTGTGTTTGAATTGTGCCATCTGTTTGAGGTCACGCAGGGCATTTGGGTCCACATTGGCCAAGATCTTTGCGCACCAGAGAACACTTGCATATACCCCCGATCCTATAGGTGGCGGCATTCACATAGTTGTTCGCCTGTGGACACAGACGTCATCAACTATGCGACAATGTTTGTGCTGGTCGTGCATAAATATAGGGTTGGGGAGAGAGTCAACGCACTGAGCGCACAGCGCAGTGGGTGCATCCACACATCTCCGTCAAGTTGCCGTACGGACACCGGAGGCCCCATCCACTCCCATGTTAAGTTTAAAACCGGAAGTACCGTTCCGTTTTTTTTAACATGGGAGTGGGCGGGGCTACCGTCACGTAGCGTACCGTTGCACGCTAGCGTACGGGCATGTGTGGATCCGATGTACCCAGTGAGAAGTGAAGGCACAGACTGCTGTTTCTCATCTCTCATGTCTAAATAAAGTACATCAATCCAACGTCTTTTTTTTTTTTTTAATCTCTTGGTGTGGGGATTATCTGCCACATGTATGTATCTGTTATAGAGAAATTGCATCATGAGTGAAACGGCTATAGTCCTTGGGAAACCATAAACCTACGTAGGCCTACATCTAAATGAGTTACCATATTTACTTACAAATTTCAAATTACAAAGCCTTATATTAAAGCTATATATTTCTGGGATGCATAGTACTCCACAAGATATACTATATATATAGCCTATATATATATATATATATATATATATTGTTGCTGTCCTTATATGGCCGTGACACGGCCTCTCTTTCTATCTCTCGCGCTCCCCTCTCATTCTATTTCTGTATGTAATGTTTTATCCACCTGTTTCCGCGGGTAGTTTCCTGATGAGTGGGAAACATCCTGCGGACGGACCGGAAGTAGGAAGTAGCGGCTCAGTGTGTTTACATTTGCCAGCAGAACGTAGCTGCAGCTTCACAGGTCGCATAGCGATTTTGACTCAAGAACGTTTGTTAGTAAGACTCGGCTTTTCTTAACGTCACAATGAGCTCAGGGACAATGTGTGCTGTGCGTGGCTGTCATTACAACCGAACCAAACTAAATTAATGGCTTAAACTAGAGTGCTTCGTGTGGGGCACTCTAGTATACATGCATTAACACATCATGTATGTGTTAATGCATGATGACGTTAAGAAGTGGCCTCGTATCGCTTTGTGGAGTCCATAGTTCTAAGTAGGCTATGTAAATGTACGCATCCATTATTACGACCTGTCCTAAATGTTTTAGATACCCCCCCCCGGGAGCGTACTCAAGTTCCCTCAACCCTATGTTCCCTCAGCCCTATGTTCCCTCAGCCCTATGTTCCCTCATCCCTATGTTCCCTCAGCCCTATGTTCCCTCATCCCAAATTAGATGACCCCGAGAGAAAGGGCTCATAGGCCTGATCTGGGTCCTCAGTGGCATAGACCTCAGTCTGTGTGCTTAGGTCCACCTCGAGGGCAGCTACGGCTCCAGGTGTTTTACATCTGTAAACTTGTAGTTGTACGGTAGGCTTGGGATGACCACCTACCAAGAATCTGGTAGGCGGAGGTGATGTGATGGTGAACCAACTATGGGTGACGACGGAACCAGATTCGGAAATGAAGAGAGGGTTGGATGATGACACGTTTTGAGACTAGCGGGTGGATAAGTGGTTCATATGAGAGGTGAATTCAGCTTGAAGATGTGAATGGGAGTGGATATTCCGAATTAGTCCGTCTTAGTGTGTTTGAGTGTGAATATGAGAATGGAACGCAGCTGGTAGGGGTGTTGATTTGCAAGTTGCCTTCCTTGCGGAGGCAGGCTCTGTCAGAGCTACCGACGCACCCCCGGGTCTGACATCACCTCCGTGCGACGGCTCCGGAGGGGAGGAGGACACCAACAGAGCAGATTTAAATAACTCAGTCTAATCTGAAATAGAGGGAATGGGTGGACCTGACCTTATTGGTGGTGGAGCCGTGGTTGAGGAACGGTGGCGGGTGTGAGGATATGGCCCGGGAGAGCGGACAGAGGGATGGGAGGAGGCTTGTTTGAGAAGCGGGAGTTGACGGTTGTCTGGGCGATGTCCTCGGGCCATGATGGAATTCAATGGGAGTCCGGGCTATGAATGATGGAATGATGGCTGAACGGAGACGGCGGCCGAGGGGTGTCGGCGGGGCGGGTAGAGCCGGGGGGGTTCTCCGGAGGTGAAAAATCCTCGTCGGCCAAGGCCACCAGAATGTATCGTTGTTCATCGTGTCTTCGAAATGTAGGTTAATTCTTTGCAAACGAATGAACGATGCTTCAATGCAGTAGTCCCACACGTTTGTGCACAGCGTTTCTCTGCACGAAAGCAGGTGAGCACGGCGAGGTATAAATACAACCCTTGATTGTCTTGGGAGGAGGAGATAAGGGAGGAGTTGTTATCAAAAAGGATTGATATCAAAACAGAAGTGGCTGAAAAGAGGGGACACGCTTCCTTCCAAGCAACATGACACTGTAGGTGTTGACATAGTGAACAAAACAAGGTCCCCTGAGTAGCTAAGCAGTGAGGGAGGTTTGATTGCTAGTGATGCTGCTTCACGGTCTTGGTTCTGTGTTCTGTGAATGCCATCCAGGAGCTACAGCTGGGAATTGAGGCTGTTGGCGCTAGTTCCTTAAGATAGTATCAATGTGACAGTAGGTTCATTTATTGTGTTTGGTCATTTGCAAGATAATCTGTGTCACTGTTTGCAGGACAATAGCAATAATACAATATTGCTGATTAACAGTGCTTCATACTGACCTGGAATGAATCTGTTCACATGCAAGTGGAAGGACTCAAGTGATGTGGACAGAGCCGCAGGAAGGGTGGTGCGAAAGGTGCGGCCGCACCGGGCCCCGCACTACGGGGGGCCTCGCAAAAAAACGGGAACATTTTTTTTTTTTTTAACATGACACCCAACATGACACCCAACTTAATGTTTTGAGGGCAAAAATAACCGCAAATAACCACCCAAAACTCGGATATATCCGACAGAAACCGCAAAAAAATCGTGCGCGGTTACTCCACGCACGCGCGCGCGCGCTCGCCAACTCCGCACCGGGCCCCGCATTTCTCCCAGACGGCTCTGGATGTGGACCTTCTTGCACACCTGGGGCCAGTTGCACCACCTCACACTAAGTTCAAACTTAGCCTAGTTATAGCTTAAACACATTCAATCCGGGAAAGTATCTCTGTCATTTTAGATTTCTTTGGCTATTCAAAAATAGCAGATATACAAGCTCATAGTGCCGCGCTACGAGCTTGTAGATATGCAATTTCTTTTTAAATCGTGAAAATGAGTGCAAATCTTTGAATATGTATTTTAAAAATATATATATGCACACATTTTAACATAAAAAACAAAAAAATAGCAGATCTACAAGCTCATAGCGCGGAACTCGGTGCCGCGCTATGAGCTTGTATATCTGCTATTTTTGAATAGCCAAAGAAATCTAAAAATGACACATACTTTCCCGGCTAAATGAGTTAAATGGCTTTTTTAAAAGCCATTTAAGCTACAACTAGGCTAAGTTTGAAGTTAGTGTGAGGTGGTGCAACTGGCCCCTGTAGTTTGGTAGAATAACACCCCTTTAGTGGTGGTCCCAGTCTCAGTGTACAGGAGCAAACCTGCTCACCCTGAATGCATTTAACATTGCACATTTGTTCCTCCCAGATGGTCAGCATCTTCTCGTAGTCCAAGAGAGGAACACCAAGGAAATCTTTGCCCTTTATCCCGGCCAGCTCGTTCAGAAGGCGTTCAATCAGGATGATGGACTGCTGCTCTCCTCTTCTCCGTCTTCTGCAGTGCATGGACGGCTCCAGCTTGGTGATCTCCTGGTCCACCATTGTTCCAGTGGTACCAAGGACACCTTCCTGTTTCAGCTGTTCCCTTCCCTACGCACCTCATACTAAAGGAGCGCAAAGGTACGCTTTTTTTGCGTTATCCTGTTGATTATGGTGGATCAGATGTTACAGAATCTGTAACATCTGATCTGTATGTACAGTATGTGACGTATTTTATTTCATGATCAATTAAGATATCAATCAATCAATCCTTTGTACACCACAGGGCCAGGTGCCACATAATGTGGCATATGTCGAGCTTGAGGACCAGTTCTGACCAACCACCAAATCTTTGTTTCACTTTTGTCTTCTCTCTACCCTACATACAGTAGACGTGGTGGAGCCACACCAGCTTCTCTGTAAGTGTGGATGAGGTTAGCCACTATGTCAAGAGGGGGACCTACCTGACTTGTCAGCACACTGATGAGGATTTGGCACACTTTGTTGCACACAGATGTAAGCCACAAGGCAGTCCCCTTGGCTTGGCCTGATAGCTTCTTGGTGATCTGCAATCATATACATATAGTACATATATAGTACACAGTGACCATGCCTAGGCTAAGCCCACATACATTGTTTATTTGATGTTATGCTAGTATACTATCACATGTTTAACCACTTAAAGGTCCAGTGAAATGACATTGTCGGTCATTTTATTTTGAAGTTTATGTCTGAAACAGCCTTGAGCCCTTCAGGCTATGGCACGGTACAACCTCTCTCACGTGGTGCGCTGTGTTATTGTTTGTAGCCTGCAGGCGCACGCTGGCCAAGGGAGAGAGAGACAGCCACTGTGCAGAATGGTTGTTACCAAGTTGCTTATTTCTAACCTTAAATGTTTTCAGATACATATTTTAGTGTGCTGATTAGGTTTGCACCTTTGAAAGTGCAATTTTCATGCCAGACTTCTCTAAAATTCCTCTATGATTGTCTGAATAGTGCTAGCAGGGAGGAACATTTTGAGTTTGTCCGCGACACCTTTGGATGTCGCGGACAAAAAAAGTAACAGCCTCCTCGAGGGTGTCAACTTCGGGTATTTCATCCGGATCCGGAAAGGGGGTGGAGTCAGCACCTGCTGGTGCTGACTCAGTCAGCATCAGTGGAGTCAGCACCTGCTGGAGTATGTCACATACTTCGCCGCTGAGCTCGATGGTTGACGATGGCTGTGGAGGATTAAACAAAGGCAGTCAGACAACCAGACAGTCAGATGGACACACGCATGCACGCACGCACACAGATGAATACAGACCTCTCCAAAAAGCTGCTCTGCGGTGGCCTCTGCGGTGGCCTCTGCGGTGGCCTTCCCCGCACCATCGCTCCCCTCGCGACTCTCCAGAACCCTTTTTGTGGAGATATAACTCTTCAGCTTCCACTGCGTGGAGGGCTTGAGCTCCTCAACCAGGATTTCAAACTCATCAGGTACGGACTGCTTGATGAGTTTCCATTCATTGGAATGGATGATTTGTATCACTTGGCACATCTTTTCGGCGGGGACCTTGAGGATGTCGTTCCCGAGCTGTACCAACTCCTCAATAGACATGGGTTTACACTCACCTCCTCCTTTCTGCAGAGCCAGGACACAATACTGTCAGTCATCTTCCCATTAAAGGAGCAATAAGCCATGTTGACACAGGAACTTTCTAAAGTATATTTTATTATTACGGGGCCAGGCTTCCAGCATGGACCCGTTTTGTTATTGGCATTATTCCATTTCTTCTTCTTCTTCTTCTTCTTCTACTGCCGTTTTTGCCAGTTCTGGCTGAACTGTGCATACGCTTTTTATGAAACTCGGCCATATGATAGATGGTCATGAAAAACTATCAAGAAAAAAATCTCACAATCTTTCGTCAAAAGGTGGCGCTATAGCACTCAGTTGAAAATGCCAACTTTGAACAGGTATAACTCATGCCCTGTTTGACCTAAAGCCATGAAACTTCGATGCACACATGCGTCTCCTCATGCCTAACAACTTTCACTGTTTGACTTTTGACCTCTGACCTTTAGATCTCCCACCATTTCGAATTATATGAAAAGCAGTAAAAAGCAGTTAAAACCTATCTCCTCCTGGGATTTTTGAGCAATCTGCACGAAACGTTTTACACATGAACTTTGGACCCAGGATTTTTCAGCTATTTGCGTGAAACTGTATCATCAGTGTGATCTCTTTTTTCAGAGGTTTGTCTGTTGGTCCAATAGCTTCCCGCTTAAGTGTATGTCTCACAACCTCAAGGTCACAGGTTCAAGCCTCACTTGGTGCAGACTTCATCTAAGTTGCATTTCACACAACATGACTATCAATGAATACATCTGCAATTGTTAAAGATAACATGAAATACTTAATTGAGTGTTTTTTACATACTTCATTGTGAAAATAGCTGATCTACAATCTCACAACTTTTCAGATAGCAATGAGAGTATGTTTTTTCAATGTATAACATACTTCATTGTGAAAATAGCCGATGTACAATCTGACAACTTTTAATGGTTTGTGAGCTTGTAGATCGGCTACTCTCACTAGTTTTGGTTCTGAGGAGATGTACAATTTCTTCATTGGTGAATGGTTTGTGAACGAGTGATCTTAGTGTTTGTGAAACAGGGGCTTGGGTCATGACAGAAGGCAAGAGTTTTTGATCCTCAACAGACAATATCAGCCTGGACAAAGCTATAGCACTATAGGTAGTGTTGCAGCTGCTTAAGAGTGCCTCATGACCGCAAGGTTGCCGGTTCAAGCCTCACTTGATGCAGAATCATTTCAGTTGAATTGCAAAAAACATGACTCAATCTATTCCGTTTCCATGGCTCTCTCTCTCTCTTCAATCTATTCCGTTTCCATGTCTCTGTCTCTTCAATCTATTCAGTTTCTATCTCTCACTCAATCACTCACTCACTCACTCTCTCTCTCTCTCTCTCTCTGAGGGGCGGCCATAGCTGAGTGGTTAGGGAGCCAGAGGCTCTGGTTGCCCCAGGTACGATTCCAGCAAATGTGTCAATGAAATTTGTCCCTGAGCAAGACTCTTAACCCCTAATTGCTCACAGGCCCTCATTGGAAACAAGACCGCAAGGACTCTCATGAACTGACCTGTTAAAGGAATTATCTTTTTTCTCTCTCCTGGCCCCGCATTATCGCTGCTTGCAGCTATATTTACGGGGACAGAGCTCTGCTCTGTACACGTATTGTTATTGGCAGTATTCTGTCACTTCTTCTTCTTCTTCTTCTTCTTCTGCCACTTTTCGCAGTTCTGGCTGAACCGCGCTGTCGCTTTTTACGAAACTCGGCCATATGGTAGATGGTCATGAAAAACGATCAAAAAAAAGGGGCACGGTGGCGCAGTCGGTAGCGCTGTCGCCTCACAGCTAGAAGGTCCTGGGTTCGATTCCCGCCAGGGACGCTGTGGGCGCTGGGGGCGTGTCTTCTCCTCCGCGTCATCAGCGCCCATACCCAGGGTGGGGTTGGTGAAAGGGCCTACTCTGTGTGGAGTTTGCATGTTCTCCCCGTGTCTCCTAGGGTAGTTAATACCCTCACAAAAACATGTAGTAATCCTGGTCGCTATACCGCCTCCCCCATGACAGCCGGGGCGCCTGATGGAGGGGAAGGGAACTGGTTGGAATAACGTGTTCCTTCCACGCGCTACGTCCAACCAGGGAAACTCCCCCCTGTCAGGTGACAAGAAGGTCAGTTGGCTCTCATGCACTGAAGGAAGCATGAGCTCGGCCCTGGCCTCCCTAGCTGTGGGGGACTGGTGTAGCGCTGGTGTAGCGCCCAGGATCACTTAGGAAATTGGCACCGGGTGAAAAAAATGGGTTACAAAAATCGCGGGATAAAAATTATTAGTAAAAAAAAAACGATCAAAAAATAATTCTCACAATCTTTCGTCCAAAGGTGGCGCTATAGCACTCAATTAAAAATGCCAACTTTGACCAGGTACAACTCATGCCCTGTTTGACCTACAGCCATGAAACTTGGATACACATATGCGTCTCCTCATGCTGAACAACTTTCACCCTCTGACTTTTGACCTCTGACCTTTAGATCTCCCACCATTTTGAATTATATGAAAAACAGTCATTGGCTCCTAACTTCTGCATTTTTTCACTTATGGAAAATCCGTTGGAAATTTTTGTAGGCAGTGGTCCAAGGTTCAAGTGCTAAACGTTTCGTGCAGATTGCTCAAAAATCCCAGGAGGAGATAGATTTTAACTATTACAGTTTTATGAAAATTATTCATCTGTGCCTAAAACATACATGCAGACTCACATTTCTTTGAAACTTTGCAGAAATGTACAGGGTCATTCCAAATATCACTGAAACCAATCTTACTCCAATTGGCCAAAAGGGGGCACTATAGCAATTTTTTTAAAAGGCAGACTTTAAACAGGCATAAGTCATGCCTCGTTTGGCCGAAAGTCGTGAAACTTGCTTACACATGTGCCTTGACTCATGAGGAACACACGTATCGATTTGACCATTAAGCTCCGCCCTTAGATTTTCCGCAATTTTGAGCAGTTTGAAAAATACTTGTTTTTGCCAGTTCTGGCTTAACCGTGCATACGCTTTTTACGAAACTCGGCCATATGGTAGATGCTCATGAAAAACTACCAAGAAATAATTCTCACACTCATTCGTCAAAGGGTGGCGCTATAGCACTCAATTGAAAGTGCCAACTTTGAACAGGTACAACTCATGCCCTGTTTGACCTACAACCATGAAATTTCGATACACACATGCGTCTCTTCATGCCCGACAACTTTCGTGGTCTGACTTTTGACCTCTGACCTTTAGATCTCCCACCATTTTGAATTATATGAAAAACAGTCATTGGCTCCTAACTTCTGCATTTTTTCACTTATGGAAAATCCGTTGGAAATTTTTGTAGGCAGAGGTCCAAAGTTCAAGTGGTAAACGTTTCGTGCAGATTGCTCAAAAATCCCAGGAGGAGATAGATTTTAACTATTACAGTTTTATGAAAATGATTCATCTGTGCCTAAAACATACATGCAGACTCACATTTCTTTGAAACTTTGCAGAAATGTACAGGGTCATTCCAAATATCACTGAAACCAATCTTACTCCAATTGGCCAAAAGGGGGCGCTATAGCATTTTTTTGAAAATGCAGACTTTAAACAGGCATAAGTCATGCCTCGTTTGGCCGAAAGTCGTGAAACTTGCTTACACATGTGCCTTGACTCATGAGGAACACACGTATCGATTTGACCATTAAGCTCCGCCCTTAGATTGTCCGCAATTTTGAGCAGTTTGAAAAACACTTAAACCCAGGATTTTTCAGCTATTTGCGTGAAACTGTATCATCTGTGTGATCTCCTTTTTCACAGTTACTTGTCTGTTGGGCCAATGGCGTCTCCCTTAAATGAATGCCTCACAATCTCAAGGTCGCCAGTTCAAGCCTCACCTGATGTATTTAATTTAAGTTGAATTGCAAACAACATGACTGTATCAATGAATACATGTGCAAATGGTAAAGATAACCTGAAATGCTTATTTGAGAGTACGTTTTTTACGTATGACATACTTCATTCTGAAAATAGCTGATCTACAATCTCACAACTTTTCATGGTTTGTGAGCTTGTAGATCGGCTACTTTCATTAGTTTTGGTTCTGAGGAGATGTACAATTTCTTCATTGGTAAATGGCTTGTGAACGAGTGATCTTAGTGTTAGTGAAACAGGGGCTTGGTTCATGAAAGAAGGCAAGAGTTTATGATCTTCAACAGACAATATCAGCCTGGACAAAGCTATAGCACTATAGGTAGTGTTGCAGCCTATTAGTCTGAAGGTTGAGAGTCTGAATCCTGTTAATGGCAGTAGGTTGAGATGTCCAATCAAACCATTATGTTTCCATCTCTCTCTCTCATCAATCTATTGTTTCCATGTCACTCTCTCTCTCTTCAATCTATTCCGTTTCCATGTCTCTCTCTCTCTCTCTCTATTCACTGGCCCCGTATTATCGCTGCTTGCAGCTATATTGATTCTTGTAATTCAACCGGAGAGTAAGGAATCTATGACATGGTCTGATACACACAAAAAAAAAATAGGGCAGAAACTCACAGAACTAGAAAAGGCTAATTCTGGATTACATCATCTAGAGGGAGGTTTCAGGTTTTGAATGGTAAAAATTGGGTTTAAAGGGATATCACTCTACTCAGGCTTTTGTGAGCCCCCCAGACCGTTTTTAAGTTTCTGATAAGTTGTTCTTATCATATAATGAATCAAGCAACTTAACACTTTAAGACCTGAGGTGATTCAGTTTTTTGGAAAAAAAATCTAAAAAGAATTGTTCAAGATTTTTCAAAAATAGCAGATCTACAAGCTCATAGCGCAGCACTCAGCTAGCCAAAGAAATCTAAAGTGACACAGATGCGTGGGGGGCTCACAAAAGTATGAGTAGACGATACAATGACCCAAAGTTTTTTTGAAAGTGAAATATCCCTTCAAGGCCAGGAAAGACCAACCAAACATTTCCAAACAAACAGACACATACAAACATTGTAACACCACCAGTGAGCCCTACAATGTTTGAGGTTGTCTTTAGAATCTGAAAAGTAGAGGGAAAGTGATGCAACCATTTCCCATCCTCTTTAAGTAGTCCTTTGTATTGGCCTGAGTCTTGGGGGTTTAGCGAGGTGGGGTGTTAGTGACCTACCTAGACTTCTTGGGGAACAGATCCTTGCTGTGTTTGGTCCTTTTGGAGAGCTGAACAGCTGACAACGGCTCCTGGATCTCGTCTACCAGAGCTGCCATCATGCCTCGTTTCTTTTTTGCCTCGTTTTTCATCTGCTTCTCCTCTCTCATTGGTTTGCTGGCATGTGGCTGAGAAGGGACGTCCAGCTCCTTGTTCACGGCCTTCAGCTGGGAAGGGAGGGAACAAGGGAGACCAAAGATTAGATCACGACACTCAAAAGATTAAAAAAAATAGCAGATGTACATGCTCACAGTGTGGCACTAAAGGGACGCGCTGTGAGCTTGTATATCTGCTATTTTTGAATAGCCAAAATATAACATCTGGATAAAGTGGTTAAAATGATTGTGATGTTGTATTAACCCTCCTGGAACCCTAAATCACTTGAACCCTAGCATCCCTATTCCAGGGGGAACAGTCGCCAAAACTAGCAGATCTACAAGTTCACAACGCATCTCGCTGTGGCGCGTTGTGGGTTTGTAGATCTATTTTGGTGTAGAGAGGAAAGAAGAACACACAGTGCAGACAGAGCCAAAGGTCAAATATTAAGGGTTAAATATCTGAAAATACACATTAACATGAATCCAACATATTAAAGCAGGGGTTTTCAACTGATTTTGACCCAGGGACCACCATCCTGACTAAAAGCAACCTGGGGACCACCACTATTGTGCGTGGCGGGTCCATCATAGACCCACCACACACAATAGTGGTGGGGGGTTCATGTACCACAGGGAGCTGGAGAAAATAGCTATAATATCAATATAATATCTAATAAAATACAGTGATTTTGTTTGAATATGATTAAGGTTTACTGTGATTAAGGTAAGCTCACATTTCATATCACACACACACACACACACACACACACACACACACACACACACACACACACACACACACACACACACACACCATAGAGTAAGAACTCCTGTAAGTTATTAAAAGTTTTTAAAAAAAGAAAAAACGTTTTTTTTTTTTTTTTTTTTCCAGGGACCACCTGCAATACCTCCGCGGACCACCAGTGGTCCGCGGACCACCGGTTGAAAACCCCTGTATTAAAGGGATAGTTTTTGTCGCATTCCTAAGCCAATAATTTGATGACCGGCAGCGGTTCCGTTAGGAGACACAAAGAGTCTCCTTTGTGTCTCCTACCGGAACCGCTGCCTACCGGTCCGTTGGTCATCAAATTATTGGCTTAGGAATGCGACAAAATCGAAAAAATATCCATGAATTCAAGTCTCCATGGGGTGATAAGTGGTAATCGATAGAAAAAAGAAAAACTATCCCTTTAAGAGTCAATATGTTCTAAACACACTCAAACTAAATCAAACAAAAACATGATTTGGCACAACTCTGATGATAGTGATGTCAAGTCTATGAAAAAGTTGAATCTGCAACACAGTTTATTACAATAGTGGGGTTCATCTCTCTCTCAGGTAGGGGGTCCTTGAACACCCCTTTAGGCTAGCGGATGAGATGATTGTATCCCACACGGGAGACTGGGGTTCAAATTCCGGGTGTTACACACGTACCTTTTGAAATGTAAGCGGTGAGATTTGATTGGTTGATGTAAACTATGATGTATTTTACCGAGGGTTCAGTAGGTCAGTGGAGGCTGATGGAGAAAGGATGTGAGTAGAGTAGAAACATGAGGAGGATGCAGTGATGTGCTCTAGTTTGTTGCTGAGGAGAAACTGTGATTATTCCCTCACTTCAGTTCAGTGCTTCTCACACATTTTAGTCTCAGGATCACCCCTGTAAATAACTCTTTGATCCACAGAATGATATTCTTACTTTATAGCATCATTTTTGTCATATTACAGTACATAAATATGTAAATCATTACAGTATGTCACGAGGACAACTTGGGAGAATTTACGTTTCCACTAGGACAGATTGAAAATAACTTGACATATAACTACTTGCACTCCAGCATCCCTATTCTGGGGTAACATTCACCGAAAATAGCAGATTTAAAAGCTCACAAGGCGTCACAACGTGGCGCTTTGTGAGCTTGTAGATCTGCTATTTTTGGCAAAGAGATTTGGTGTAGATTACAGTGTAACTCAGGTGTGTTGCGGGGTAGAAGAGGAAAGTTACATAGTGAAGTTTTAATGTTATGGATGGTATTGGTGTGTGTGTGTGTGTGTGTGTGTGTGTGTGTGTGTGTGTGTGTGTGTGTGTGTGTGTGTGTGTGTGTGTGTGTGTGTGTGTGTGTGTGTGTGTGTGTGTGTGTGTGTGTGTGTGTGTGTGTGTGTGTGTGTGTTCATGCTGCAGCCCTCACAGCTCTCTATGTAGGGCAGGAGGAGCTTCAGCTTCCTGTCAACAACAAACCACATGATGAAGAGATAAGATGAGCTGATGTGTCACCAGTGGTGTAGTGTAGTTATGACTGGCCTCAGTGCAGGGTATTTAGGATGACCCCCTCCCTCCCCAGAGTGCATTATTATGAAGCAAATAAAATGACAGATGCGTTCTCGGTCTGAAAGGGTTAAACTTCTAACACTGACCTCTACCTCAAAATTGCATTATTATTTGGGCTCTATTTATTTCTTGATATATTTAGGCCTATGTATTTATGTATTTACTCATTTATTCATTTAGGTTCGACCAAATGTGTATTTATTATACTTTTGTGCGTGCGTGCATGTGTGTGAGTGTCACCTCCGGCACTGCTTGACCTATCAGTATGAAACTTTGAACACACACTCCCTGTAGGACAAATAAGAAGCTCTAGGCTACAGCATAAGTTTCAAATTGGTCTTATGGTGGCGCTATAACAGGACGCTTCAGGAGACCAGTGGTTGGTCACTTTACCAGAGGTTGGTCACTTTTGTGTGTGTGTGTGTGTGTGTGTGTGTGTGTGTGTGTGTGTGCGTGCGTGCGTGCGTGCGTGCGTGCGTGCGTGCGTGCGTGCGTGCGTGCGTGCGTGCGTGCGTGCGTGCGTGCGTGCGTGTGTGTGTGTGTGTGTGAGACCTCCGGCACTGCTTGACCTATCAGTATGAAACTTTGAACACACACTCCCTGTAGGACAAATAAGAAGCTTATGGGCTTAAATTAGTGCCAATAATATTTTGTACTTGTAAAAATAATTTGTATTTGTAAACACAATTTGCATTTGTAAAAAAAATATTTGTACTCGTAAAAATAATATGTACTCGTAAATAAAATATTTGTCTTCGTAAATAACAAATTTTTTATTCGTAAATAAAATATTTGTATTCGTAAATAAAATATTTGTCTTCGTAAAACAAAGTTTTGTATTCGTAAGATAAAAATGTGTGTTGTAATTGTAGAATTACATTTACAATGAACATTGTGACCAGAAAAAAACAACAGCTTGCGCGCTCGAAGATCTGTTCTACGGATTGCAAAACTTTATTTTTGGCACTCTGCACTTCCGGGTCTGAGCCAATCACGTGAGGCCTTTTCCACTACCCAATCATAAAGCTCCATAGGTCTCCATGGCAACATGGCAACCGGGGTTGCCATGTTGCAACCCCAAGAGTTTTAACTGCAACATAATTCCATTGCTCAGGAAATAAACAATGGATTACAATAATATAACATTCCCTACAATCAGTAACATGTAGGTGATACCTATGTATATCAAATATGGTTTTATTGAAAGGCAATCAAAGGCTAGATCGAGTTTAAAAAAGCAAACAGGTCACGTCTGGGGGCCTCAGTGCGGCTGCAGAGTTTGATTGAGTGTGAGACTAGGACCCACATGCCATATGTCAAAATGAGCGGCTTCATCGGGAATCGTGCGCGTGTATTTTGCTAAGAGATTGGTTACATAGTTTAATTGATATTAATTCATTAGTGCATTAAATTTCCCCATCCACTTTAATGGGAAAATTAAAAAACTCGATTTCAAGTATTTTTTTCCAGAAACTGTAAGGACTAGAGTTACAAGACTTGGAGGGGAGGTTCATAATTTAATCCGAAATTATCAACAAAAAGAAATACACCAGTCGGCCTCATGGTGGCGCTATAAAAGCCCCCTTTACGTTTTGGCCTATAACTCTTGAACCGTAGGTCGTAAAATAAAAATCTAACTCCCCATATAGGCCACGCCCATTTGCGTCAGGATAGATTTTCCGCCATTTTGAATTTTCTTCAAAACACACTTTTAGCTCCTCCTCCCACATATTTTGTCCAGATTTCACAAAAATCGGTACACATGATCTCTGGGCCCATGCGATAAACATATCCAAACGGCATTTTGATAATCCTTACTGTTCGTCCGTAAATGGCTTCCAAAGTTAGTGGGAGGGGCCTGTTTTACCAAAAACGCCAGAAATCACGAACGATCCGGTCAATCCCAAATTTAAATCACATGTCGAGGGTGGTTTACTCAACGAATCCCCAAAAGCATGGGGCCTCACAAATGCACAAAACGTAACCGTTTGATGCAAAAACATGATTTTTTGGTGGAACGATCCTTTCAAAATGTAATAAAAGCGATATCAGGAGTGACGTGACAATATGATTGGCCCGTTACATTTCTGGGAGGGGGCTATCTATTTAGTGGGAGGGGCCTATTTCTTAAAATCAAAACAGCATGTATCACGAAGGCAGGATCCGATCGGCACCCGATTCGAATGGCACGTTGCGCGGCCTGCGACGGTATTCCTCCCGGCGTATCCCTCGAGTCCCGGCGGCCGAGACCCGCGACCGGCATCGGCGCAACCACACTTTGCAATTTCCCAGAATTGCTACGCGTCTAGTTTTTATTAAAGTTGGAGACCTCGCACGGTAGTGGAATGTTCGGTCTATGAGCAGAGCAGCCCGCGTGTCAAATCGTTAGAGAGGGGAAAAAAAGTCACTTAACACTCTGGACCACCCTATAGTTGCATTACCTAGTTACTTTTAGTTAGCAGAAACAAAATAGCAGTTTCATGTTTTTGGTAAAAATGTACCTTTGAGAAAATGACGTGAACAAACACGGCTGTATTTGGGTAGGTTCTTGAACGTTAAATCTTTGTGTGGTACAGCTGAGATCCAAGCCATACTACGTCTCTTGAATAGCCTACATTGTTAGCCTCACACTGTATTCAATCTTGAAGAGGAGAGCTGCGACAGCTTTCTCATAGACCAGCCACACATATGCAGTGTGCAATGATCACTTATGGTGACCACCCGCCCCGAAATTCGCGGGACAGTCCCGAAATTGAACCCTCTGTCCCGCACAAGCAGAGCAATGTCCCGAAAATCAAAGATATGAAAAAAAAAGAAGTTTTTTTTGATAATAAATCGGTAAAATCAGGCAAAAATAAGAATTAAATAACATAGCCCTAACCTAACCCTAATCCTAACCCTAAAACCGAAATAAAGAAACCAAAAACTGGGAAAAAACGAACCCAACCCGCCCAGAACCTAAAAGAAAAATTGCGCGCGCGCACAGGGGGTCCTCATGCACGCGCGCGCCCGCGATGTCCCGCGAACCGGGTTCATCACTTCATCTGTCCCTCAATGGGCCTGTTTGAACCCTATCACTATGTAGTCGGCAAAGAAGTTAATGTTTACAAACACAAACCACCTAGTCTTAAGCGTGTCTCTATGTACAGCCTGACCCCTCAAGGGCTGTAGCATCGAAAAGGTGGGCGTGGCGAACTTTTGGTGACGCAACGTTGGTACACCCTATAGGTCAGTAGCAGTGCTGTCAAGCCTATAATGCTGGAGGAGGAGGGGGTGGGGGCTTTTTTGTAAAACAGGCCCCTCCCGCAAATTTTGGAAGCCATTTATGGAAGAACCGTATGGACTATCAAAATTCGGTTTGGAGATGTTTATCGCATGGGTCCAAAGATCATGTGTAGCGATTTTTGTGAAATGTGGACAAAATATGTGGGAGGAGGAGCTAAAAGTGTGTTTTGAAGAAAATTCAAAATGGCGGAAAATCTATCCTGGCGCAAATGGGCCTATATGGGGAGTTGTGTCATGGCCCAAGGAATCTAGGGAAAACAATATTTTTATTTTACGACCTACGGTTCAAGAGTTATAGGCCAAAACATAAAGGGGGCTTTTATAGCGCCACCATGAGGCCGACTGGTGTATTTCTTTTTTTTTATAATTTCGGATTAAATTATGAACCTCCCCTCCAAGTCTTGTAACTCTAGCCCTTACAGTTTCTGGAAAAAAAAATACTTGAAATCGAGTTTTTTTAATTTTCCCATTAAAGTGGATGGGGAAATTGAATGCACTAATACATTAATATCAATTAAACTATGTAACCAATCTCTTAGTAAAATACATGCGCACGATTCCCGATGAAGCCGCTCATTTTGACATATGGCATGTGGGTCCTAGTCTCACACTCAATCAAACTCTGCAGCCGCACTGAGGCCCCCAGACATGACCTGTTTGCTTTCTATACTCGATCTAGCCTTTGATTGCCTTTCAGTAAAACCATATTTGATAGACATACTGCCCTGCCAAGCCAAAGAGCAGTAACTACGTTTTTGGACACACCGACTTATTTGGGTATCCCAAAGGTCAAATTAGCCTTTGTGATGTTGGGGGATAAACAATAACCTCAAGAACAGATGTACAATTAGTGTAATATCACTTATATACCGATATCTCATTTGGCTGACCAGTTGAATCACTTTTAAACCCATTTTTCAGTGATTTTTGTTTTCGTAGTTACTGCACTCTGCCTTGGCAGGGCAGCATAGGTATCACCTACATGTTACTGATTGTAGGGAATGTTATACTATTGTAATCCATTGTTTATTTCCTGAGCAATGGAATTATGTTGCAGTTAAAACTCTTGGGGTTGCAACATGGCAACCCCGTTTGCCATGTTGCCATGGAGACCTATGGAGCTTTATGATTGGGTAGTGGAAAAGGCCTCACGTGATTGGCTCAGACCCGGAAGTGCAGAGTGCCAAAAATAAAGTTTTGCAATCCGTAGAACAGATCTTCGAGCGCGCAAGCTGTTGTTTTTTTCTGGTCACAATGTTCATTGTAAATGTAATTCTACAATTACAACACACATTTTTATCTTACGAATACAAAACTTTGTTTTACGAAGACAAATATTTTATTTACGAATACAAATATTTTATTTACGAATACAAATATTTTATTTACGAAGACAAATATTTTATTTACGAGTACATATTATTTTTACGAGTACAAATATTTTTTTTACGAATGCAAAAAATATTCTTACGAGTACATATTATTTTTACGAGTACAAATATTTTTTTTACAAATGCAAAATGTGTTTACAAATACAAATTATTTTTACAAGTACAAAATATTATTGGCACTCATTTAAGCCCATAGAAGCTCTACATAAGTTTCAAGTTTCTAGCATAAGTTTCAAATTGGTCTTATGGTGGCACTATAACAGGACGCTTCAGGAGACCAGTGGTTGGTCACTTTTAGACGCCCACTCCTGCCACAAAGAATTACATTCATTCATTTTTTCAGATTGACAGTTAAAGGTAGGGTAAGTGATATTTTTTGGTTAAAATAAAAAGTATTTTGTTAAAATGTTAAAACACTATATTCTGATAGTAATCATTGCTATAGAGTGTTTTTTCAGTAACAGATGTCTCCCTGTCTCTCCAGCTCTTTAATAAACAGAAAATACATTTTCCGGTAGGTGTCAAATTCTCAGCCAATCAGGAGAAAGTACCCATTTTTAAGCTTAATTTGTATAGTGTTCCAGTTCCAATTTTGTCAGCTCATTTCTTAGTGTCATCACTTCCAATTTCACTTGTTTAATCTGTATCCTGATTGAGTTCTATCTCCTGGTTGGATGAAATTGGAAATGAAACTGAAACGAAAATGCATTTTCTGTTTAATAAAGAAGTGGAGAGACAAGGAGACTCCTGTTACTGAACAAACACTCTATAGCAATGAGTAGGCTACTATCAGAATATAGAGCTATTTAACACTTATTTTAACCAAAGCAAATCACTTACCCTACCTTTAAGCGACGAATGAGAACAAAAAAAAGGTTTTGAAAAAAAGGCATTGCAGGTTGCAGATCCAGGCTGTGTGAGCCTCATGTGTGCAAACCGAAACAGTAGGCGGGCTCTAGACCGGATCTGAGCAATGAGAAGTGAATAGGAACCGTTTTCCCGCAAATCCACCATTTGATCACCTGGTCAGCTTTTGCGGGAGATTTATGGTCGCTCGCGAGTGTCCGGGAGCAGACGCTAATTCCCGGGAGACTCCCGGAACTTCCGGGAGAGGCGGGATGTCTTAATCTGCATGCCTTGACGTGTGTGTGTGTGTGTGTGTGTGTGTGTGTGTGTGTGTGTGTGTGTGTGTGTGTGTGTGTTTGTGTGTGTGTGTGTGTGTGTGTGTGTGTGTGTGTGTGTGTGTGTGTGTGTGTGTGTGTGTGTGTGTGTGTGTGTGTGTGTGTGCGTGCGTGCGTGCGTGCGTGCGTGTGTGTGTCTCTTCATGCTGCAGTCCCTCAGAGCTCACACTCACTAGCTTTAGCTTCCTGTCAACGAGAAAGGTGTGAATTCACATGAAACCACGTGATGAAGAGATACGATGAGCTGACGTGTCACTAATAAACACACAGACGACAGCGAGTGTTGATCACAGTCACAAGCAGAACCAGTCGGTGAAGATCGGTGAAGTTCCAGTTGAGAATCCAGTGTGAGTGAATCCAGACATGGGTCAAACAGGGATAGTGTTGTTCCTTCTGCTCTTCAGCTCAGGTAAACACTTTGAATGACACTTGTTGGTTGATGTGGATGTGAAAGACAACATGACGCTTAAACAACATCAGTACTGCTGCCTGCGTCACTGTGCACTGTGTGTGTGTGTGTGTGTGTGTGTGTGTGTGTGTGTGTGTGTGTGTGTGTGTGTGTGTGTGTGTGTGTGTGTGTGTGTGGGCGCGTGCCGTGAAGTGTATTTTTTTTTCCTTGAGTCTGTAAGCATGCATATGAATAGATTAGGTTGATTAGAGTTTTGCCGTGGCATATTCATAATGTTAAGTTAAAATGTATGACCTATTCATAATGTTAACCCTTTAAGACCTGGAACGCATCTGTGTCATTTTAGATTTCTTTAGCTATTGAAAAACAGCAGATATACAAGCGCATAGCGCGGCACCGAGTGCCGCGCTATGCGCTTGTAAATCTGCAATTTATTTTTTAAAGCTTGATTTTTTTTGCAAATCTTTGAATACATATTTTTTATTGCGAACATTTGTAAAATATTTTGTTCCAGGGATCCCCAGGAGCAAAGATTTGAGTTACAAATGTCCGCTTTAAAAAATATATATACAGAGATTTAAAAAAAAAAACACAATTTAAAAAAAATAGCAGATCTACAATCTCGTAGCGCGGCATTCGGTGCCGCGCTATGAGCTTGTAGATCTGGGTTAAGTTAAAAGCTTGTAGATCTGGGTTAAAACATATATGGCATATTCATAATGTTAAGTTAAAATGTATGGTGTATTCATAATGTTAAGTTAAAATGTATTGTCTATTCATAATGTTACATTTAAATGTATGGTCTATTCATATGGGTCTTTTTCTGCTTTATTCTATTCTTTATTGATAGTCCACAGTGTAGAGATAGTAAGCAGGGACTGAGAGTCAGGGAGTGACATGCAGCAAAGCTCCACCAGGCTCTGGAATCAAAGTTTACGTGGTACACACCTTAGCCACTCAGCTATCCATGGCCCCTAAATGTGTAAAGTCAATTCACATTATTCAACACAGACACCTCTGTCTTCAGCAGTTATTTTTTTTATGAGTGTGCAGGCTTCATTACACATTTAATGTATTGTTTTTTAAATATTTACATTGTATCATCAGTAAATTATCTGTGAATTATGCTCAGTGTAACAGCTACAGTACGTATGTACAGTGCATATTGTCATCATCATGAACACCATGGAAGATGTTTGTTTTGACGTTTTGTTTTGTTTTGTTTTCTTGTGATGCTCATGGTTGAAACTAGGGGTCCTACAGTATCTTGCACACCACCTTACCCCTTATCTATTATTTTGAAAAACATTTCAAAATATTTTTTTTAAAAATGTACAAGCTCACAACGTGTCAATGTAGATCGGCTTTTGAACTATTGATTGAACTATTTAAAAATGTTTTTCAAAATAGCAAAATATGGCTCATAAGTTTAGGCATAAGGGGTAAGATAGGGCTATTGGTCTCTTCAATGTGAATTTACATTACAGCACTGGTTCTCAAACTTTTGTATTTCAAGGACCCCCATAACTCTGAGATAATATTACGGGTCCAATTCCCGTCCGATTCTGCTAAGGATTACATTGTCAACTACGGGAATTCCCGTCTGATTTTTTTTTTTATTGTTTTATAAAAGATTGCGCTGTTCTCCAACCACAACCACAACCTGTTACACTGAAGCTCATTTAGTTTGTATGTTTCTCATCAGCTCTCCAGACTGAACCAACACACAACACAAAAGGTAAGTCTGCCTGTCCGCCTGTCCGCCTGCCTGCCTGCCTGCCCGTCTGTCTGTCTGTCTGTCTGTCTGTCTGTCTGTCTGTCTGTCTGTCTGTCTGTCATTCCGTCCATCCGTCCGTCCGTCTGTCCGCCCTTGCCTCCTTGTCTGTAAGTCTTTCTGTAAGTCTGCCTGCCCACCCACCTGTCTCTCTGTCTGCCTATCTGTCTGTCTGCCTTTCAGTCTGTCTTAGCCTGAGATCAATACCTTTTTCGGGTTTATGATCAAAGACATTGTAATAGGGCCTACCTAATAAAATACTTGATGCAGCATAGTTTAGCTTATTTTTAAAATACAAAATAAATATAAATGTGAGTGTACTTTCCGGAGACTATTTAGCGTCTGTCATACGTTTGTCATCCCACAGGGATCCCACAACAAAATCCTCCCACTATATTCCACATTATTTAAAGTGAATAAAAAGGTCAGTCAGTAAATACAGCAGCTTCACAACATCCAAAGATGGTGATTAATAAATCTATATTTATAAGGTTATTTATGTACCTACATGTTACACGTAGATAGATAGATAGATAGATGGATAGGTAGATAGATAGATAGATAGATAGATAGATAGATAGATAGATAGATAGATAGATAGATAGATAGATAGATAGATAGATAGATAGATTTGCAAGGTGTGTGAATTTTTAAATGTAAACCGACTCAAATGTAATGTCTCACGTTCTTTAGAGGTGGAGCCCTTCCTCATCGTAGCCAACAACTTCAACCTGATGAAGATCAACTTGGACGGCTCCAGCTCCACAAAGCTCAAACAGGTGAAAACCATTAGACATAACAATACAGCCTATGTAATGGTGGAAAGTAACTAAGTACATTTACTTAAGTACTGTACGTAGGTAAACAAAATATGATTTTCTTTTTACTTGACTTGATTATTTCCAATGTTCAATACTTTTACTTCTACACCACTACATTACAAAGGCACACATTGTACTTATGACTCCACTACAATTATTTGACAATGTTAATTACTATTTACTTTACAGATTACTTTATTACAAAACATACGTTAACCAGTTATGACCTATTTTATACATAGGCTATTCAGAAATATACGCAAAATGATTTAAAAGAATGGAAAAAAGTACTTTTATTTTTGCTAAGTATAATTTGTAATACTTTTGTACTTTTGAATACAGGACTTATATCCTACTTGCAACAGAGTATTTCTGCATTGTGGTATTGATACTTATTATATGATACTTAGTAATCTGAGTACTTTTTCCACCACTGGTAATCCTACACTATATTCTACACACACTGCTTTTGACATGCTGGAATGTATTCCTGTCTGAGACTAACACAACTGCTGTGGTGTGACAGGACTTGAGGGTAGCAAGGGCTCTGGACTTTGACTATCAGCAGCAGATGATCTACTGGATAGAACAGCACCCCTACAGGATCAGTCGCATGCACATCAGTGGCAGTGACGTCCAGGTCAGTGTGACAATGACAACGATGAGGATGAATGACAGGAAAGGGAAACCAAATGAACAATACTAAGTATTTGTAATGTAAATACTTTGTAATATCAGTGTTAAATATCAAACAAGAGAACAGGGTGCCTGGTGGCTCAGTCACTTAGTAGTAGTGTTTCCCAAACAGTGGAATGGGACCCGTTTTGGGGTCATGGACCCATTTTCAAATGTAACAAATGAACTTTTTATTTTTAAACCCTTTTTATTTTTACTTTAATTAAAATATTATTAGAAAATTAAAACCCGCCGAAAGAGAAAAAAATATTCAAACATATTTGAAAAGAACATTGAAAAAATGTGTTCAAAAAAAGAAAAAAAGAAAAAGCGAAATTCTGTAAAACATAAATAAATAGTGAAAATAGCAGAGCTCACAACACATCGTGACCCATTATAGACTAGGCAGAATTTCAGAAAATGTGCGTGTAGAAGGCATTTCGTGTTTATTTTTGGTATACAACATTTCTAGGGGTATTAAGGGGTGCTGAATCCAAATCTGCTGTATACCCAGCGCAAAAATGTCAATTAAGGCCTCAAAATTGAGAAATTCAACATGGCCGCCAGCGCCAGGACCTCTTTCCAAAAAAACAGGTGCTAAACCCACATTCTTTATTCTACTGACATGAAACTTTGCACAGAACATCTGCACTTATGGGGGAAGAAAGTAGGAATATAGCTGGGGTGCAACCATGAGAGTAACAGGGTGTTTTTGACTGTCTAACTGTAATCTTTGTATAGGCGAGGATACAAAAATGACATTTCTTCAGTGTTTGCAGGAATACTACAGCAATTTGGTAATAACTGTACAGTGTTGGACACCAACATTGGAATCCCCCAAGTCTTAGCTTTCTTCAGGTACCAAGTTTATGCCAGTAGCCCTTATAAGTCTGGATATATAAGCATTTTAGTGTAAGCATGCTGTTTTATAGTAGGGTCCGAAAGTGAGGTTCTGTGACCATCCTTTGGCAAGTATGTTTTTACGATTGATTTGACCTCTATGGACCCTTTAGAAAAGATTTAGCCCCCAGGTCCCTCCCAAAAATCCCGGCATTTTTTGCTAGACAGCCAAATTCAAAATGGCGCCCGGCGCCATCTCAAAAAATTAACTTTTGATCTGGATGACCTAGAATCATGTATGAAGGCACTTTTCCATACAAGTCAACCATGAGGATTCCAAATCTGACACAATTTTAATTGTCAGACCTCGTTTTGACTCCGAAATTCAAGATGGCCGACATCCAGTACAGTAAAAACTTATACCCAGGGGGCAATGAACCAGATGGGCTAGAAATAAAAACTATTTCATGGTTTCAGAGCATGAGAAACTCAATGGAATACTTATCTTTATGATTGGGTGTGTCTGGACCTTTAATTTGCATATTTCCAAGATGGACGCCACGCAAAAATGAGTTTTACTTTGACTTTTACAGTGACAGCTGACTGTTATGGCAAAAAGTCTGCTTTTTAAGTAATATGAACACATTTGGTCAGTTTGAGCTTTAATTTATATGTTGTCAATATGGCAGACCCACACCATGAGTCTGGTCAGAGTCGTGTAATCCGGGATGCAGAGATGGTAGTCAAGGCAGCAGTGGAGACTAACCCATTTACAGTGAGCACATCATCCATGATCAACATATCTACAGGACAGTGTGCTGATTCCACATCCACAGTCAAGGACGACTTGATGAGTGTGAAAGAACTGGGTCTGAAGGCACTGTGTGAGTCACTGTCCAGTGAACAGAAGAAGACAAGAATAATGAAGCTTAACACTTTCTACACTCAAAACACAAAATCTAAACAATATAAGGGGAAAACCTCAGCACCTGGCAAGAGCAATGAAATTACTGCCCTCCTGCGCATGACCCTAATCATAGCCAGTGGTGGAGAACTCAACCTTGTTGACTTTATAGGCAACCACGAGTGCAGTGACTTCCCCCCTTCCCTCTTCCAGGAAGATGGCAGGATGAGAACAGGTACCAAGGCAAGCCTTGTGAAGGTCCTGAAAGAGGAGACCAAAGTTGCATGTATCCCTGACCTGCCTACAGAAAACAGAAAAACAGCAGTAGTTATTGATGCCATGTATGCCATGCGCCATTGGTCGTTCCTGAAAGGTGAAGCATTTGGAACAATCGCTGAACGATACCAACGTCTGCTGTTGAATGATGTGCCTGCTGGCACAGAGATCATTCACTTCTGTTTTGACCGGTACTGTGGACCTAGTCTTAAGACAGCTGAGCAAGAACACAGATATGCTTGACCAAAACCTACCAAAGAATATGAAGTCAGTATGCATTACACAGCTCCAGATCCTCAGGAGTTTTTTGCTGTGTCAGCTAACAAGGCAAACCTATTGAGTTTCCTCTGTGACGAATGGTGTGAAAATGAGAAACTTAAGTCGGCCCTTGGTCCAACACATCTTTACCTGGGTGGGGGGTTTAAAGAAGAGACAAGGAGTGTGGTGATCAAGGAGGGGTCTATTGAAGATGTCCCTGCACTAGAATCCACACAACAGGAGGCTGATACAAGAATAATACTCCACACCCTGTACAGTGTCCAGAATGACAAAGTTGACAGAGTTGTCAGAATCAGAATCAGAAGACTTTATTGCCATGACATGTGAACATGTTAGGAATTTCATTTGGTACAGCGGAGCACAGTTTACAACAGACAGAAACAACACTCCCCAACACCACAGCAGCCATGGGCGGCGCTGTCATCCATGCCAATGACACAGACATCATCATCATGTGCCTTTACTATGCAGCAACCCATCTCCAATGCCTTCCAGAGCTGTGGGTGAGAACAGAGCAAAATTCATACCTTCCTATCCATCAAATGGTATCAGCACTGGGTCTCGCACAGTGTCGTGCCCTGCCCTTTATCCATAGTTTAAGTGGCAGAGATACTGTACCACCAGCTATCCCTTCTTCACTGGGAAGAAGGCATGGTTCAAGGCCATCATGCGTCTGGATCTCTGCACTTGAGGAGTTTGATGAAAACTCTTATGATTCCCTCTCAGATGACGTCCATCAATCAGGCACGAGACCTCACAATTGCTGTATATACATCCAAAGCGGACCACCAGGAGGATTTTGACCTGAGTAAGCTTAGAGTGTAAAAAGTTCCTCAATAATAGATCAACCCTCTTAAAGCTGCTGCCCCCGACAGATAATTCCTTTGACCTGCACCTGAGAAGAGCTGTTCTTGCAACCATAATAGATAAATGTGCACATATCGCCAAGCCGGATATTCCTTCTTTCACAGAGTATGGATGTTCTCTCAGTGCTAGCAATGCAGTCCCCCTTGCATCTACCGAGCCAGCCTGGCCTGTGTCAATGAACAAGGCAATATCATGCAGCTGTATCAAAGGCTGCCAGAAAAACTGTTCCCGTGCAAAGAAGGCAATTCCATTCTACTTAGGATGCCGTTGCCAGGGACTGGAGACACGATGCAGCAGGATCAGTGCAACATGACAACAGTGACAGTGAATAGCATTGTACCATAGTATCATTGGCTTTAGAAGCAGGCAAGACTGAACCATAGAGGTCAAAATGAACTTTTGTAGGCAACCTCAACTCCGCTTTTACTCTATTTGTCACTAAGTAGTCTATCTTTTGTTATGTTACTTGAATGCATACCACTATGTTAATTTGTATAGCCCTAAAGTTGAAGTTTTTGGCAAGTCTTGGAGTGTGCATGTGTCTGTTTATATTGTATTTAGTTTATGATACATAAGGTACATTGTGGGCTTTTTCTCCGATTTTTCTCTGCAATCATCCCCACAACTATAGATATATAAATCAATAAATGGAAAATGTAATACCATACATTATTTATGACTGCAGCCATATTGACAACATATACATTAAAGCGCAAACTGACCAAATGTGTTCATATTGCTTAAAAAGCAGACTTTTTGCCATAACAGTAAGCTGTCACTGTAAAAGTCATAGTAAAACTCATTTTCGCGTGGCGTCCATCTTGGAAATATGCAAATTAAAGGTCCAGACACACCCAATCATAAAGATAAGTATTCCATTGAGTTTCTCATGCTCTGAAACCATGAAATAGACACCAAGTTTTTATTTCTAGCCCATCTGGTTCTTTGCCCCCTGGGTTTAAGTTTTTACTGTACTGGATGTCGGCCATCTTGAATTTCGGAGTCAAAACGAGGTCTGACAATTAAAATTGTGTCAGATTTGGAATCCTCATGGTTGACTTGTATGGAAAAGTGCCTTCATACATGATTCTAGGTCATCCAGATCAAAAGTTAATTTTTAGAGATGGCGCCGGGCGCCATTTTGAATTTGGCTGTCTAGCAAAAAATGCCGGGATTTTTGGGAGGGACCTGGGGGCTAAATCTTTTCTAAAGGGTCCATAGAGGTCAAATCAATCGTAAAAACATACTTGCCAAAGGATGGTCACAGAACCTCACTTTCGGACCCTACTATAAAACAGCATGCTTACACTAAAATGCTTATATATCCAGACTTATAAGGGCTACTGGCATAAACTTGGTACCTGAAGAAAGCTAAGACTTGGGGGATTCCAATGTTGGTGTCCAACACTGTACAGTTATTACCAAATTGCTGTAGTATTCCTGCAAACACTGAAGAAATGTCATTTTTGTATCCTCGCCTATACAAAGATTACAGTTAGACAGTCAAAAACACCCTGTTACTCTCATGGTTGCACCCCAGCTATATTCCTACTTTCTTCCCCCATAAGTGCAGATGTTCTGTGCAAAGTTTCATGTCAGTAGAATAAAGAATGTGGGTTTAGCACCTGTTTTTTTGGAAAGAGGTCCTGGCGCTGGCGGCCATGTTGAATTTCTCAATTTTGAGGCCTTAATTGACATTTTTGCGCTGGGTATACAGCAGATTTGGATTCAGCACCCCTTAATACCCCTAGAAATGTTGTATACCAAAAATAAACACGAAATGCCTTCGGGGTTATGCTTCTCTGAAAATTGACCCTGTCTATTATGAGCTTATAGATCGTCAATTTTCACTAGTTTGGGTCCCAGGGAGATATAACATGCATCTTTTGGGTCTCGAGCTAAAAGGTTTGGGAACCACTGAGTTAGTGTACAAAACGTGTGCTCTCTTAATATCAAAATAGCAGATCTAGAAGCTCACGTGTCGCGATGTGACACATTGTGAGCTTGTAGATCAGCTGTCTTTAAAAATAATTATTAAAAGAATATTAAATATTAAATGAAAATGAAAAAAAGCTTGACACATTTGTGAAAAAAATACACACAAGTATTGTATTCAAAATAAAAGTATAAAACATGGTCTTATGGTATGGTTCATTAACAGGTCCTTCACAACACGTTGACCAATCCAGATGGTCTGGCTGTTGATTGGGTGGGAGGTAACCTGTACTGGTGTGACAGTGACACCATAGAGGTGTCCAAACTAAACGGGTTGTACAGAACAGTCCTGGTCAACACCGGTCTGGACCGGCCACGCTCCATGGCTGTGGATGTACGCTATGGGTAAGAGCACTGTGGTGACATCATGAACCTCACACTCAGGGATGGGTTAACCCCCGCACGGGACCCTGGGTTGACAATTTTTAGCCCCCCCCCTAAAAAAATTGGAAAAAATAGAAAACAGAAAAAATCCAGAATTAGACTTTTGTTAGCAAAAACATTTTTTCTTTTGGGCTAGTGAAAGTTACAGGTATGGTGTGTTATGATATGAAATGTGAGCTTTACAGTAATCCTTAATCTTATTCCATCATATTCAAGGGCTTTTGTAGCCCCTTTCGGGACCCTGTACCTTTTTTGTATTTGGGAAGGCGGTATCCAGGGTCCCTTGACGCTCAAATCTCGTACTCGCGGAGTACAAGAGAGAGTTTACAGAGTTGCAGTAGTAATGCGCCGAAAGCTGCATTGATCCGTGCGGATCGGCGTTGCCGTTTAACATGTTTAATAAATTAGTAAAACTTAAACTCCTCTCTCACACTCTTCTCCACTGCCCATGTCCCGCCTCTTCCCGTTGTGACTGACAAGCTGCGCGTCCTACGTTACTGCCTCTGATTAGCCGAGCTCCTACATGCTTGCATGACAGTCACAACGCAGGGAGGCGGGACATGGGCAGTGGAGAAGAGTGTGAGAGAGGAGTTTAAGTTTTACTCATTTATTAAACATGTTAAACGGCAATGCCGATCCGCACGGATCAATGCAGCTTTCAGCGCGTTACTACTGCAACTCTGGGTAATTTGAGAAATCTCTGCAACCTCTAAGCGACAAGCTATTTGCCCGAGACCAGACAGTGGTAGCCGCAAGGACGAGAGAGAGAGTGATTTGAGCGTCAAGGGACCCTGGATACCGCCTCCCCAAATACAAAAAAGGTAAACAGGGTCCCGAAAGGGGCTAGGACTTTTGGAGAGAAATGAGACAGACAGTGCACTTTCAGTTCAGCACTGCAGAGGGGAGCTGTGTGTGTCTGTGTCCAGCTGATGCTCATTGGCGCTCGTTAATGCATCAAGGAAGGCAATTATGTTTCTGCACTGTCAAATAGGTCTACATCTATGATAGCATAAAAGCCAAAGCTTTTACAAGCGACCCTATGCCTTATAGATATTTTGCTCAGGCTGTTGTTAATAACTAGGCTACATTTGGTTGGTAAAGTCCAGATGACAAGAATATGACTATGATTTTAGTGAAATGTATATGTATGCAGTATTTTTATTATATTTGTTATTAGTGTCTATGTCCTTTGAAACAATGTGGTTTATAATGAGAAGTTACTTCACTGGTTCCATAAGCTTGTATGTATAATTGACTCCGCCAGGCCGAAAGACATGGCTAGAGTATGTTTTACCCCCTGTCTGTCCGTCCATCCGTCCGTCTAGTTGTATATATTTTTGTGTGTAAAACACAATATGGAAAGCGGCTGCCACGATCAGTCCCAATAATCTGATTCGACAAAACAAGCTGCATGTGTCACAAGCAATATTCATATTCATATTCATAATATTTGAGGTAAAAACATATTAATTGCAATGCTGCCTGAAACAAGTATTAGTATATCAACATACTCATTAGCGCGGCCCAGTTCCCCCGAAGGGCTGTGAGAGCCAAGGGCCCCTGGGCCACGGCCCCGGCGGCCCAATGGCTAATACAGCCCTGCTCACACTGAATGTATCAACCACCCTGTGAAACACCACGGATACAAGAAGACTGAATTACATCTAAACATAGAACTGATGATATTGCATCATTCTCTTCCTCTTGCGGATCTAAGTTTAAAAAGTCACTAATAAGAATCATATACATTACATATATTGACAAAGACTAAAACAAAGGACATTTTCTACAATATATGATTTTAGTGAATTTATTTTTCTTTATTAACCCTTTAAGACCAGGAAAGCATCATTTGTGTCATTTTAAGATTTCTTTGGCTGATATATAAGCAGATATACAAGCTCATAGCGCTGCACTCGTATATCTGCAAAAAAAAAAAAAAAAAGGGAAATTTGGATTTGAGTTAAAAAATATATATAAATTCAAAGATTTGCACATATTTTCACAATAAAAAAAAAAGATCTACAAGCTCATAGTGTTGCACTCTGTGCTGCGCTATGAGCTTGTATATCTGCTTTTTTTTTAATAGCTAAAGAAATCTAAAAATTACACAGATGCAATACAGTTTCAGTTAGTATATATTTTTTGTAAATCCTCGTTTTTATTTGTACTTCAGTTAACTAAAATGTTTTATTCTATTCTACTTTTCCTTATTGTATTAGATTTATTTCACTATAATAACCCTGGTATGAACTCTTCATCATATTGTATGTCCACTAGTACTGTACAGTACTGTATGTGTGATTCGTTGTGAATAGTGACCCTGACACAGTGTCTCCCTGACAGATACTTGTACTGGTCAGACATAAGTGACAACAACCCCCACATAGAGAGGATGGGGATGGACGGCACCAACAGGACAGTCATCGTGAAGGATAAGATCTCCAAGCCCTACGGTCTGACGTTAGACTACATCAACGATCACATCTACTGGAGTGACTATGAGCAGAAATACATTGACTATGCCAACCTGGATGGAACCAACAGACACACAGGTAACACACACAAACACACACGCACACGCACGCGCACGCGCACACACACACACACACACACACACACACACACACACACACACACACACACACACACACACACACACACACACACACACACACACACACACACCAGAAGTGTTGCGTCACTTGGGCAATAAAGCTCTTGCCCAGTCTAGCTGCTGAAAGACGGCCAGAAAAACAAATTCTGCTCCTCCGACAACAATAGATACATTACTGCTACTTACTCACGTTACCACAGTGATACATTGGCTGCCCCATTCACACCTTTTACCAAGCTACAAAACTGCCGACTCTGCATATCAATGGTCCATGTGTGACCTGTTAAGTACCGTAGTCTATAGGAGGCATAGGCTACTGTCAGATGTCCTGAAGGAGTCCAAAAGAGAATGGATAATGGTCCTTGGATTCATTAATGAAATTACAGAGGTGAGTAACTAAGTAAATGTACTCAAGTACTGTACTTAAGTACAATTTTGAGGTATTTGTATTTTACTCACGTATTTCCAATTTCCAATACTTTTCCTTCTACTCCACTACATCTTAGAGGCAAATATTGTACTTTTACTCCACTGCTATTATTTGAAAACTTTAGTTACAAGTTACTTTGTAGATTTTGATTATTACAAAACATACAGTAGATCGGCCATTTGTAGATTTGTATACATTTTAAAACTTGAAATGGGACATTTTGTATAATGAGTACTTTTACTTGTGGTACTTTAAGTACATTTAGATGCAAATACTTTTATACTTTTACTGAAGTACCTTTTGAATTCCGGACTTTTAATTGTAACAGAGTATTTCTACATTGCAGTATTGATACCTTTGATTAAGTGAAACATTTGAGTACTTTTTCCACCACTGAAGGCTAGAGTGTGTTGTTGGGGGGGGGGGGGGGGGGGGGTACAGACTAGACGCACACACACACACACACACACACACACACACACACACACACACACACACACACACACACACACACACACACACACACACAACACACACACACACACACACACACACACACACACACACACACACACACACACACACACACACAGTAGCTTTAGCCTTCAGCTTGTTCATTTCTAGTGTTTAGTATCTGTTTTAAATAGTTCAGTCAAGAAAAAACAAGGAAAGCAACAAGAGCATTATTTACTTTTGTATACTTTACTGATACATCACATTCTTTATAATATTGTGACTCTTTTGGTTTTCTGTGTCCATAGTTATGAGTCAGGACAACATCTATGCCATTACTCTGTTTGAGGATCACATCTACTGGACAGACAGGGAGACCAGCTCCATCTACAGAGCCAACAAGACTCAGGGAACCAACAAGATCAGACTCATCAGCGACCTGTTCCTTCCATCTGATATCCACATGTACCACCCATATCGACAACCTGAGTGTCTGTACAACCTACTGTATACAACACTCTCATTATTACTCTTCATGCCGTTTTATTACTTTTATTTACAATATGTTGTATTAGTGTATCTTGATCTGTTTTGAAAAGTGCTATAAAAAGGACCTGGCATATAAAAACAACCTGGCATCCATATTCTGGCAATGTTGTTATAGGCGAAAATATTGATTTGATTATAAAATAATAAAATAGTGAAAACAACATTATGTACAAGCTCATATTGCATCACAATTTAGAATGTTGTGAGCTTGTAAATCGACTATTTTCGCAAGGAAAATATACAGTATGTGCCTTAACATTTTGACTTGTTGTTTCTTGGGCACAGTCTGAAAAGCTCTGTTGTAACATGTAGGTGTGTGTTCTCATAGTCATTACATGTGTGCATGTTTTCTCCACCCTGCAGTGTCTGATCATCCATGTCAGACCAACAATGGAGGCTGCAGTAACCTGTGTCTGCTCTCACCTGGAGGAGGCTACAAGTGTTTCTGTCCCACAGACTTCTACTGGTCAGCTGACAACAAGCAGTGCATGTCCAATTGCTCTGCCAGCCAGGTGATTCACCTCAGCTTCACTTGTGTTACTCTGTATGACATGTCTCATTGTGTGCTTTAGATCAGTGGTTCTCAACCTGTGGGTCAGGACCCCCAGGGGAGTCCCCACATGGTTTTGGGGGGTCCCCAGATCACAGTGAAGTGATAATTTTAAAGACGTTTTTAATACCTAAAAGAAATACCATTACTGCATCAAAAGTAATCAACAAACTATACTATAAAAAACTGGTCAAACTTTGGGCAAATTGTCAAATAATATAAGAAAAAGCCAAAACATTTGAAAATAGCTGATCTACAAGCTCACAACACCTCTTAGTGCAAGGCGTTGTGAGCTTGTAGATCTGCTATTTTTACACTAGTATCTGGGGGGTCCCCAGTTCAAATATGATTATTTTGGGAGGTCACGGCCTGAAAAGGTTGAGAACCACTGCTTTAGATACATTACTGATTCTAAACATAATCCTCTGTCTCCCCCATCAGTTTGTTTGTAAGAACTACAAGTGCATTCCATTGTCATGGAAATGTGACACAGTAGATGACTGTGGGGACCGGTCAGATGAACCTGCAGATTGCTGTGAGTACAGACTGAATAATTACCTCCATATTCATATTCATGCTGTATTATTACTGTGTTTACAGTGTTTTGTATTATTTATGTGTACTTCCATGTCCTTTGACAGTTTCCAACATCTGTATAAATATAACAATCACAAGGTTTATCATGATTGGACAGACACTCATTCATCTAACGTTCCTGTCTACATGTTCCATGTTCCATGTTCACATGTCCCATCATGTGGTTTTCCCCTCAATAACCATCTCACCTCTGTATGAAATAAGAGGCCGTGGTGCTCTGATCCTACTTCACTGCATAGAATGGAGAATAATCACGTCTTGAGTGGCCTGGACTTGATGTGAATTGGCAATCTTTACAGCTTGGTTCAAAAGAGATCTAGAGGCATAGTTTTGGCCCTGAGAGCCTCTCAGTGCAGCATGCAGTGGGTTGTGACCATGGTGGGATTTCTTTCTTTGGCTTTCGTTACAAAACCTTTAACCCGGCCAGTCATGGAGGTTGCACCGTCGGTACAAATGCCGACGCACATATCCCAGTTGAGATTATGTTCCCTGAAGTACTCGTCTCTGACTCTGAATATTTCATCACCGTGTAGCGTGGTTATCCAACTCTTTGCAAAATAAAAAGTTCTCTTTGATACAATCTTCATCCACGTACCTCATGTTGGCAATCAGCTGGCAATGGCCACTTGCATCAGTTGAATCGTCAATTTGGAATGCAAATTTCCCACTCAGTCGTAGTTTCTCACAGAGAACAGATTCCATGTCATCCGACATATCATCAATGTGCCGTTTGATGGTGCATAAAAACAAGTGCTCCTCCAAGCAACTCCAGTCAGGCTTAAAATAATAGACATTTTGACATTATTCTCCCCAAGATATGTTGCGAGGGAAACTTGAGGAAATAGCCGTTTTGTTTAGAACTGACTGAAAATAACACGTTTAAATTGATTTAAAATAATATTATTTCCAAAGTGTCCAAATAAATTCCAAATATTATGAAATGATTTTGCGGCACCCCAGGTTGCCGTAGAACCCACTTTGAGAACCCCTGGTGTAATAGCATGAGGACAGTGAATACATCTTAGAAAATAGCCGATCTATAAGCTGACACCGCGTTGTGACCTCCATGTCCATGCCTGTCTGCTCGTGCACTGTGCATTGCACGTTCATGAGTTTTACATACGTGGCTCGTGTTTATAGAAGGCGAGTTATGTTTGTTTGTTTGTTTCATGGTCGGAGATGGCATTTTTAGCGGTGCCAACCGCTCTATACGTGGCTTTGACTCGGTGTCTGTGTGTGTGTCTGTGTGTCTGTCTGTGTGTCCGTGTGTATGAGCCTGGGATGAGCACGGCAAAGAAGCAACACATACAAACACACGCACACACACACACACACACGGACTTGGAGATTGCCTATGCCATCTCTCCTCTCATTTGCCACACGTGCCACCGGTTATCAAAGAGGGGTCCAGGGACCCCCAGAGACTGTCTGTGTGTCTGTCTGTGTGTCCGTGTGTCCGTGTGTATGAGCCTGGGATGAGCACGGCAAAGAAGCAACACATACAAACACACGCACACACACACACACACACACACACACACACACACACACACACAGACTTGGAGATTGCCTATGCCATCTCTCCTCTCATTTGCCACACGTGCCACCGGTTATCAAAGAGGGGTCCAGGGACCCCCAGAGACGTCCGCCCGTATGAGCACGGGATGAGCACGGGATTTTAAACAGCTATAACTCCAGTTTGCAGCATGCCACCAAGTCCAAATTTGGTATGTGGACTTAGACCACCAATACGGGCCGAGCATGAATTGCTCAGGCCCCGCCCCCTCTGTCTTCCCATTGGCTGGCCTTTAAACAGCCATAACTCAAGTTCGCAGCATGCTACGGAGTACAAATTTTGGACATGGAATAAAACCACCAATAGGGACAAACTGTCATTACTTAAGCCCCGCCCCCTCTGTCTGCCCATTGGCTGGGCTTTAAACAGCCATTATTCCAGTTTGCAGCATGCTACCAAGTACAAAGTTGGTAAGTGGACTCAGACCACCAATAGGGACGAACTGAAATGAGTTAAGCCCCGCCCCAAAGGCACCGCTTCCTTCACACAGGGTGTGATTTTTTAAATGGGGGGAACGAACTAAAACCAACAACTGTATCACAATACATGCACACTAGTCATATCCCGGACGCGTCCAACGTCAATGTAGGGTTATGTTCAGAGAATAATGCACACTACTATGGAGGTGAGCTTGAACAGGTCCGTCCTTACTGAGTGCCAACCACATACGGTGGCAGCGTACATTACAAGCCGGTTAACAACAACAACATACTCACTTACGGCAGCACACATTTATGTGCTTCCTGTCGTACATATCACCAGTGTCGTAAACCTTGCACATCACAGACCGGAGCCAACAGTACACTCATACACAACATGCAGGCTATTACGTAGTTTGTAAACGTTCCCAAAGGCAAATTTAGTTTGACTTGACCTCTTCCCATCCACGCGAGGATGCGCTGTGATTGGCCAGTCATCCTTTTAACTAACAGTTCTGCCTTGTGTTTGTTATAATTGACTTCTGCCTTTTGGTAAGAAGGGGCGGTCCCCTTCCATGAATTTAGCCAATCTCAAGCAGGCAGGGGTGTAACATAAGATATGATATAAATATATATTATATAAAATATATAAATATGTTTTAATAAAAATATGTTCAAATAGCCGATCTACAAGCTCACAATGTGTAGATGTAGATCGGCTAGTTGAACTATTTTAAAATGTTTTTCAAAATAGTAAAATATGGCATGTAAGTTTAGGCATAAGGGATAAGGCGGCACGCAAGATAGGGCCATAATAGTTCTCTTCAGTGGGTGAAGGTCAGGAGGTAGAGCATCCAATGATCCGTGGGTCAGCGGTTCGAATCCCGGCTCCTCCTGTCTACATGTCGAAGTGTCCTTGGGCAAGACACTGAACCCTACATTGCCTCCAATGATTCGGTCGGCGCTAGCTTGCCACCATTGGTGTGTGAATGAGGGGACGCTGGCGTAGACTGTTCGCCGCTCCACCTCCCAAATTGGCCTATAATTGTTTACATCAAGGGGGTCACCAGCCTTGAGGAGGGGTGAGACATACGCTTGCTTCCATTTAGCCGGTATGTTTTGAGATACTAGAGAAAGGTTTAGAATGTCAGTTAACGGTTCCGCTATAACTGACGCCGCTATTTTTAACAAATAGGGGTCAAGGCCATCAGGACCGGGAGACTTTTTCGGGTCTAAAGAGGTCAGTGCAAGCAGAACATCAGATACAGCTATGGCAGAAAAGTTGAAGTCAGAATAAGCATTTGGAACCGTAGATGAGGATGCATCCTCTTCTGAACCTTGCTGGGAGGAGGATGCATTTTCTTCATCAAAAATATGTCCAGCCCGTTTGAAATAGTCATTAAAAGCGTTTGCCATCACTCTTTTGTCGCAAACCACAGAATCCCCTACCCGCAACTTTGGGGGGGGTCCGGTGTTTCCCCTCTGCTGGAGCAGCTTAACTGCTTTCCAGAAATTGGCGTGATTACTGGATGTGTCGGAGGTGAGAGTTAAATAATACTCTGCTTTCAGTTTTTTAGTGAGAGTACTACATTTATTTCTTAAGATTCGAAAGAGAAGCCAGTCATTTGTGGCCTTTGTCTTTCTGGCCAGTGCCCATTTCTTGTTTCTATCAAAAATCAGGTCACCTAGGGTCCTGGAGAACCAGGGATCCAATCTATTTTTGATTTGGACCTTCTTTAGGGGAGCATGTTTGTTTGCCACAAAAGAGAATAGATCAAGAAAATAAGAAAAGGGCTCATCTACTGAAGGTATTAATGAGACGTGGGACCAATCTAATTGTGCTAGGTCATGCAAGAAGGCTTGTTCTGAAAAGTGTTTGAAACAACGTCTGACTACAGTTAGCCCAATTGATTTAGGCAATTTAGTGCTTCTCACACATGCAATGGCACAATGGTCACTAACATCGTTAGCAAAAACCCCAACTGAAACATATTTATGCACAGCATTAGTCAGAATGATGTCAATCAAAGTGTTACTGTCAGGTCTAGTAGGGCTGTGGATAATCTGGCTCAAATTGAGGGAGTCACATTGCTGTTTGAAACAAGTAGATTTATCACTATTCCAGTCCCAATTTAGATCACCCAATAGGACAAGTTCCGTATGTGTATACTTGGAAACTAAATCTATTAGGTTTACCAGAGTTTCTGATACAGCTGAAGGTGGCCTGTACACACAAATGATGGTGAGCGGATCGTTTGCCACCTTTATCTGCACTGATTTGGGTTATAGCTCAAATCTAAAATGACACAGATACGTTCCTGGATTGAATGGGTAAAGTTAAAATGTATGGCCTATTCATAATGTTAAGTTAAAATGTATGGTCTGTTCATATGGGGCTTGTTCTGCTTTATTCTATTCTTTATTGATAGTCCACAGTGTAGAGATAGTAAGCAGGGACTGAGAGTCAGGGAGTGACATGCAGCAAAGCTCCACCGGGCTCAGGAATCAAAGTTTACGTGGTACACACCTTAACCACTCAGCTATCCATGGCCCCTTAATGTGTAAAGTCAATTCACATAATTCAACAAAGACACCTCTGTCTTCAGCAGTTATTTTTCTCATAAGAGTGGATTTATTGTTTTTTAAATATTTACATTGTATCATCAGTAAATTATCAGTGCATTATGCTCAGTGTAACAGCTACGTATGTCCAATGCATATTGTCATCATCATGAACACCATGGAAGATGTTTGTTTTGACGTTTTGTTTAGTTTTGTTGTGATGCTCATGGTTGAAACTAGGGGTCCTACAGTATCTTGCACACCGCCTTACCCCTTATCTACTGTTTTGAAAAACATTTTAAAATATATATTTTTTTCAATTACAAGCTCACAACGTGTCAATATAGATCGGCGTTTGAACTATTGATTGAACTATTTAAAAATGCTTTTCAAAATAGCAAAATATGGCTTATACGTTTAGGCATAAGGGGTAAGATAGGGCCATAGGTCTCTTCAATGTGTGAATTTACATTACAGCACTGGTTCTCAAACCTTTTTATTTCAAGGACCCCCATAACTCTGAGATAATATTACAGGTCCAATTCCCGTCCGATTCTGCTAAGGATTACATTGCCAAGGACGGGAATTCCCGTCTGATTATTTTTTTTTTCATTGTTTTATAAAAGATTGCGCTGTTCTCCAACCACAACCACAACCTGTTACACTGAAGCTCATTTAGTTTTCATGTTTCTCATTAGCTCTCCAGACTGAACCAACACAAAACACAAAAGGTAAGTCTGCCTGTCCGCCTGTCCGCCTGCCTGCCTGCCCGTCTGTCTGTCTGTCTGTCTGTCTGTCTGTCTGTCTGTCTGTCTGTCTGTCTGTCTGTCATTCCATCCGTCCGTCTGTCCGCCCTTGCCTGCTTGTCTGTAAGTCTTTCTGTAAGTCTGCCTGCCCACCCTCCTGTCTCTCTGTCTGCCTATCTGTCTGTCTGCCTTTCAGTCTGTCTGCCTTTCAGTCTGTCTCAGCCTGGGATCAATACCTTTTTCGGGTTTATGATCAAAGGCATTGTAATAGGGCCAACCTAATAAAATACTTGATGCAGCATAGTTTAGCTTATTTTTAAAATACAAAATAAATATAAAAGTGAGTGTACTTTCCGGAGACTATTTAGCGTCTGTCATACGTTTGTCATCCCACAGGGATCCCACAACAAAATCCTCCCACTATATTACACATATTTAAAGTGAATAAAAAGGTCAGTCAGTAGATACAGCAGCTTCACAACATCCAAAGATGGTGATTAATAAATCTATATTTATAATGTTATTTATGTACCTACATGTTACACGTAGATAGATAGATAGATAGATAGATAGATAGATAGATAGATAGATAGATAGATAGATAGATAGATAGATAGATAGATAGATAGATTGATTTGCAAGGTGTGTGAATTTTTAAATGTAAACCGACTCAAATGTAATGTCTCACGTTCTTTAGAGGTGGAGCCCTTCCTCATCGTAGCCAACAACTACAACATGATGAAGATCAACTTTGACGGCTCCAGCTCCACAGAGCTCAAACAGGTGAAAACCATTAGACATAACAATACAGCCTATGTAATGGTGGGAAGTAACTAAGTACATTTACTTAAGTACTGTACGTAGGTAAACAAAATATGATTTTCTTTTTACTTGACTTGATTATTTCCAATGTTCAATACTTTTACTTCTACACCACTACATTACAAAGGCACATATTGTACTTATGACTCCACGACAATTATTTGAAAATGTTAATTACTATTTACTTTACAGATTACTTTATTACAAAACATACATTAACCAGTTATGACCTATTTTATACATAGGCTATTCAGAAATATACGCAAAATGATTTAAAAGAATGTAAAAAAGTACTTTTATTTTTGCTAAGTATAATTTGTAATACTTTTGTACTTTTGAATACAGGACTTATATCCTACTTGCAACAGAGTATTTCTGCATTGTGGTATTGATACTTATTATATGATACTTAGTAATCTGAGTGCTTTTTCCACCACTGGTAATCCTACACTATATTCTACACACACTGCTTTTGACATGCTGGAATGTATTCCTGTCTGAGACTAACACAACTGCTGTGGTGTGACAGGACTTCAGGGGAGCAGAGGCTCTGGACTTTGACTATCAGCAGCAGATGATCTACTGGATAGAAAGGAACCTCAACTACAGGATCAGTCGCATGCACATCAGTGGCAGTGACGTCCAGGTCAGTGTGACAATGACAACGACGAGGATGAATGACAGGAAAGGGAAACCAAATGAACAATACTAAGTATTTGTAATATAAATACTTTGTAATATCAGTGTTAAATATCAAACAAGAGAACAGGGTGCCTGGTGCCTCAGTCACTTAGTGTAGTGTTTCCCAGACAGTGGAATGGGACCCGTTTTGGGGTCATGGACCCATTTTCAAATGTAACAAATTAACTTTTTATTTTTAAACCCTTTTTTATTTTTACTTTAATTAAAATATTATTAGAAAATTAAAACCCGCCTAAAGAGAAAAAAATATTCAAACATATTTGAAAAGAACATTAAAAAAATGTGTTAAAAAAAAGAAAAAGAGAAAAAGCAAAATTCCGCAAAACATAAATAAATAGTGAAAATAGCAGAGCTCACAACGCATCGTGACCCATTATGAGCTTATAGATCGTCTATTTTCACTAGTTTGGGTCCCAGGGAGATATAACATGTATCTTTTGGGTCTCGAGCTAAAAGGTTTGGGAACCACTGAGTTAGTGTACAAAACGTGTGCTCTCTTAATATCAAAATAGCAGATCTAGAAGCTCACGTGTCGCGATGTGACACATTGTGAGCTTGTAGATCAGCTGTCTTTGAAAATAAATATTAAAATAATATTAAATATTAAATGAAAATGAAAAAAAGCTAGACACATTTGTGAAAAAAATACACACAAGTATTGTATTCAAAATAAAAGTATAAAACATGGTCTTATGGTATGGTTCATTAACAGGTCCTTCACAACACGTTGGCCAGGGGTCTGGCTGTTGATTGGGTGGGAGGTAACCTGTACTGGTGTGACAGTGACACCATAGAGGTGTCCAAACTAAACGGGTCGTACAGAACAGTCCTGGTCAACACCGGTCTGGACCGGCCACGCTCCATGGCTGTGGATGTACGCTACGGGTAAGAGCACTGTGGTGACATCATGAACTTCACACTCAGGGATGGGTTAACCCCCGCACGGGACCCTGGGTTGACAATTTTATAGGGCCCCCCCTAAAAAAATTGGAAAAAATAGAAAAAAGAAAAAATCTAGAATTAGTCTTTTGTTAGCAAAAACATTTTTTCTTTTGGGCTAGTGAAAGTTACAGGTATGGTGTGTATGATATGAAATGTGAGCTTTACAGTAATCCTTAATCTTATTCCATCATATTCAAGGGCTTTTGTAGCCCCTTTCCGGACCCTGTACCTTTTTTGTATTTGGGAAGGCGGTATCCAGGGTCCCTCGACGCTCAAATCTCGTACTCGCGGAGTACAAGAGAGAGTTTACAGAGTTGCAGTAGTAATGCGCCGAAAGCTGCATTGATCCGTGCGGATCGGCGTTGCCGTTTAACATGTTTAATAAATTAGTAAAACTTAAACTCCTCTCTCACACTCTTCTCCACTGCCCATGTCCCGCCTCTCCGCGTTGTGACTGACAAGCTGCGCGTCCTACGTTACTGCCTCTGATTAGCCGAGCTCCTACATGCTTGCATGACAGTCACAACGCGGGGAGGCGGGACATGGGCAGTGGAGAAGAGTGTGAGAGAGGAGTTTAAGTTTTATTCATTAATTAAACATGTTAAACGGCAATGCCGATCCGCACGGATCAATGCAGCTTTCAGCGCGTTACTACTGCAACTCTGGGTAATTTGAGAAATCTCTGCAACCTCTAAGCGACAAGCTATTTGCCCGAGACCAGACAGTGGTAGCCGCAAGGATTTGAGCGTCAAGGGACCCTGGATACCGCCTCCCCAAATACAAAAAAGGTAAACAGGGTCCCGAAAGGGGCTAGGACTTTTGGAGAGAAATGAGACAGACAGTGCACTTTCAGTTCAGCACTGCAGAGGGGAGCTGTGTGTGTCTGTGTCCAGCTGATGCTCATTGGCGCTCGTTAATGCATCAAGGAAGGCAATTATGTTTCTGCACTGTCAAATAGGTCTACATCTATGATAGCATAAAAGCCAAAGCTTTTACAAGCGACCCTATGCCTTATAGATATTTTGCTCAAGCTGTTGTTAATAACTAGGCTACATTTGGTTGGTAAAGTCCAGATGACAATATGACTATGATTTTAGTGAAATGTATATGTATGCAGTATTTATATTATATTTGTTATTAGTGTCTGTGTCCTTTGAAACAATGTGGTTTATAGTGAGAAGTTACTTCACTGGTTCCTTAAGCTTGTATGTATAATTGACTCCGCCAGGCCGAAAGACATGGCTAGAGTATGTTTTACCCCCTGTCTGTCCGTCCATCCGTCCGTCTAGTTGTATATATTTTTGTGTGTAAAACACAATATGGAAAGCGGCTGCCACGATCAGTCCCAATAGTCTGATTCGACAAAACAAGCTGCTGCATGTGTCACAAGCAATATTCATAAAATCTTTGAGGTAAAAACATATTAATTGCAATGCTGCCTGAAACAAGTATATTAGTATATCAACATACTCATTAGCGCGGCCCAGTTCCCCCGAAGGGCTATGAGAGCCAAGGGCCCCTGGGCCACGGCCCCGGCGGCCCAATGGCTAATACACCCCTGCACACACTGAATGTATCAACCACCCTGTGAAACACCACGGATACAAGAAGACTGAATTACATCTAAACATTAAACTGATGATATTGCATCATTCTGTTCCTCTTGCAGATCTAAGTTTGAAAAGTCACTAATAAGAATCATATACATTACATATATTGACAAAGACTAAAACAAAGGACATGTTCTACAATATATGATTTTAGTGAATTTATTTTTCTTTATTAACCCTTTAAGACCAGGAAAGCATCATTTGTGTCATTTTAAGATTTCTTTGGCTGATATACAAGCAGATATACAAGCTCATAGCGCGGCACTCGTATATCTGCAAAAAAATGTTAAATTGGGAAATTTGGATTTGAGTTAAAAAAAAAATATATATATTCAAAGATTTGCACACATTTTCACAATAAAAAATCACACCCTGTGTGAAGGAAGCGGTGCCTTTGGGGCGGGCCTTAACTCATTTCAGTTCGTCCCTATTGGTGGTCTGAGTCCACTTACCAAATTTGTACTTGGTAGCATGCTGCAAACTGGAATGATGGCTGTTTAAAGCCCAGCCAATGGGCAGACAGAGGGGGCGGGGCTTAAGTAATGACAGTTAGTCCCTATTGCTGGCTTTAGTCCATGTACAAAATTTGTACTCCATAGCATGCTGCGAACTTGAGTTATGGTTGTTTGAAGGCCAGCCAATGGGAAGACAGAGGGGGCGGGGCTTCAGCAATTCATGCTGGTCCCTATTGGTGGTCTAAGTCCACATACCAAATGTGGACTTGGTGGCATGCTGCAAACTGGAGTTCTAGCTGTTTAAAATCCCGTGCTCATACGGGCGCTGGGGGTCCCTGGACCCCTCTTTGATAACGTCATCAATTCATGCTCGTGCCTATTGGTGGTCTAAGTCCACATACCAAATTTGGACTTGGTGGCATGCTGCAAACTGAAGTTATAGCTGTTTGCTTCTTTGCCGTGCTCATCCCGTGCTCACACAAACGGACGGACCCACGGACACGCAGACAGAGTCAAACGTAGAGCGGTTGGCACCGCTAAAAAAAAGATCTACAAGCTCATAGTGTTGTATTCTGTGCTGCGCTATGAGCTTGTATATCTGCTTTTTTTGAATAGCTAAAGAAATCAAAAAATTACACAGATGCATACAGTTTCAGTTAGTATATATTTTTTGTAAATCCTCGTTTTTATTTGTACTTCAGTTAACTAAAATGTTTTATTCTATTCTACTTTTCCTTATTGTATAAGATTTATTTCACTATAATAACCCTGGTATGAACTCTTCAGCATATTGTATGTCCACTAGTACTGTACAGTACTGTATGTGTGATTAGTTGTGAATAGTGACCCTGACACAGTGTCTCCCTGACAGATACTTGTACTGGTCAGACATAAGTGACAACAACCCCCACATAGAGAGGATGGGGATGGACGGCACCAACAGGACAGTCATCGTGAAGGATAAGATCTCCAAGCCCTACGGTCTGACGTTAGACTACATCAACGATCACATCTACTGGAGTGACTATGAGGAGAAATACATTGAGTTTGCCAACCTGGATGGATCCAACAGACACACAGGTAACACACACACACACGCACACGCACGCGCACGCACACGCACACGCACACGCACACGCACACGCACACGCACACGCACACACACCAGAAGTGTTGCGTCACTTGGGCAATAAAGCTCTTGCCCAGTCTAGCTGCTGAAAGACGGCCAGAAAAACAAATTCTGCTCCTCCGACAACAATTGATATATTACTGCTACATACTCACGTATACATTGGCTGCCCCATTCACACCTTTTTACCAAGCTACAAAACTGCCGACTCTGCATATCAATGGTCCATGTGTGACCTGTTAAGTACCGTAGTCTGTAGGAGGCATAGGCTACTCAGATGTCCTGAAGGAGTCCAAAAGAGAATGGATAATGGTCCTGGGATTCATTAATGAAATTACAGAGGTGAGTAACTAAGTAAATGTACTCAAGTACTGTACTTAAGTACAATGTTGAGGTATTTGTATTTTACTCAAGTATTTCCAATTTCCAATACTTTTCCTTTTACTCCACTAGATCTCAGAGGCAAATGTTGTACTTTTACTCCACTACAATTATTTGAAAACTTTAGTTTCTAGTTACTTTGCAGATTTTGATTATTATTAAACAACATACAGTAACCACTTCAGCCCTATATTGGCCATTTGACAATAGCCGATCTACAAGCTCAATGTGTGGTGATGCGACACATTGTGAGCCCGTAGATCTGCTATTTTCAAAAGATTTGTATACATTTGAAGACTTGAAATAGTACATTTTGTATAATGAGTACTTTTACTTTTAGTACTTTAAGTACATTTTGATGCAAATACTTGTATACTTTTACTCAAGTACATTTTTAATTCCAGACTTTTAATTGTAACAAAGTATTTCTGCATTGCAGTATTGATACTTTTACTTAAGTAAAACATTTGAGTACTTTTTCCACCACTGGCTAGAGTGTGTTGTTACTGTTGTTTTACGGTCGTTTAATTACTTAATTAATAAAGAAAAATTGCACCCCATCGCGCCCCACACACCTCCACACACAGTAGCTTTGACTTTTGGCTTTCTTCTTTGTTCATTTCTAGTCTTTAGTATCTGTTTTAAATAGTTTAGTGTAAGAAAAAGCAAGAAAAGCAACAAAATGATCATTTACTTTTGTATACTTTACTGATACACTCACATTCTTTATAATATTGTGACTCTTTTGGTTCTGTGTGTCCATAGTTATGAGTCAGGACAACGTCTATGACATGACTCTGTTTGAGGATCACATCTACTGGACAGACAGGTCGACCAGATCCATCTACAGAGCCAACAAGACTCAGGGAACCAACAAGATCAAACTCATCAGCAACCTGTACATACCATCTGACATCCACATGTACCACCCCTATAGACAACCTGAGGGTCTGTACAACCTACTGTATACAACACTCTCATTATTACTCTTCATGCTGTTTTATATATCTTGTATTAGTGTCTAGATCTTGATCTGTTTTTAAAAGTGCTATAAAAAGAACCTGGCATATACAGTAACAATAACCTGGCATCCATATTCTGGCAATGTCGGTATAGGCGAAAATGTAGATTTTGCCCCCCCCCCCAAATAAAAAAATAAAATAGTGAAAACAACATTATGTACAAGGACCCCAATGGAAACAAGCCCGCAAGGACTTTTTTGGCCGGACCTTTTAGACAAAAGCATTATAAATGTAACTGTGTTGTTTTACATTCTTTTGCCTAATAAAATTTTCAATCAATCAATCAAAACAAGCTCATATTGCATCGCAATAAAGAATGTTTTGAGCTTGTAGATCGACTATTTCCGCAAGGAAAATAGATGTGCCTTTCCATTTTGACTTGCTCATTGGTGCTTCTTGGGCACAGTCTGAAAAGCTCTGTTGTAACATATAGGTGTGTGTTCTCATATTCATTACATGTGTGCATGTTTTCTCCACTCTGCAGTGTCTGCTCATCCATGTCAGACCAACAATGGAGGCTGCAGTTACCTGTGTCTGCTCTCACCTGGAGGAGGCTACATGTGCAAGTCCATCTGCACTGCCAGCCAGGTGATTCACCTCCCCTTCACTTGTGTTACTCTGTATGACTTACGGGCCCTATCTTTGCCGGTACCTTAATTGGCGCACCACGGAACGGCATTTGAGGTCTCCTTCTCTGCTAATTATCCACAAATGTGATTACAGTTTTGCTGTAATCAGCAGAAGTGAGAGTGTCATTTCCTTTTGTCAATTGTGTTTATATACGATGATAGTGTATTCAAAGAAGACAATTTCTGCCGTGTGATGCCATTCACTCCAAATTACACACTTCAGCTTGTATTAATTCCTATGTCCAGCGGCATCGGCGCTGGAGTCAGAGTGAGTGGGCACGGACGCACGGCACTTTTGAATGAAGTGATTGTGAATGTGATCGTCATTACAATTTTACTGTAATTCACAAAAGGTTGACTGTTAATTCCTTGTGTCAATACATTTTGTTTTTATCAGCAGTTGCCAATCAAGCTTATCAAAGACAATTACAATGTCGTTTGATCAGTGTTTACTATAACCACACCAGACCATTGTTTAATTAATCCAGAACACAAGCAGATTTCTGTAAATTGAAGTTATCTATAACCAGCAATGTGTGATAATTCTGTGTATCAAATATAATTGTATTCCATGGCAACATCGCTCTTCCATGGGCAGAAAGGGAGAGAGCGTAAGATTGCATAATGTAACGGTTAGTGCATGTGTTTTAGGGATAAGGCTGGTGTCCGAAGATTGCTACTTTTGCACGGGAACACCCTTGCGCCATGCTAAATCCCCAAAGAGTGGGTTTAGCCACATCCCCAAAGAGCCACTCTTGGCTAAGATAGGGCCCTATGTCTCATGTGTGCTTTAGATCAGTGGTTCTCACACTGTGGGTCCCCACATGATATTGTCAAATAATATAAGAAAGAGGCAAAACATTTGATTATAGCAGATCTACAACTACTCGCGTTGCGAGCAGTTGTGAGCTTGTAGATTTGCTATTTTCACAATATATAGCTGGGGGGTCCCCAGTTCAAATATGATTATTTATGGGGGTCACGGCCTGAAAAGGTTGAGAACCACTGCTTTAGATACATAACTGATTCTAAACATAATCCTCTGTCTCCCCCATCAGTTTCTTTGTAAGAACTACAAGTGCATTCCATTGTCATGGAAATGTGACACAGTAGATGACTGTGGGGACCGGTCAGATGAACCTGCAGATTGCTGTGAGTACAGACTGAATAATTACCTCCATATTCATATTCATGCTTCCTTGTCTCCGCCAGTATGGTGGAGAGTATGTTTTACCCTCCGTCTGTCCGTGTGTGTGTGTGTGTGTGTGTGTGTGTGTGTGTGTGTGTGTGTGTGTGTGTGTGTGTGTGTGTGTGTGTGTGTGTGTGTGTGTGTGTGTGTGTGTGTGTGTGTGTCTGAGAACACCTAACATTGGTCAAGCTTCACGTGACATCACAATATGTAATATAAATAGGTAAGACAGGATTAATCAGGAACAGTACTTGCGGAGACCTGTGCTCCGAGGAGCACATTTTCTAGTTATTACTGTGTTTACAGTGTTTACTATTATTTATGTGTACTCCATTGTCCTTTGACAGTTTCCAACATCTGTATAAATATAACAATCACAAGGTTTATCATGATCGGACAGACAGACACTCATTCATCTAACGTTCCTGTCTACATGTTCACATGTCCCATCTCATCATGTGGTTTTCCCCTCAATAACCATCTCACCTCTGTATGAAATAAGAGGCCGTGGTGCTCTGATCCTATTTCACTGCAGAGAATGGAGAATAATCACATCTTGAGTGGCCGGTACTTGATGTAAAATGTCAATCTTTACAGCTTGGTTCAAAACAGATCTGGAGGCATAGTTGTGGCCATGAGAGCCTCTCGGTGCAGCATGCAGTGGGTTGTGACCTTGGTGGGATTTCTTTCTTTGGCTTTCGTTACAAAACCTTTAACCCGGCAGTCATGTAGGCTGCGCCGTCGGTACAAATGCCGACGCACATATCCCAGTTGTTTTTTGTTATGTTCCCTGAAGTACTCGTCTCTGACTCTGAATATTTCATCACCGTGTAGCGTGGTTTTCCAACTCTTTGCGAAATAAAAAGTTATCTTTGATACAATCTTCATCCACGTACCTCATGTTGGCAATCAGCTGGCAATGGCCACTTGCATCAGTTGAATCGTCAATTTGGAATGCAAATTTCCCACTCAGTCGTAGTTTCTCACAGAGAACAGATTCCATGTCATCCGACATATCATGAATGTGCCGTTTGATGGTGCATAAAAACAAGTGCTCCTCCAAGCAACTCCAGTCTTAAAATAATAGAACTTTTGACATTATTCTCCCCAAGATATGTTGTGTGGAAAACTTGAGAAAATAGCCGTTTTGGTTAGAACTGACTGAAAATAACTTTGTACTTCACGTTTAAATTGAAATAAAATGATATTATTTCCAAAGCGTCCAAATAAATTCCAAATATTATGAAACTATTTTGCGGCACCCCAGGTTGCCGTAGAACCCACTTTGAGAACCCCTGGTATAATAGCATGAGGACAGTGAATACATCTTAGAAAATAGCCAATCTATAAGCTGACACAACGCCGCTGACCTCAATGTCTGTGCCTGTCTGCTCGTGCACTGTGAATTGCACGTTCATGAGTTTTACATACGTGGCTCTTGTTTATAGAAGGCGAGTTATGTTTGTGTGTTTGTTTCAAGGTCGGAGATGGCATTTTTTAAATGGGGGGAACGAACTAAAACCAACAACTGTATCACAATACATGCACACTAGTCATATCCCGGACGCGTCCGATGTCAATGTAGGGTTATGTTCAGAGAATAACGCACACTACTATGGAGGTGAGCTTGAACAGGTCTGTCTTTACTGAGTGCCAACGGTGGCAGCGTACATTACAAGCCGGTTAACAACAACAACAACGTACTCACTTACGGCCGCATACATTTACCTGCTTCCTGTCGTACATATCACCAGTGTCGTAAACCTTGCGCATCACAGACTGGAGCCAACATTACACTCACACACAACATGCAGGCTATTACGTCGTTTGTAAACATTCCCAAAGACAAATTTAGTTTGACTTGACCTCTTCCCATCCACTCTATTTAAACAAGCATGTCACAAAGGACAGTCAGGAAACGGCGAGGATGCGCTGTGATTGGCCAGTCATCCTTTTAACTAACAGTTCTGCCTTGTGTTCGTTATGCGTGACTTCTGCCTTTTGGTAGGAAGGGGCTAGAGTATCTTGCACACTCCCTTACCCTTTATCTACTATTTTGATTTATATATATATATATATATATATATATATATATATATATATATATATATATATATATATATATATATATATATATATATATATATATATGGGTAATTATTTTTTATTTTTATTTTATTATTATTATTATTTTTTTTAAGAATAGTTCAAATAGTCGATCTACAAGCTCACAACGTGTCGATGTAGATCGGCTAGTTGAACTATTTTAAAATGATTTTCAAAATAGTGAAATATGGCATATACGTTTATGCATAAGGGATAAGGCACGCAAGATACGGCCATAGTTCTTAAAGTGTGTGAAGGGCGGCTGTGGCTCAGGAGATGGAGCAGGTCGTCCAATGATCCTTGGGTCGGCGGTTCGAATCCCGGCTCCTCCTGTCCACATGCCAAAGTGTCCTTGGGCAAGACACTGAACCCTACATTGCCTCCAATGATTCGGTCAGTGCTATTTTGCCACCATTGGTGTGGGAAAAGTGGGGATGCTGGCGTTGACTGTTCGCCACTCCACCTCCCAATGCCCCCCCCTGTATGAATGAATGAACCATTGTAAAGTGCTTTGAGTACTTAGAAAAGCACCATAAAAATGCAATTCATTATTATTACAGCTTTGGTTCTCAAAATCTTTAATTTCAAGGACCCCCATAACTGTATGGACCCTTACGGGTCCATTTGGTTCCATTTGTACACTCCAGAGTTACAGATTCGTAAGGGCCCATTTGGTTCCTATTGTAACTATCAATCATTTAGCTGGGGACCCCCTGGAAGCCTCTCCAAGGAACCCTGGGGGTCCACAGACCCCACTTTGAGAACCACAAGACCGTACATGAGGGGTCCTATCTTGCACGCCTCCTTAACACATTCACTGCCAATCCCGTAGATCTACATGAATAGGTTTGTCAGTGGTTTACATTAGATTGGACCCTTCGGCAGTTTGTGGGTTAATATTGTTCATCTATATCTGGAGGTATTGCAGGTGGTCCCTGGCAAAAAAAAACTAAAAACATTTAAATATGTTTTTGTATTTTTTACTTTTAATAACTTACAGAAGTTTTTACTGTATGGTGTGTGTGTGATAGGAATTGTAGCTTACCATAATCACAGTAATCCTTATTCATATTCAAACAAAATCACTGTATTAGATATTATATTGATATTATAGCTATTTTCTCCAGCTCCCTGTGGTGCATGAACCCCCCACCACTATTGTGTGGGTTGGGTCTATGATGGACCCACCACACACAATAGTGGTGGTCCCCAGGTTGCTCTTAGTCAGGATGGTGGTCCCTGGGTCAAAATCAGTTGAAAACCCCTGATCTATATGAAAGGGAAGGGGACCATGTCATTTGTCATTTTAGATTTCTTTGGCTATTGAAAAATAGCAGATATACAAGCTCATATCGCGGCACAGAGCGCTAAACATTTTTTTAGCAAATCTTTGAATACATATTTTCTAATGCGAACATTTGTAAAATATTTTGTTCGAGGGACCCCCAGAAGCAAAGATTTGAATTACAAATGTCCGCTTTAAAAATATATATATTCAAAGATTTGCAAAATCAATCACGATTTTTCAAAAATAGCATATCTACAAGCTCATAGCGCGGCACTCGGTGCCGCGCTATGAGCTTGATTCATTACATATTGGAGTTACATTGTATTTATTGGGGTTTATAGAGTTACATTGTGTCTTCAAGCCCATCATGGCAGGTGTGTGTGTGTGTGTGTGTGTGTGTGTGTGTGTGTGTGTGTGTGTGTGTGTGTGTGTGTGTGTGTGTGTGTGTGTGTGTGTGTGTGTGTGTGTGTGTGTGCGTGCGTGCGTGCGTGCGTGCGTGCGTGCGTGCGTGCGTGCGTGCGTGCGTGCGTGCGTGCGTGCGTGCGTGCGTGCGTGCGTGTCACAGTGGATTCATTGATATCTACAGATGTATATTGTGTGAATTATGCTCAGTGTAACAGCTACGTATGTACAGTGCATATTGTCATCATCATGAACACCATGGAAGATGTTTGTTTTGACGTTTTGTTTTGTTTTGTTGTGATGCTCAAGGTTGAAACTAGGGGTCCTACAGTATCTTGCACACCGCCTTACCCCTTATCTAGCCAGTTGAAATATATTTAAAAAGAAAATCTAAATAGTCAAATATGGTTTATTAGTTTAGGCATAAGGGGTAATATAGGGCCATAGGTCTCTTCAATGTGTGAATTTACATTACAGCACTGGTTCTCAAACTTTTTTTTATGTCAAGGACCCCCATAACTTTGAGAGTGTATGGACCCTTACGGGTCCATTTGGTTCCATTTGTACACTCCAGAGTTACAGATTCGTAAGGGTCCATTTGGTTCCTATTGTAACTATCAATCATTTAGCTGGGGACCTCATGGTACACAGACGGGTCACATATATTTATACACAAACTTTTATGATTCTATTCCGATTGGCTATGATTACCTTTCAAGGTTTTGGCGGGGGCCCATTTTGTACAAAATGTCACAGATCATGAACACAGCGCTCCATCAGCTCCAAATGTGAATCACACATTTAGGAGCCTCTAAACTACTACACAGAGCCAAAAGTGATTGCACTTTGCACCCATAGGGGGCGCTACACAGACAGCTACACCTCACGACTGACACAGCCCTGGGTAGGCAACCTAGCCTGCCGGGGATCTAGTTTTAAGTGAGTTCTGATATAAATCACAGTTTCTCATTCCCACCTTGTCAATGTCAAATAAATAGCAGCAAACAGGAGTAATAAAGCACATCTTGTCCTATGTTTCAACACATAAACCACAACCTGCAACCAACCAGCTGTTACACTGAAACTCATTTAGTTTGTTATTTTTCTCATCAGCTCTCCAGGCTGAACCAACACACAACACAACAGGTCTGTCTGTCTGTCTGTCTGTCCGTCCGTCCGTCCGTCCGTCCGTCCGTCCGTCCGTCTGTCTGCCTCTCTGTCTGTCTGTTTGTCTGTCAGTCTGTGTGCTTTCCTGCCTGATTGTCCGTCCGTCCGTTTATCTGTCTGTCTGTCTGTCTGTCTGTCTGTCTGTCTGTCTGTCTGTCTGTCTGTCTGCCTGCCTGCCTCTATTAGTCTCATACTCATACAAGTAGACCTACAGTATGAACAGTGAAATATTGTAATGAGACAATCTTGCTTTGCAGTGTGTGTGGATTTTTTTTTATGTAAGCCAACTCAAATGTAATGTCTCACTTTCTCCAGAGGTGGAGCCCTTCCTCATCGTAGCCAACTATTACAACCTGATGAAGATCAACTGGAACGGCTCCAGCTCCACAGTGCTCAAACAGGTGAAAACCATTGGATATAACATATGTAACGGTGGAAAGTAACTAGTAATTTACTCAAGTACTGTACGTATAGGTAGCCTACACTTTTGATTATGTTTTACTTTACTTGAGTATGTGCAATTTTCATTACTTTTACTTCTACACCATTACATTAAGGCAAATTATGTACTTATGACTCCACTACAATTATTTGAAAACTTGAGTTGCCGATCTACAATCTCACAACGTGTCGCATCACAACACGTTGTGAGATTGTAGATTGGCTATTATTGTAAAGTTTAAAAATAAAAGAGGAAAAAAAGTGCTTTTTACTTTCGGTAAGTATCATTTGTATAACTATTGTACTTTTGTACTTTTACTCAAGTAAAATGTTGAATACAGGACTTTTAGCCTACTTGCAACAGAGTATTTCTACATTGTGGTATTGATACTTTTAGTAAAAATCTGAGTACTTCTTCCACCACTGGTAATCCTACACTATTCTACACACACTGCTTTTGACATGCTGGAATGTATTCCTGTCTGAGACTAACACAACTGCTGTGGTGTGACAGGACTTGGGCTGGGCAGTGGCTCTGGACTTTGACTATCAGCAGCAGATGATCTACTGGACAGAATGGAACAGGATCAGACGCATGCACATCAGTGGCAGTGACGTCCAGGTCAGTGTGACAATGACAACGATGAGGATGAGTGACAGGGAAGGGAAACCAAATGAACAATACTTATACTTGTAATATAAGTACTTTGTGATATCAGCGTTAAATGTCAAACAAGAGAACAGGGTGCCTGGTGCCTCAGTCACTTAGTGCGGTGTTTCCCAAACAGTGGGACGGGGCCCATTTTTGGGTCACGGTAAATATGTTTTATTAATTATTATTTCAAAACATTTCTTTAACAAAATATACATTTTTAGTGAATGAAAACATAATTCAAAACATTGACCTTACAACCTTACAAACATAAGGAAAAAAATCTAATATGATGCATGTGAGCTTGTAGATCGGCTACTTTCACTAGTTTGGGTCCCGACTCCGAGGAGACATGAAATGTATCTTTTGGATTCTTGAGCTAAAACGTTTGGGAACCACTGAGTTAGTGTATAGTTCTCCTTGTGAACAAAAAAAAAAGAAGATAAAATAGCAGATTTGCAAGCTCACAACACGTCGCAACATTGAACATCATGATTTCCTTTTTTTTTGGGGGGGGGGGGGGGGGGACCTAGATGCTCTATCCTATCTAGAAAATAAGGTATACAAATCTTGAAAGAATTGTATAAAAATAACAAAACTATAAAACATGGTGATTATATTCATAGTGTATGTTTGGTTCATAAACAGGTCCTTCACAACACGTCGACAGAAACAGAGGGTCTGGCTGTTGATTGGGTGGGAGGTAACCTGTACTGGTGTGACGGAGACACCATAGCGGTGTCCAAACTAAACGGGTCGTACAGAACAGTCCTGGTCAACACCGGTCTGGACCAGACATACTCCATGGCTGTGGATGTACGCTACGGGTAAGAGCACTGTGGTGACATCATAAACCACACAATGAATGTATCAACCATCCTGTGAAACACCACGGATACAAGAAGACTGAATTACATCTAAACATAAAACTGATGACATTGCATCATATTCTGTTCCTCTTGCTAATGCAATGTTAAAAAGTTACTAAAAAGTTGGACAATTTAAACATAGTATCATGTAAGTTGTGACTCACTGAAAAGTGCACTAAATTGAGTGTGGAATACCTCCTTGTGATTGGCTGTGCTTTCTGGAGCTCCTGTGAGGTAATACTAATAACACAATGTATTTGTAAGCACATCTCCAAAACAAGTTTACAACGTTTTTCACAACACAAACCACAACAAACAGAGTGTGGGGAAAGAAAGCAAAACACAGGGAGTTCAATTAAAGTAAGAAACAAAAACACAGAGTCTCTAGTTAAAAGCCTTTCTGTAGAAGTGAGTCTTTAGAAAGAGTTTTAAAAGTAACCAGTGAGGTAGCCTGTCTAACTTCCAGAGGAAGTTTAAGCCACATAATGTGGAGCCCTTACAGTAAATGCTGTGAGGTAAACTCCAAACATATGACACCTAAGCAGTGGTGTAAAGTAACGTAAAGTACATGTACTCAAGTACTGAACTAAAGTACAATTTTGAGATATTTTTACTTTACTGGAGTAATTCCAATTTTGAATAATTTTACTTCTACTCCACTACATCTCAGGGGCAAATAATATACTTTTACTCCACTACAATTATTTGAAAACTTTAGTTACTAGTGACTTTGTAGATTGTGATTATTATAACAACACAAACATTAACCACATCAGACCTATATACAATTTGGCCATTTGAAAATAGCCGATCTACAAGCTCGCGTCTCGATACAGCACATTGTGAGCTTGTAGATCTGCTATTTTCAAAAGATATTTATACATTTAAAAACTTGAAATGGGACGTTCTACATAATGAGTACTTTTACTTTAAGTACATTTTGATACGAATACTTTTGTACTTCTACTCAAGTACATTTTGAATTACAGACTTTTACTTGTAACAGAGTATTTATATATTGCAGTATTGATACTTTTACTATATTATTTTGTTTTGACTTTTCTTTTTTTTTAACACTTTTTCATTGAAATTAAAAAAGTACTCAGGAGCCGAGATATTTTTAAGTTTTAAGTTAACAAGGAAGTGGATAGGAGTCTAGATCTTCGAAAAATCATATCTCAAATTAATGCTAAAAACTTATATGTGTTATTGGCAGGAAGTGATGGATTCTATAGAACGCATATATGCGTTATTAGCAGAAAATTAGTTAATTAGTTTTCAAAGCAGGTTTGCTAGTTTAGTTTTTAAATGTCAAAATGCTCTATTTTTTGTTTTTTTTTATTGTAATAAGGGGTAGACAGGGGCGATATTAAAAAAGCTATGAAAAATGTTGTAAATTGCCACTTTACAAGCTCTACATCAAGATATGACACGTTGCTTGTAGATCTGTTTTTATTTATTAAAACAATATATATTGGATGTTGACTAAATCTAAAACTAAGTACATGTAGGCCTATATTGTCTCCATGATTTTAGTTAGTTTCAGTTAGTTTAGTAAACCCACAATACATTTACAGTTACTTATCGTTCTGTCTGTTAAACCTTGTTTAAATTTGCATTTCAGTTAACAAAAATGTAGTTTTTTTTTTATTCAAATGTTCCTTATTTTGTTATTTATAGTTAAGTATAACAACCCTGGTATGAACTCTTCATCATATTGTATGTCCACTAGTACTGTACAGTACTGTATGTGTGATTAGTTGTGAATAGTGACCCTGACACAGTGTCTCCCTGACAGATACTTGTACTGGTCAGACATAAGTGACAACAACCCCCACATAGAGAGGATGGGGATGGACGGCACCAACAGGACAGTCATCGTGAAGGATAAGATCTCAAATCCCTACAGCCTGACGTTAGACTACATCAATGATCACATCTACTGGAGCAACGAGGGGAAATACATTGAGTTTGCCAACCTGGATGGAACCAACAGACACACAGGTAACACACACACACACACACACACACACACACACACACACACACACACACACACACACACACACACACACACACACACACACACACACACACACACACACACACACACACACACACACACACTTCTTCTTCTTCTTCTTCTTCTTCTTCTTCTTCTTCTTCTTCTTCTTCGTCTTCTTCTTCTTCTTCTTCGTCTTCTTCTTCTTTCTTCTTCTTCTTCTTCTTCTTCTTCTTCTTCTTCTTCTTCTACTTCTACTTCTTCTTCTTCTTCTTCTCTGGTTAATTATTAGTTTTTAATCTGGTTTAAATAGTTTAGTGTAATAAATAAAGCCGTGAGAACATTATTTACTTTTATATAATTTGCGGCTGAATGTTAACACTTGTTATGAAATACTTTATAATACTTTGTTCTTTCATTTTATAATATTTTGATTGTTTCTGTGCCTCTGTAGTTGTGAGTCAGGACAACATCTATAGAATTACTCTGTTTGAGGATCACATCTACTGGACAGACACAGTGGCCAGCTCCATCTACAGAGCAAACAAGACTCAGGGAACCAACACGATCAGACTCATCAGCAACCTGATCTATCCATATGACATCCACATGTACCACCCCTATTAGTCCAGTACCTGGCCTGTAGACCTGTTCGCAATTTGGTGTTAGGGGAATTTCTCACCTGAACTGAGTCAGTGGGTCCCTAGACATGAAAAATCACGGAGGTGCTTGTCCGCCAGAGTGGCACGAATGGCGCAATGGCCAAATCAAAAATGGCCGCCATCGACTATGATGAAAATCCAACTTCTTTGTTTTTGAGTGTTTAAACACATGTAATACCTCCATTTTGACTAATTGTGGTGTGTGGAATTCATTTCTGATATTGTTATGACCATTTTGGGTGATTTTGACCTTGAAAGGTCATGGTCAAGGTCATTTTGTTATTCTGAAGACCTTGGCCATAACCTGGCCATTGTTACGAGTAAAGACAGGTGCAATAAGTCTTATCCAACTAATTCTGACATTTAGAATTCCTTTCTGGTATTGTTTTGACCATTAAGGATCATCTTGTCATTGAAATATCAATATCAATATCATTATTCAATAACTCGATTTAAAAAAAAAAAAATCTTTAAAACTTTTTTCTTTTTTTTCTCTTTTTTTTAACAGAAGACATGAACATGAAAAATGTTCCAATTCTAAATATCCCCCTTTGACTTTTATTTGAATTGGGTGCTTTAATTAGAAAATAAGACATGAAACTAAAAGTGATATACAAATAAAATCATAAGACAAAATCAAATTTATTTTTTTGTATAATTTCTCTTACAGTGCAGCATATATGTGTGCATACAGGTGTGATGGGTTTTTACATGAAGGATTTTCCTGTTTTTCATGGCAGAATATAATGCACGGAACTCCAGCAGCACGGCAGCCACATCGCCGAGTGTCACACTTGCCTGCACACTTGCATACTGTGAGCAGACTCGGTGGTAAAGGCTTCAGACATTTGGATGGCAGGAGTGTACCAAAGTGCTCCTCCCATCCATGTTCCATTGCCTCTAGTCTTGCCTCAGGTTCCTTGGCCGTCACAAGCAGGTGGCAAGCCCTATGCACCAGAAAAGCACCTCGTTTTATGTGACCTCTGATCACACTACTTGTGGGAGGGAGAGCATCAATTCCAGCACTGGCACTGGTATAGCTTTCTACCCTGACGTCATCAAACGTCTCAGCAGTTGTACTTGACCTAGCCCCTGCCCAGACACGTACCAAGTACTTCTCTGCCAATGCTGTGTCTTGTTCTCTCAAGGTGTCTGCCTCTCCAAAGTTTGTTAAATATTGTACTGGGTCAGAAGTCATAGCTGCATGTTTGGTCCCCACCTTGCTCATGCAGTCTTCCCCAGTCAGGATATGATCACTGTCTTGGCAAGTGGTGCTCCAAGATGAGAGACTGCTTGATGCAGTGGAAGCATGCGCCGCTTCTCACCAGTGCCATGCTGCTGCCAGATCTCCTTCATCCCCAGTGCTTGGAAGTATGGGGTGTAGTACAGCAGTAATGCGAAGGTGTCTGTATCATTGGAGACTATGATAACTCTCTTGCTCTGTTTCACACGAACAGCCCAGTCCACATGCACCACCAATTTGGTATCAGCCTCCTCAATCCAGTTCAAGAGGTCTGGGATCTCTTCACCACCAGCTGCCTTTGCTGGGAGCACCTCATCTTCAGAGACAACAGAGCTGACAATGATGGTAGTATTGCCACAGGCTCGACTGCACACCATATCCCGAACTAGCAGCTGGAGATTACGCTTGTTCTCCTCAGATGCCCAGAACTTGTCAAGTTTCTGAGGGATAGGTGTGTCTCTGTTCATGCCAATGATGTCGATTCCTGTTCTTGAGTCTGTGCGCCGCATGCGCTCCCCTTCCTTTAGAGACATCTCAATGTAGGAATCAAGAATGAGATGGATGAACTCTGGCTCTTCGCAGAGGGATAATGTTGAGCCGATGATGGTGTTGATGACAGCACCGAAAGTAGGGAATCGTGCTAGTGGCATCTGCCGTATTTTCGACATGAAGTCTACCACAACATGAGTGGCAAGAGTAGACTTTGGACTCCATTGGGTGAGGTCAAGGTCAGGCTCAATTTCACTGACAAGTTTTGACTTGTTGACATGAGCTGGAAGGTCACCTTCAAACAGGGGAGATGCTGAGAGCACATCATGAGTAAGGACCTGCCGGATGTTCATGCCCCGCTCCTTAGCAATGTCCATACTCCTATGTGCCTCGGCCATGTCTTTGGATGAGACTAACTTCTGCTCCTTCAGAATGGTTGTTGGTGTCTTCTTCGGTTGCTCGTTGAACTGCGGTAGCTTCCGCTTTGGTATGGTTGTGCTCATTTTCTTGGTCTTCTCAACTAACCTCTCCTGTCTGTATGAGCTGTAGACACGCTCCCCATTTGTGAGACAGTTGAGCAAGCGGGGAGCGACCCCTCGGTCAACAGCTTGCTTTGTGAGCAGATTGTGCAGTGGCACAGGCACACTGACCATTATTGAGTATGGATTCTGACGCTCTAGCACAAAGTCCAGCAGCTTCGACACATTCCGGTTGAATGTTAGGCGCCGAGTGGTACTCAATGCATGCTGGAGATGGCATTCTGTGTGTTTTGTGGTGTGGTTGTTGGTGAGAAGGTTGAGGACATTGGTGATTGACCCAATCTCGTGGAACAAAAGCTCGAACTCTGCCACAGAATTCGCATTGTGTGTGGCTCCTACTACATAGTGACCTCCTGGACCCTTCGACACTCGCTGAATGGTCTGGTCGACCTTCATGTCACCTCCTACAGCGCAGAACCAGCCTGGTCGATCCTGAACAACCCACTGGCCTATAGAGAAGCGCCGGTAGAGCTCAGGATGTGTGAACTCTAGCACCTTGATTTGTTCAAGATACCATGAGCCATGACGCAGGTAGTTTATGCAGTCACATTCTGCAAAGATTGGCATGGAGTCCTCGACAGTAGCCGCATGTAGATCCCAGTTTCCTTCTCTTTTATTATGAAAGGAAATACCATAAAAGGCACAGTAAAGTACAAAATCGTAATTTAATTATTGAAACATGACATTGACATTGATATTTCAATGACAAGATGATCCTTAATGGTCAAAACAATATCAGAAATGAATTCTAAATGTCAGAATTAGTTGGATAAGACTCATTGCACCTGTTTTTACTCCTAACAATGGCCAAGTTATGGCCAAGGTCTTCAGAATAACAAAATGACCTTGACCATGACCTTCCAAGGTCAAAATCACCCAGAATGGTCATAACAATATCAGAAATGAATTCCACACACAACAATTAGTAAAAATGGAGGTATTACATTTGTATATACATTCAGAAACAAAAAAGTTGGATTTTCATCATAGTCGATGGCGGCCATTTTTGATTTGGCCATTGCGCCATTCGTGCCACTCTGGCGGACAAGCACCTCCGTGATTTTTCATGTCTAGGGACCCACTGACTCAGTTCAGGTGAGAAATTCCCCTAACACCAAATTGCGAACAGGTCTACAGGCCAGGTACAGGATCATATCGACAACCTGAGGGTCTGTACAACCTACTGTATACAACACTCTCATTATTACTCCTCATGCTGTTTTATCACTTTTATTTATTTTGTATTAAGGCTATCAACGAATATTCCTTTGAATATAAAAAATATGAAAGAATATTCGACTATAAGAATCAAGGTTCCACTTCAAATTTAAAATTAAAAAAAGATCTGCCGCACGGGTCCTCGCAAGACGCTGGCCGCATTCAACCTTTAACGGCAGGCGGTCACGCAAGATCACAGAGCCGTCAGTCTGAGAAACCGCAAACAGCACTTTATACTTCATCGTACAGCGGTGTTGCGCCCGAACGCGAGCCGATCTACAAGTCCTTAATGCTTCGCTGATGCAACGTGTTGTGGGCTTGTAGATTAGCTGTGTTTGCCACGGGACACCGTCATACAGCAAAGGATAAATCAGCTGCCTCTCTGTAAACACACAGACTTCACACAGCAGACACACACACACACACACACACACGCACACGCACACGCACACGCACACGCACACGCACACACACACACACACACACACACACACACACACACACACACACAGACACACACACAGCAACCAGAAACTCCCTCGGTACTAGAAAGCACACACGTTTAATCACACGTCGTCGTCTCTTTAATTGATTCAACATGATGACAGGTAAAGCTGAAACAGGCGTTTCATTTGGTAGTGATTTACAATGTAAAAACTGTATGGATTGTCCCTCACAGTAAAACTCCCTCCATAATGTCCCGTTTCTTGTGGAGGTAACATCACAGCACAATGAGCCTTGGAGCGATAAGTCTCCGTTCTCCAGATAGGTTTCTCAGCACCAACTGTATAGAGAAAGAAAGAGACTTTTGCTGTGTTTGAATTAAGTTTTATGTGCATGGAGCCCCAGGCTTGTATCTAAACCAGGAGTTTTCAAGGTTTTTAAGTCCAAGGACCCCTTAGCTGACAGAGAGATGAAGCAGGGACCACTACATTTTGAATAGCATTGTGTTTCATATTACACTTTTTTATACGTTTCATAGATAGATTCATAGACTTGTTTGCCATCAGAGTATGTTGGATTCATGTGTATTTTCAGACATTTAACCACTTAAAACTGTCAATAATTAAGTTTACTAATTACTTTTAACTCTGTACTTGGTCTGCTCTTTGTTCCCTCTTCACCAAACGTCTTTGCTGAAAACAGTCGATCTACAAGCTCAGCTTGCTATTTTTTGGCTGAAGTTCTCCTCAGAATATGGATGCTAGGGTGGTTAATGTAAAAAATATATACAATCCTCTCGCACGAAGATTTGGCGGCTCCCTTTAGTAACTCTGAGGACCCCTTAGGGGTCTCGGATCCCCCGTTGAAGACCCCTGATCTAAAACATTACATTTTTAAAATGAGTCAATTGATCTCGCATGAGAGCGTGTTTCTCAGCACCAACTGTGTATGAAAGAAAGAGACTTTCGCTGTGTTTGAGTTTTATTGAATGCAATATTTTAAATTAAAAATAATATAGATTTGAAAATATCTATAGGTTTGATTAGATCTAATCCATGTGGTATTTTAAAAGGAATATTCGGAAGTCATTTTTGGCCAATTCTGACAGCTCTGTTTTGTAAATCGTATTATTTGATCTGCTACCTGTTGTCCCTATTCTGGGCATGGCACTATAGGCAGAATTTTGTATTACATTGTATGATTATTTTTTCAATTAAAAATGAATAGTGAAAAAGCAGATGCACAAGCTCACAAAGCATTGCGATGCAAAATGTTGTGAGCTTGTAATTGGGCAACTTTATTGTAGCCTGGTTCCAGACGAATCTGCCATTGCAAGAAAAAGAAATGATGTTGCAGATTAGCTCTGGCCCCTCTCAATAGAGATTTTATTTCTCTCCCTCCAAAGTTGTGAGGGACCAATCAGAGCCCAGTATGCAAATATGGGGCAGGTTTATCACCAGAGGCATTATTTTTATTTGCCCCTCGGAAATGCAGGTTCCACACAGAGATTCCAGACTAATATCTACGCAGTGATATTAGTCTGGCCATGCCAGGCTAACTTTATTCCAAGTATAAAGGTGTGCGTTAATATTTAGCCTTGCCCTTTGGAAGGTGTTGAGCACAAACAGCTTATAAAGCTCTGTTGTAACATATAGGTGTGTGTTCTCATATTCATTACATGTGTGCATGTTTTCTCCACCCTGCAGTGTCTGGTCATCCATGTCAGACCAACAATGGAGGCTGCAGTAACCTGTGTCTGCTCTCACCTGGAGGGGGCTACAAGTGTTCCTGTCCGACAGACTACTACTTGACAGCTGACAACAAGCAGTGTATGTCCAGCTGCACTGCCAGCCAGGTGATTCACCTCAGCTTCACTCTATATGACTCTATTAGCCTGGTAAACCATCCCGGTCGCGGAATTCATATTTCATTTTCATTCAGCAGAAGACACATGGAAATGTGAGTTCCGCGACCGGTATGGTTTACCAGTTTATAACTTTCTGTCTCAAGTCTGCTTTTAATACATTACTGATTCTAAACATAATGCTCTGTCTCCCCCTTCAGTTTGTTTGTCAGAATGAAACGTGCATTCCGTTCTCGTGGAAATGTGACACAGTAGATGACTGTGGGGACCGGTCAGATGAATCTGCTGACTGTCGTGAGTAGAGACTGGAAATTGCCTCTCTGTTTGTTTACAGTGTTTACAATTATTAATTCTATGAATTCCAAAAACACTCATAATACTTTATAACAATAATAACACATTATGAGTTGAGTAAGAATGCATGATAATAATAATTATAATATTCTTATAATACAGTATAGTTACAGCTATAAGACATAATAAGTTATAATACTTTATAGCAATAATCATAACATAACTCATTTTATAATGATTCTTAAGGTATTATAAAACTTCATAATTGCTGAGCAGATCTTTTTATTTTGGCCAGTATCATAATATGTTATAATCCTCATAGTTAACATACATTATAATACACTTAAACTACATAATAATCTCTTGTATACAGCATTATAATGTCATTAAGTCATTGGGTGCTTTAAGTAAAGTAAAAAAATGCCTGCCTACACAGGAATGTCATGACTTTACTTGACTTTATTTGAATTATCGCACGCACTCACGCACGCACGCACGCACACACACAGACACACACACACACACACACACACACACACACACACACACACACACACACACACAGACACACACACACACACACACACACACACACACACACACACACACACACACACACACACACACACACACACACACACACACACCTCTAATACAGGGTTAATACTCATATGGTTTACGATTTTTCTCCTCAGCGGTCCAAGTTAAACCAACACACAACTCAACAGGTAAACAAAGATGGAATATATGTATATATTATTTTTTAAAGATATTTTTTTGCCTTTAGCCCTGCCAAGGTAAAGAGCAGTAACTACGTTTTTGGACACGCCGACTTATTTGTGTATCCCAAAGGTCAAATTAGCCTTTGTGGTTTTGGGGGATAAACAATTACCTCAAGAACAGATGCAAAATTAGTGTAATATCACTTATATGCCGATATCTCATTTGGCTGACCAGTTGAATCACTTTTAAACCCATTTTTCAGTGATTTTTTTTTTCGTAGTTACTGCTCTTTACCTTGGCAGGGCAGAGTAGACTGACAGGAAATGGGGAGAGAGAGAGATGGGGAGTGACATGCAGCAAAGGTCATCGGGAACGGGACCGAACTTGCGATACACTAGCTGTCAGTCTGAATTAGCAGCCTGGGTGACCGCTACGCCAGCCGTCCGGGCCAAAAATGAAATAATTCAAACTGATTAGAGATCACTTCCAGTTCTTGTAAATAAAGTAACACATTTCTTTGTGTTATTGATATTTTTTATCACTCTCTGTACAGATGTTGATGATGTCAGGTTGGTGGGAGGAACCGGTAGCTGTACTGGTAGACTGGAGATGAAACACCAGGAAGAGTGGAGACCAGTGTTGGCTTGGTTTGACTGGAACATGATGTCATCATCTGTAGTGTGTAGACAGCTGGACTGTGGCTCTGCTGTTTCAACAGAATTCACTTCTAGTTCTACACGTCAACCTGGGTGGATGATTCCATCTTCCTGTGTCGGCTCTGAGTCTTCACTGATGGAGTGTGGACCAGTAAAGTCTTATGATTCCAATCTCACACTGAAGATAAACTGTTCAGGTAAAACAATCACTTCAACAATGTAAACATTTGTGATCATCAACATGCTTTTAAAATGTACCATTTGTGTTCATGTGAAGTCCACAATTACAATATACTATTGACTCACTGACTGCCATGGACGAGTTAACTCGTCGGATTCTGCCAGGGCTCACCCTGCCAACGGCGAGTGTGAACAAGTTATTTTCTGGGGTCTGGGGTCATCGGGTGTTTCGGGTCTCGCAACATACATCCTCGCCCAGGTGACCCAGCCGGGGTCACCTGGGCCACGGTCAGTCCTGGACCCACGGTCAGTCCTTTTAGGGTAAGACGGCCCCATAGTCCGCTTCTGTGGAATTACTCTGCCGGGACGGCCGGGTCGGCCCATGGTGCACACAGTACTACTGAACGACTAATGGGGAAAGACAGGGAAACACAGGCCTGGCACCAAAAACATGCAATATAAAATATAAAATATTCAATGCAAAACTATGCTTAATTAACAGAGTCACACTGTAACAAAAAGAGAGGAGAGCAAACTCATTGAAACGAATCACCATCAATACAACATAAAATCTATGCCTACTTACTACAATAGAATAACTCAAATAAACAGCACAAACCAAAAAGGTAAAAATATAGCTGCAAGCAGCAATTAGCGGTTTCGAGAATAATGGCAGACTGGCAGACTGTGACAAGAGTGGCAGACTGGCAGACTGGCAGACTTTGACAGAGTGGCAGACTGGCAGACTGGCAGACTGGCAGACTTTGACAGAGTGGCAGACTGGCAGAGTGGCAGACTGTGACAGAGTGGCAGACTGGCAGACTGGCAGACTGTGACAGACTGTGGCAGACTGGCAGACTGGCAGACAGACAGACTGTGGCAGACTGGCAGACTGGCAGACAGACAGACAGACAGTGACAGAGTGGCAGACTGGCAGACTGTGACAGACTGGCAGACTGGCAGACTGTGACAGAGTGGCAGACAGACAAACAGACAGACTGTGACAGAGTGGCAGAGTGGCAGACTGGCAGACAGACAGACAGACAGTGACAGAGTGGCAGACTGGCAGACTGGCAGACAGACAGACTGTGGCAGACTGGCAGACTGGCAGACAGACAGACAGTGACAGAGTGGCAGACTGGCAGACAGACAGACAGACTGTGACAGAGTGGCAGACTGGCAGACAGACAGACAGACAGTGACAGAGTGGCAGACTGGCAGACAGACAGACAGACAGACAGTGACAGAGTGGCAGACAGGCAGACAGACAGACTGTGACAGAGTGACAGACTGGCAGACTGGCAGACTGGCAGACAGACAGACAGACAGACAGACAGACAGACAGACAGACAGACAGTGACAGAGTGGCAGACTGGCAGACAGACAGACAGTGACAGAGTGGCAGACAGGCAGACAGACAGACTGTGACAGAGAGACAGAGAGAGAGAGAGAGAGAGAGAGAGAGAGAGAGAGAGAGAGAGAGAGAGAGAGAGAGAGAGATAGAGAGAGAGAGAGAGAGAGCAAAGTGCACATGTCTGAATTAACAGGGTCATGTTTTGCATAATGCAATTTAAATGTAAACTGTGACAAGTGGGGTTTGAGCCGTGGACCTTTGGCACATGAGACTAACACTGTATTGATCAAGCTATTCAATCCACAGCCTTGGTCAGTGAGAAGGGAGAATCCAACAAAACAAAACAAAACAAAAGAGGGAATGAAGTACATCATACATTGAAAACAACTACTCTCAATAAGCGTTTCATTTAACAATTGCATGTTTATTCATTGATACAGTCATGTTGTGTGTAATGCAATTGAGTTGAGGTCTGCATGAGGTGAGATTTGAACCGGCGACGCTCTGGTATCAAGGCAGATGATTAAGCCATTGGGCCAACAGACCCGAACTGATGAAAAGGGAGTTCACACACATGACACACTTTCACGCAAATTGCTCAGAAATACTGGATTTAAATGTTTTTCAAACTGCTCAAAATTGCAGACAATCTAAGGGCGGAGTTTACTGGTTAACAATTGCACATGCATTCATTGATACAGTCATGTTGTGTGCAATGCAATTATAATGAATTCTACATGACGTGGGATTCTAACCAGGAACCCTGTGGTTTCAAGGCAGATGATTAAGCCATTGGGCCAACAGACCTGTACTAGTGAAAAGGGAGTTCACACACATGACACACTTTCACGCAAATTGCTCAGAAATCCTTGGTTTAAATGTTTTTCAAACTGCTCAATATATTTCGGAATGGAAACTAGTGGAAAATAGTCGATCTACAAGCTCACAACGCGTTGCTATCTAAAAAGGTGTGAGATTGTAGATCGGCTATTTTCACAAGAAAGTATGTCATACATAAAAAAAAACTACTCTCAAAAGCATTTCGTGTTATTGTCTAAACATTGCACTTGTCTGAATTAACAGGGTCATGTTTTGTACAATGCAATTTAAATGTGAACTGTAATAAGTGGGATTCGAACCAGGGACCTTCGGCACATGAGACTCACACTCTACTGGTGGAGCTATCCAATACACAGCCTTAGACAGTGAAAAGGGAGAATCCAACAAAACAAAACAAAAGCGCGAATGAAGTACGTCATACATTGAAAATAACTACTTTCAAGTATGCATTTCTCGTCATCTTTAAAAATTGCACATGTATTCATTGATATAGTCATGTTGTGTGCAATGCAATTATAATGAAGTCTACCTGAGGTGGGATTCGAACCGGCTACCCTATGGTTTCAAGGCAGATGATTAAGCGATCAAGCTATTGAACCAACACACCTGAACCTGTGAAAAAGGGCCTCAAACATGTATTTGACACAGTTTCATGCAAATTGCTCAGAAATCCTGGATTTAAATGTTTTTCAAACTGCTCAAAATTGCAGACAATCTAAGGGCAGAGCTTACTGGTCAAAGTGATACATGTGTTCCTCATGAGTCAAGGCACATGTGTAAGCAGGTTTAACGGCTGTCGGCCAAACGAGGCATGACTTTTGCCTGTTTAAAGTTTGCATTTTCAAAAAATTGCTATAGCGCCCCCCTTTGACCAATTGGAGTAAGATTGGTTTCAGTGATACTTGGAAGGACCCTCTACAATATTGCAAAGTGTCAAACAAATGTGAGTCTGCATGTATGTGTTAGGGGCAGATGAATAATTTTTAAAAAGCTGCAATTTTCATTGGCTTATAAAAGCTTAACGTTTTCACTTATGGAAAATCCGCTTGGTTACGTCTGTCGGCATTGGTCCAAAGTTCATGTGTATACAGTTTCGTACAGATTGCTCATAAATCCCAGGAGGAGTAGGCTTTTTACTGCTTTTTACTGCTTTTCATAGAATTCGAAATGGTGGGAGATCTAAAGGTCAGAGGTCAAAAGTCAAACAGTGAAAGTTGTTAGGCATGAGGAGACGCATGTGTGTATCAAAGTTTCATGGCTGTAGGTGAAACAGGGCATGAGCTGTACCTGTTCAAAGTTGGCATTTTCAATTGAGTGCTACAGCGCCACCCTTTGGCCAATGTTTGTGAGTTTCGGGTTTTCGCCGTTTGGCATAGCCCTCTACCATATTGCCGAATTTCATAAAAAGTGACCACGCGGTTAGGCCAGAACTGGCAAAACCGGCGGAAGATCATGAACTCTTACAGATGTAATAAGGCTTCGAGCCTATTGGCCTCGAAACCTTAATAACAGTGGAATACAGTGGCTGGACTTGTCCCTAAGGAAACTGACAAAGCACATTAGGTTACCAGCCCCAAAAGCACAATCAGGGTTTCCGCTAGGCAATTTTTGACCGACAGCATTATATTTTTCCGGTCAAATAATCGGCCATATTATAATTAACGTCACATGCGTGTTTGCAGATATGTGCACCCAACTGATAATTACACCTCGTTACGTTAGCACTGCACATCTTTCCATGTATAAACAAACTAATACATGTTTTGGACTTTACATCTGCCAATGTAAAGTCCTGCCAATGACGTCTTTTGACGGCCATTTTCAGTGTGCCATTAGTGCCAATGACACCTTTTGACGTCTCCCCAAAAAAAGATTTTTTTTATCTCAAAGGAACTAGGAGAAAACCATTTTCGAAAAGTTTTTGCTCCATCCACTTCAATGTTAAAAGTGAAACGGAGAAAAAAAACATTTTTTTCCTCCCATTGTAAATGCTGTATTTCTGAGTGAGGCATGGCACTTTCAAACATCAAAAACAAATGTCAACGAGGTCACAATGACCTCGTTGAGATTTGTGAAACCACACCTGAAGTGACTCAGTGATTAGCAACCATCAGGGGATCAATCACACTGAAGACAAACACTCTATGACCAATTAAAAAGGTAAAATAATAGCCTATTCCTTGGCACAGGGATCAACAAGCTTGAAAAAGCCTGGCACTGAATGAGTTAATATGCTAAACCTCCCACATAGCAAAAAAGACCTGGCAAAGTTATGGCCCGGATCATGCTGTTTGTCATGGCCCACTCGGAGCAATGGTCTATACCCCCTGGTCTGGCGCCAGATTGGTTTGCCAGAAGCTCAGACATACATGAACCGTATATGGGCCAGCTGTAAAGGGCCACACTGTGCTGACCCAGTGATGAGCCAGAACATAGCAAAAAAGACCTGGCAAAGTTATGGCCCGGATCATGCTCTTTGTCATGGCCCACTCGGAGCAATGGTCTATACCCCCTGGTCTGGCGCCAGATCGGTTTGCCAGAAGCTCAGACATACATGAACCGTGCATGGGCCAGCTGTAAAGGGCCACACTGTGCTGACCCAGTGATGAGCCAGAACAGTGTTTCCACTGCTGGCCCAAACATGGGTCGCCAGAACAGGGCCTGAACAGTGTTTCCACAGCTGGCCCAGACATGGGTCACCAGCACAGGGCCTGAATAGTGTTTCCACAGCTGGCCCAGACATGGTTGGCCAGCACAGGGCCAGAGCACTGTGTCCATACTTGGCCTAGGCATGGTTGGCCAGAACTAGCCCAGAACAATGTGTACATAATTGGCCCAGATATGGGTCACCAGCATAGGGCCAGAACACTGTGCCCACAGCTGGCCCATACATTTGCCAGGACAGGGCCAGCTGTGGACATAATGTTCTGGCCCAAAGCTGTCAATCCTTAAAGGAGAGATCCTGACTACCACCCCCCCCCAAATTAGACCTTTGTCACACCCCATTCTACAGTTGACTTTTCATAGATGCTCCTGTTCTGAGATCTTGCCATACCTTCAACCCTAAAATGAGACAATTGCCATCAGCTATTGTGCCTATTTCTCTTTCTCCAAACTTATTTTTTTCTTCACAGATCATTTATTTACCACCTGCTGACATGTCAGGATCCGTTTTTGTCCCAACTGAACTGCCATTGATGCAGAATGGATCAGTAGAATAATCGGTGATTGAAGAAGGATCGCCCTGTAGAAAGCAGCAAATACTGATCCATTCTGCATCAATGGCAGGTATGAAGGGCCAAAAAAACAGATCCTAACATGTCAGTAAGTGGTAAATAGATGATCCATGAAGGAAAAAAAAAAAGTTTGGAGATCGAGAATTAAGCACACACTAGCGGAGGGCAAATGCCCCATTTTAGGGGTGAAGGTGTGGCAAGATCTCAGAACAGGAGCACCTATGAAAAAAGTCAACTGTAGAAGTTAAGATGGGGTGTGACAAAGGTCTTATTTAGGGGGGGTTGTGCTTTAGTCAGGCTCTCTCCTTTAATCAAGCCATACTAAATGCCATACACAGGCTATAATTGACTAAGATAAAATAAAAACAAGCATAAAAGTTTTCTGCTTTTTTATTATTAAACTGCAAACCATGTGAGGCAAATGCGTGTATGAACAATGCAGTCAACATTTGGAATATGTGAACAATGCAGTTAACAAGAAACTGTAAACTGAAAAAAAAAGTAGTGCTTTTTTGCTGAAGTGACGATCCTCCCTCGCCAAAATTTAACTCACAGAATTTGACGTTCCGAGTCAACAAATCTCATCATGTCCATTATACATTTCCGATGTGACAACTGTGAGTCACAAAGAACTGTACCAGGATACCCTCATCCACGTAGCTCGCACCTCCCTCAGAACCAAGGTTCACGCAGAGATGGCAGACCTCCTCCACGAGGCTGTTGTAGATGCTGTTCTGGCCATTGCCAGAACAGAACTGATGAGATCCGAGTCCTGAAATCAAAGCAAACATAAGAATGTTGTTCTTTAGTCAAGTGGCTTAATTATTGGTAAAATAGTAAATAAATAAAAACCTGTGTAAGAAAAGAGGGGGGAAAACGCAGCATCAAAGTGAATTTATTATTTAGGCTTGTATACCCAAGGGATGCGGTGACCTAGTGGTTAAGATGGTCAGGCTTGTTACCGAGAGGTTCCCAGTTCGACTCCCCAACACGACACTAGGTATGAAAATCACCGGGTGATTAACAATCCTGCAGGGTCTGGCAAGAAATAAGTTACTGCAACTTAGTCCAAACCCTGGGTAAATAACGATTTCTTCCTCTTCCTCTTCCCAGGAGTATTTATTTTTCTATGTAAAAAGAACTTTGTATGTACTTTATAAATAAAGCACTTAAAAACTTAAGCTAGTGATGGTACACCATATTATCAATATTGGCAGACATCTTAAGTAGTATATTAAAACACAATTCCTACATACTGTAGGCTATATGGGGGGGGGGGGGGGGGGGGGTAAGTAATTTTTGGTGGCGCTACCTACTGAAAAGTTAAGTGGCACCAGTGAAAACGTTACGTCTGGAGCCGTGACCCCATCCCAGAACTAACTGTATCTACGCAAACACACCATGTCTTTCTAGACAAGACTCACTCTGCATTGGAGCTCCTTCACATGCGCCTGTCTCTGTCTCTTCTGCCCCCACCTCCACCTGACGCTGAAGCCCTGAAATCAAAGCAATCATAAGAATGTTTCTTCAGTAATGTGTCTTAATTATCAGTGCAACGGTAAATAAAACCGCAGTAAGGAAAAATAAATCCATTTTGTTTAGAACAAGAATTTGGAACTAAAGATGAGATGTGGTCATGACCAAAAGCACAAGGTTACAGGTACAAGCATAGATATAAATACCTAGATGCCTCATCCGGCAATGGCCGATGGACATTCTCAGTAATTAGCATACATGGTCGGCATTTTTGTTTCTTGGAGAAACTGGCCAATCACCGCGGGTCTTTCCCGTCACATGACAGAATCTACGGTGCGCTTGATGTGCTGCAGCACCATGCCCTGAGTGCACTGAAGAAACAACCCGAGAAGTCCCTGGAAAAACAAGGCTTTGATTGGCCTGTAGTGTCGCCGCCCATTGTAAAACAATAATGGATACTTCCGTGTTACTTCCTTGTAGCCGTCAAGGAAAATCTCATAAGGAAGTGTCATACATCACGTGGTTGCGTCCATAGAGATGCGCCATGACACTTTCGGTGGCATAACGTCTACCAGAAGTTCAGTGAATACATTGCAGTGGATGAGAGCCTTCTGGACAGCTCGTAATATCAAACATTATTTTCTGAACGAATGCAACCTTTGTGTTTTGTCATGAGCTCAAAGACTGGAGTCCTCATGCACGCGCAGTCATTATCATACCTTCAGTGTAGAGTAGGCTATTATTTTAGAACACACCCCTCTAATTACTCTTATTCTGATCAATCTGATTTTCTCATTTTCATTGCAAGTTCAATATATTTCGCCTTCACATCTGCACAACTTGATGTAAAATTGTTTCTAAAACAGCCTGTTTGAAACAATTTGTCTATAGCGCCGCTGATACTGTACAGTATCAATTAGACTATCTTAGATTTATTCAATCATTTGACATTATATCTTAAAATCTATAGCCTAGTTTGACTATCGACCCAACACTAATACTGATGAGCTCAGCCACTTATCATTATTCTACTGATGCTCTGCGAAGAGATCAAACGTGACATGTTTAGCCTAGATGTTGGTCCGATCGTTAAAGTTGATATTTGAATTAAAACGTTACTTTGTTTAGCTGAACATAAGCTGGCATATATTGCAGCTGTTCTGCAAAAAGGAATGGTCAAAACTACGCAAAAATATGTGAGCCAAACTTGTGGAAACATATTCAAAAATACTTTTTTCAATAGGGCTGTAACATAAGAAAATGTAGGAAAAGTGAAGCATTCTGAATACTTTCCGGACTGACTGTACGTAAACACCCCATCTTTCTAGACAAGACTCACTCTGCATTGGAGCTGTTTGAGAACCCCCTGTCTCGGTCTCTTCTGCCCCCACCTCCACCTGACGCTGGAGACCTGAAATCAAAGCAAACATCAGAATGTTTCTTTAGTCATGGGGCTTGATTCTCGGTGCAACGGTAAAAAAATAAATAAATAAAATAAAATGCAGTAAGGAAAACTGGAGGGAAAAAAAAGAAAAAACAAATCCATATTGTTTAGAAGAAGAACTTGGAATTTCAGATAATTTAAGCTCAGTTATTAATGGCCAGACAAGACCCCTATTCCAGAATGAACTGTATCAATGTAAACACACCATCTTTCTAGACAAGACTCACTCTGCATTGGAGCTGTTTGAGAACCCCCTGTCTCGGCCTCTTCTGCCCCCACCTCCACCTGACGCTGGAGACCTGAAATCAAAGCAATCATGAGAATGTTTCTTTAGTAATGTGTCTTAATTCTCAGTGCAACGGTAAATAAAACAGTAAGGGAAAATAAATCAATTTTGTTTAGAACAAGAATTTGGAACTAAGGATGATGTGCTCTGTGCTGAAGTGTGGGTCATGACCAAAAGCATAAGGTCACAGGTACAAGCAGCCGAAATGAGTTCAGTCACCCGAAAGACTTGGAGTACTGCTACTGCTCACTTCTTTGTGTCATCATTTCCAATTTCACTTGTTTATCCTGTATGAGTCATCTCTGATTGGATAACATTGGTATCTGACCATAACATGCATGTTCTGTTCACTAAACACCTGGAGAGACAGGGAGACCCCTGTTACTGAACACTTCATAGTAATTATTGCCATCCGAATATAGATATGTTTATCTTTTAATAAACAAAATCACTTACTGCACAATTCTTTAAAAAATAGCAGTAGCTATAGAATAGCAGTGTTCCTTCATGATTGACTAAATTAGCTTCTCAATTCTATATTGTATGTCCCAGCAAAGCTGTTAGAAGCCAATTTAAGATAAGGGTTAGCATTAAACAACAAACAAAAAGGGTTTTGTGTGTGTGTCTTCCCCGAGTAGAACTGAAATTCTTACCAGTTGGATTTTGAGGTCGGGGCTATTTTGTAGCCGCTCCTCCAGGTTTTCTAGGGATTGGGTATCAGCTAATGGCAGCAGATTTGGTTCAACACCTATGAGAATGAGAAAAGCTTTATCACATCACAGGTTTGCAGGTGTAAAACAGTGGGTGTATTTCCATAAAGAAAGGGAAGAAGATGGAGCAAGGGGAAGAGAGAGAAGATACATTTTAAAAAACAACAATGCATCTACATATTTACACAAGAATAAAGTAACTTTATTCTTTTAAGCCTTAGTCAATTTAAGACATTTAATGAATAGAGTAACATCCTCGCCTTTATTCCAACAGTCGATTCATTTGTGGATTATACAGTGAGCTGCACGTTTTAATTTTTTTCCTCCTTTTTAAAAAGGCAGTGAGCTTGTAGATCGGCGGTAGTGACGTGGCGCATCTAGTGAAAGCCGGAATTACACAATTTACATGTAAATAGGAAGTAAACGAGGGGGGGGAATGGCGTTCGGCCACAGATGGGATTAAAGCACTTCTTTATTGAAAAATATGAACTAATACATTGCACAAATACTCTGGACACCTACTTAACATTTGGGGCAAGCACCTTATGTTTTGCATTTCTACATGTTTGGAGACATACAGCTCCAGGTTTTACCGGTGACATTTCAGGGCAAACTGGGGGTGTGGTCACTAAGACTCTCGTAGATACGAAAGTAAAAGTCAGATTTGATAAAATACATATACGATAGTCTTGATCTAAGGCTATAGTGAAGCCACACTTTAGAGCGTTTGTCACCACGGTCCATATTTCAGTGACAGCATGCCTGTTGCTCACTCGCATCTAAACGCGGTGTGTGTGCGGTGCAGCGTAAATGAGTCACGCAGTCAAGTTAGATAAGTCCTGACAGATAGTCAAATACGTCTTTGATGATATATATGCCTTGTTTGAACGATTATTAGCACAGCAAGGAAAAAGATAGCGCAGAGATGCAACAGAATCAACCAGATTGAACTTACTTGCTGTGAAAATAACAGCTGCTGATCAGACAGTAATGAACTTCTCCCATGCGCTGGAGTCATACAACCAATGACAATCACAGCCCTGCAAGGAAAGAAATGTTTGATTAACTAACAATACAGTATATTCAAACTCTAATTATGTTTACAGTTGTCATATTACAATTCACCTTAAAATAAGTTATAAGTAGCTATATCATATCAGTGGTTCTCAAAGATTTCCATGTCAATTGTATTTGGCTTCAGATTTGAAAAGGTTGTGCGCCAAGGAACCCCACAAGAGAAGTGTATTTACACCTGGAGGAACCATCTCTAGAAACCCACTTTAAGAACCAACACCTTAAATGTACAGTGGTTCTCAGGTGGGGTTCAGCAGGGACCCTCAAGATTCCAAATGGACCCTTACAGGCCTTTAACTCTGAGAGTACCAATGGAACCAAATGGACCCTTACATATCTGTAACTGTGAGTGTACACATGTAACCAAATGGACCCTTACATATCTGTAACTGTGTACACATGTAACCAAATGGACCCTTACATATCTGTAACTGTGAGTGTACAAATGGAACCAAATGGACCCGTACAGGTCTGTAACTCTTACAGATCTGTAAGGGTCCATTTGGTTCCATGTATACTGTCAGTTACAGACCTGTCAGGGTCCATTTGGTTACATGTGTACACTCACAGTGTACAAATGGAACCAAATGGACCCTAACGTGTCAGTAACTCAAGAGTGTACCAATGGAACCTTACCTTTGACTTGCTTATTAAAAGTCCCCCCTGGCCTACAAAGCCCTGCAATATAAGTAAAATAAATATAGATTATTGAGGCAACTTCATGATAAACAGTAGAAAAGGCCACACACCTATGTATTCTATATACAAAAGGCAAGATACTTTGGTTTTAATAGCATGTTGTCTTTTAAAAAGTCCAAACAAACGGTTTGTGTTTACAAGGAAATACCTGTTACACTACAGGCTAACTAACCAACAGAATCTTACATTATGTGCAGCATATGTTGAGTCACAACGTTATTTCTCAACCATTAATGTTCAGACGTGATCTAAATAATTATAAATGCATAAATATACCTCTTTTTGCTGTTCTGTGTTCTGTCGACGTCTCCCACAGACAATCTCAGTCACAGCTGCTGCTGATTAGACAGTAATCAATTTGCCCGTTGGTTTTCCAGCTGAGCTGGTTATCCCATGCGCTGGAGTCATGCAACCAATGAGAGCACAGGACACGGGGGTGTGTTCTGAGGGACGACCAATGAGCGCAGGTTTTATCGGTTGTCAGGGAAACCATCACGACCAATCACCGCAGGCTCTTGTCTCTCAGGCAATGGGAATAGAGTAGGAGGGTTTTCATTTTTTGGCATCAAAATATACTTCAGTACTCAAAGTAAAAGTACTCATTATGCACAATGTCCCATTTTACAAGTTATCATGTGTATAAAATCCTTTGGAAATAGCAGATCTACAAGCTCACAACGCGTCACAAAGCGATGTGTTGTGAGCTTGTAGATCACAGTGGTGTAAAGTTAATAAGTGTATTTACTCACTGTACTAAAGTAACATTTTTAGGTATTTTTTTTTACTGGAGTATTTCCCATTCTCAATACTTTTACTTCTACTCCACTACAACTTAGAGACAAATAATGTACTTTTACTCCACTACAATTATTTGAAAACTTTATACTTAGTTACTTTGCAGATATAAATTATAATGAAAATAGCAGATCTACAAGCTCACAACGTGTTGCATTGGCGCCGTGTTGTGAGCTTGTAGATCTGCTATTTTCAAACATTTTAGTACTTTTACTATTGATACTTTAAGTATTTTGATGCCAATACTTTTGTACTTTTACTCAAGTAACAATTTGAACACAGGCCTTTTACTTATAACAGAGTAAAAGGCTCTGTCATTAACTGGGGACCCCTGGAACCCCCTCAACCCAGTTTGAAGGGTCCTTGATGATCTGCCTTACTTTTTACTGCATGTAGAGACACATATTGGTGTGGTGGGTGATTTCGGTAGCTTTATTGTTTAATGATTCTTGTGAGTTGTTGTTTTTAACTTTTTTTGTGATGTGTTGAATGTGAGAACTGATTCAATACTGTTAAACTGTCCTTGTTATTAAAATCATTCAGACTCCTCAGGAGGAACATGCGCTTTTGGGTCTTATACTGACACTCAGCTTCAGGGAGAACCATGCATGTCCACAGTGGTCAGAGAGCGCTTGTCACCTGCATATTTAAAGAATGACAGTCCATTGTTATTGCATGTGATTTTGTTTGTGTTTATGGAGAAGAGAATGTGGCAAGACACCCTGTGGGACCCCGGTATTTAAAACAATATTACAGGATGTCAAACCATTACATGCTGGAGTCTGTCTGAGTTACAGACCCATGTGGAAACCCCTCAAAGGAGGGTTTTGAGTTTTGATTTATTCATAGTTGACAGCCAATCAGGAGTCCAGTCCCACATGTGTGGGTTCTCAAAGCCTGTTATGGAACAGGTGTTCAAACTCTGAGTCATGTGTCATTTTTTACAGAGACAGCCGTGTTGCAGTGCCGTTTTGGAGTATAAGAATTACATATTTTCATAAGGACTTTGTTGCTTAGCTCATGTACAGCTGATGTTCAGGATACTGGCAAGTGCATGTGAGTATCAGTTCCACGTACAGTTCCATTGGAGAGTGTCTGCACTACTGTTTCTTCTTCAGGAGTGTTTGTCATCACTGCCATTCACTTTGCTGCATTATCCACGTTACATTCGTGGTGAACGGCTTTGTGCAATGGAGCGAGGTGGGCCACCTCCCACTCAACCCCGGCAAGACTAAGGAGATGCCGGTGGATCCCCGAAGAAGCAGGAAAGGTCCCACCAGTACCCAGCATCATCAAAGGAGAGTCGGTGGAGCTGGTGGACAGCTACAAATTCCTGGGCGTGCACCTAAACAGCTCGCTTGACTGGTCCGATGATGCCAATGCACTGCACAGCAGAAGAAAGAGCAAGCTCTTTTCACCCAGAAGGCTCAGAGGGTTTGGGGGGGCGGGCAGGATCGTGGGTGCCCCCCAGGAGGGGGTGGAAGAGGTTGCCATGGTGCGAAGAGCAAAGACATCCACATCCAAAACACAGCCAAATCTGGCAAACAGATCTGGCCCAGATCTGGCTCACTTATGGCAAGCCGGTTCCGGCATGACAAAAAAACGGACCGTGCGAGGCACCGCGCTACGGGCGCTAAACTGTAGTCAAAATAAACTAAACTACGTCGCTACTCACATAAACAAAGGTTCTTATGCGTCCTTCAATGTCGGAAAGTGTCAGAACTCTTAGCACTTCCCCATTGACTTTCAGTGGTAGTGTGCTGAGTTCCGACATGACATGGTAGTTCCGACATGGCATGGTTTGTTTTCTGCTCAAAATAGTCTATTTTACAGTGTGGGTGGGGTGCTGAGAGGTTACCCACCCCGGAGAATACACTTTCAAGGTCCACATGTCGAAGAGTCCTTGAGCAAGACTCTGAACCTTATTGCTCCTGGTACGCAGGTTGCTGCCTTGCAGCCTTTTTAATCCAAGGGACTTGGATAAATAAGGTGCCATATAAATGCACCATTTACCATTTAGGATTCAACACATCCAAGCCAAAGAGACCCCATATATGGATATAGCTGACCTGTTTTGACATCACAGTGTGACTCAACCAGCTCAGCAGAAGGGTATACATGCCAAAACGCCCATGTGCAAGGGCTCATGTGCATGCACCCATGTGCGCGAGATCGCCCTTTAGGGCTTGTTAATTATAAGGCTAATCTGGGCCAAATAAGCCCATAAACACATGCAGGCCAGATAGAAGTAAGGCTAACCTGTGTGCCAGATACAAAAATGATAAATGAAATGAACCCAAAACACATGTGGTCCAGATACAAAAATGCATAACGTGGGCCAAATGAACCCAAAACACCTGTGGGCCAGATACAAAAATGCCCAATGTGGGCCAAATGAACCCAGAACACATGTGGGCCAGATACAAAAATGTCTAATGTGGGCCAAATGAACCCAAAACACCTGTGGACCAGATACAAAAATGCCCAATGTGGGCCAAATGAACACAAAATACATGTGGGCCAGATACAAAAATGCCTAACATGGGCCAAATGAACCCAAAACACCTGTGGGCCAGATTGTAAAATGCCTAACGTGGGCCAAATGAACCCAAAACACCTGTGGGCCAGATACAAAAATGCCTAATGTGGGCCAAATGAACCCAAAACACATGTGTGCCAGATACAAAAATGTCTAACGTGGGCCAAATGAACCCAAAACAAGTGTGGGCCAGATACAAAAATGCCTAACGTGGGCCAAATTAACCCAAAACACCTGTGGGCCAGATACAAAAATGCCCAATGTGGGCCAAATGAACCCAGAACACCTGTGGGCCAGATACAAAAATGTCTAATGTGGGCCAAATGAACCCAAAACACCTGTGGACCAGATACAAAAATGCCCAATGTGGGCCAAATGAACACAAAATACATGTGGGCCAGATACAAAAATGCCTAACGTGGGCCAAATGAACCCAAAACACCTGTGGGCCAGATTGTAAAATGCCTAACGTGGGCCAAATGAACCCAAAACACCTGTGGGCCAGATACAAAAATGCCCAATGTGGGCCAAATGAACCCAAAACACATGTGTGCCAGATACAAAAATGTCTAACGTGGGCCAAATGAACCCAAAACAAGTGTGGGCCAGATACAAAAATGCCTAACGTGGGCCAAATTAACCCAAAACACCTGTGGGCCAGATACAAAAATGCCTAATGTGGGCCAAATGAACCCAATCTATACTCGGCCCATATGCGGCTTGCCATCATGTAACCGGTGCCGTCATTGCCAGACCTGGCTCACATCCGGTCCACATACCACTTGCCGGAGTGATATTCTGCCGGAGGTCTGCCAGACTGCCGGAACGAAAACGGCATTTGGGCCAGACCAGTCTGCATAGGTTTTGCTACAGCTTATGTTTTGTTTTGTTAATGTTATGTCATGATGGTGCAAGGAAGGTTGACTAATTGCCTACAATGTGTCACCAACCTTTTGCCACTTTATCCATTGCAGACAGTCACTGTGCTTGCTTATCAACAACCCATAAGAGATCGGGTCCCTGTTTTATTATCGTCAATTGGGTCCGGCTTGGTTCAGATTCTATTACCTCGGGACCCTGGGTCTGTTTATCATAACACCTGAGCGAACCAAGACCCGTACTCAGCGCTGATTAGGAAGAGACGTAGACAGCTGTGTGAAGCTTGATTTTTGCTTCACTGCATGACGGTGTTGTTGCGTATCGAAAATAGCAGACTGAAGAAATAGGACTGATATTTTCAACGCGCGACACCATCGTACGACGCATAGGCTGATCTATCAGATAACTGCAGGGCATAGCAGTGCAGTCGGGAATGAAACCACACTGACATTAAGTCTGTCAGATTTAAAGAACACTTTAAATGATTATGGTAGTTTTTGATTATTGTAACAATACAAATAATAAATATTAATAATAGGCTAAATTGATAAAATACACCTAATAACAGCATTTTCCCATTCGGCCACGTTGGCTGGTGATGTTTATAATTAACGGCCAATTAAACATTTTATCGGTCATTGGCCGGTATATTTCAGCTAACACAATATGATGCAACAAAAATGTATTAAAATACACATAAAGACACATACAGCACATAGAATGTATACTGTTTTACCATCATCTCCAGGTTTTACCATAATTTGGAGGTCATTCATTCATTCATTTGTAAAACATGCATACACAAAAACATAAATAAAACTCATTTGAATAAAATACAAATAAAGCAGTATGTAAAGCTTCCCTATGTAACTTTTTCTTCTCAGTGGGGTCCCTGCTAGGGGCTTGACTGTATTACTATGTATAGGGGAGACAATAAGGCTGATACGGGTATTAGAGCTCTAGTGTCGGTAGGTAGGAACATCAAACAAGTAAGAGAGGATTCCCTATTTAGTCATTGTTTTGCCTGAGGACCGCCTGCCTATTACTTACTGTGTCACACACTGTTGTGTGCTGCAGGACTCCTCCTGCCTGATGTACATTCTTGTTTGGACAGTGGGCAAATTGGAGTTATTATAGTCTACTGGAAATGTCATGGACCCAGAAATGGTGTTTCCTATTAACCTTCATGATAGAAATGCCATCTATAGGCCTAGTGGATGCAATTCAACTTGGTTACTAATAGTTGCATGTTGAGCAATTTGCCTTATTAGCAAAAATACATACATTTAAAAAGGTTCAAATAAAAGAGACAATTTAGTGTTTAGATTTAGAGAGTAATTTCTAGTGTTTAGAACATACACGAAAACATTATCATGCCTTTATCATCATATTCATTAATAACACCACCATATATAATGGGGGGGGGGGGGTGAAGATTCAAAATGGTCAAAAAGTGGGTCAAGTTGGGTTACTTGAAAGGTTGTTTGTTTTGTTATTTGTAACACGATTACAACCATTATCATAATTGATGGTATTAGACAATAAATGACTGAAGGAAAGCAATAAATCCACTTAAAGTTAACTCAGCCTCACACTCAGTGGCCTTCACCCTCTTCATCATCTCTCTCCTCATTCCCTTCAGTCTCCTCATCTCCTTTGTTTTCATCTTAATGAATAATACTTTATTAAGATGAAGTTGAAGTAGTATGAAGTTTTCAGCTTCAACCAGCTTATTGCTGCTCAGGTGGTCAGATTGAGCGCAAGGGATAGTCAGAGGTTAAAGGGATATTACACCCCCAAAATGACTTTTTTCTATCGATTAGTCACCCCATGGAGACTTAAATTCATGGATATTTGTTAGTTTTTGTCACATTCTTAAGCCAATAATTTGATGACCGGCAGCGGTTCCGGTAGGAGAACCGCTGCCTACCGGTCCGTTGGTCATGACTGCGAAAAAAGACAAAAAAACAAATTGGGGGTGAACTATCCCTTTAAGTGTCTTGCTTATGGACACCTCAACACATTGCCAGGGCCGGGAATCAAACCTTCTTCATGTTCGTCCATCATAGTTGATGATGACCATGACACGTCCCATGGCATGTCTCAGTTTGTTTAGTGTTGGTGAGTGTGCAGATGACTGAAAAGACCAATCTGAGCCTGGAATACTCAGATTGGTCAGAGAGCATGTAGAGCCCTGAGGGACAGGCACAGTTTCTTTCTTGGATTTGCGCTGCTGCCTCTTTAACACAGGTCAGGAGCTTCTCCTGCTCTCACAGAGGACTGCACCTTTCTGGAACTTTCTTCTCCAGGCAGGCCGTTCCTGGGATAGGTGTTCCCAGTGTTTCGGGTCAATTTCAAAGCTCTTCAAGGAGGAGAGTGTCCTTGTAGTTCTTTTTGGGACGACCTTGTGCTTGTTTGTCACTTTTCAGTTCACCAAAGAGTACCAAGAGTACCAATATTGGGTCCAATATTGGGTCCAATAGAATTGAATAGAGCAGACCAAAAAGTTATGAGCAGGCGCACAAACGGTAGATGCACGCGTAGTAGCATTATAAATGCGGAAGTATCGCATTCTCAGATTTGACCACCAGGCGACGGCCGCTTCACTGTTCTACCATGGCTCTGGGAGCCTGCTCTATACTGGGAGGAACTTGTATAACTTCCTGATCATGTGACGGTCAGGTGCAGTGGGTGCACCATTTGCCTTGATTCCTACATTATAAGTCTTCCTCTCACACAACATCATGCAGAGATGGGATACTCTGTACTTAATGTTATTCTAAATAATCTCTCTCTCTCTCTCTCTCTCTCTCTCTCTCTCTCTCTCTCTCTCTCTCTCTCTCTCTCTCTCTCTCTCTCTCTCTCTCTCTCTCTCTCTCTCTCTCTCCCCAGAGTCTGTGAGGTTGGTGAATGGGACTAGTTTGTGTTCAGGCAGAATGGAGGTGAAGGCTAATCAGTCGTGGGTCTCAGTGTATGAAGGTGACTTTGATCAGCAGGACGCAGAGGTGGTCTGTAGAGAGCTTGGCTGTGGGGGATATTCAGTCATCCAGGGGACACTCGATGGAGAAGTCAAGGCTCCAATGTGGAACGAAGAGTTCCTGTGTGAAGGTAATGAGTTGGTTCTCCTGGACTGTGGAACCTCAAACTCAACTAGAAACACCAGCTCACCTGACAAGACTGTTGTACTCACCTGCTCAGGTAAAATACAAACTATACTTTTGAATATATATTTTATTATAATAAAAATATTATTACTCTTTAAACATTTACTCTCTTGACTATTTACAGTGGTTGATGATGTCAGGTTGATGGGAGGAACCAGTAACTGTACTGGTACACTGGAGATGAAACACCAGGGGGAGTGGAGGCCAGTGGATGGTGGGTTTCGCTGGAACCTGAAGTCATCATCTGTAGTGTGTACACAGCTGGACTGTGGCTCTGCTGTTTCAACAGAAAGGAGTTATTGGTTTACACATGAACCTGTGTGGAGGATTACACCTTACTGTGCTGGTTCTGAGTCTTCTCTGAGCGACTGTGTCGTAATGGAGACTTCTCATATCACACGGAAAGGTTTGATAACAGGCAGACCCACAGTGATCTGTTCAGGTAACTCAACAATGACTTAAACAACAACAATCTTTTCAGTCTAGTCCGTCCGTCCGTCCGTCCGTCCGTCCGTCTGTAGACAGACACACAGACAGACACACAGACAGACAGACAGACAGACAGACAGACGTGTGTCTTCCTGTCCATCCGTCAATCTAGCAGTGTGCATATGTTTTAGGGACTTGTGGAGACTTTTGCTCTGTTGTAAGCTCTTGAGGGAGATATGATGATGATGATGATAATGATTAGCATTGTTCTCAGTTGGTACTGTTGCTCTTTTCTATTTGATAAACTACCAATCTTTCGCTGTGTGTGTTTAGGGATTCAGTAAAACAACTTGAATCTGTGATCATTTTAGAATTCCACTTGCATCCATAATGCACTCATGTCTCTCTGTCTCTCTGTCTGTCTCTCTGTGTCTCTCTCTCTCTGTGTATCTCTCTCTCTCTGTGTCTCTCTCTCTCTCTCTCTCTCTCTCTCTCTCTCTCTCTCTCTCTCTCTCTCTCTCTCTCTCTCTCTCTCTCTCTCTCTCTCTCTTCAGAGTCTGTGAGGTTGGTGAATGGGACTAGTTTGTGTTCAGGCAGAGTGGAGGTGAAATCTAATCAGTCGTGGGTCTCAGTGTATGAAGGTGACTTTGATCAGCAGGATGCAGAGGTGGTCTGTAGGGAGCTCGGCTGTGGGGCTCCTTCAGTCCTCCAGGGGGCGCTCTATGGAGAAGTCAAGTGGACCGAACAGTTCCACTGTGCAGGTAATGAGGCTGCTCTCCTGGACTGTGAAACCTCAAACTCTACGAGAAACACCAGATCACATGACAACTCACATGAATAGTACATTTTTAAATTAAAGTAATGGTCTTTTTATGGTCCCTTACTTGTCCCTGTACAGAGTCTGGTGATGTCAGGTTGGTGGGAGGAACCAGTAACTGTAATGGTATATTGGAGATGAAGCATCAGGGAGACTGGAGACCAGTGGATGGTTGGTCTGACTGGAACCAGAACTCATCATCTGTAGTGTGTAGACAGCTGGACTGTGGCTCTGCTGTTTCAACAGAAAGAAGTTCTGGTTCTACACATAAACCGGCCTGGAGGATTACATCCTGTGTTGGGTCTGAGTCTTCACTGAAGGAGTGTGGAACAAAGATGTCAACTACTTCCTTCTACATACTAGAGGTGATCTGTTCAGGTAACAAATTACTTCAACTACAGTAATATTTACAGTGTCTTACAAAGCCTTGGGAAACACTTCTGCCTGATCGATGAAGCCATTGGAGTACTGCCTATTATTATATATTTATTCCTTCTCTTACTCGATATATTATTATATCTAGGATTTTGCTAAATGTTTTTGCGCAACAAGTTCCAACAACATTTAGCGGCTTGCACTAGTACGAGTTAGTGAAAAATAGAACCTTGTTTCTTTATTCTTGAATGATTTTTGTGTAAATAACACGTGGGGTTTATTATTAAGCAACATGATATGTTCTGATGGGGCGCTATGCCCTACTGTCATGTTTAATGTGTAACACATTGTAGCGTGCATCTTGAACAGAGTGCATGATGTCTCTGGTCTTCTTTTTTTCCATTTAAATATGTGTTAAATATGTTTTTTTATGATCAGCCAGTGTCAGACAAGTCTCTCTCTCTCTCTCTCTCTCTCTCTCCAGAGTCTGTGAGGTTGGTGAATGGTTCTAGTTTGTGTTCAGGCAGAGTGGAGGTGAAGTCTGATCAGTCGTGGGTCTCAGTGTATGAAGGTGACTTTGACCAGCAGGATGCAGATGTGGTCTGTAAGCAGCTTGGCTGTGGGGCTGTTTCAGTCCTTCTGGGAGCGCTCTATGGAGAAGTTAAGGCTCCAATGTGGACCGAACAGTTCCAATGTGCAGGTAATGAGTCTGCACTTCTGGATTGTGAAACCTCAAACTCAACTAGAAACACCAGCTCAACTGACAAGACTGTTGGACTCACCTGCTCAGGTAAACTAAACTACACATTTCGGTTTGGATTGTTATTTCATACTGAAAGTTTTTATTTTGTACTGGTTATTCTCTTTTCTTTTTTTGTCTCTGTACAGAGTCTGAGGGTGTCAGGTTGGTGGGGGGAACCAGTAAGTGCATTGGTATACTGGAGATGAATCACAAGGGAGAGTGGAGACCAGTGGATGGTTGGTCTGACTGGAACTTGAAGTCTTCATCTGTAGTGTGTAGACAGTTGGACTGTGGCTCTGCTGTTTCAAGAGAAAGGACTTCAGGTTCTACACATGAACGTGTTTGGTGGATTTCATCTTCCTGTGTTGGATCTGAGTCTTCATTGAGTGAGTGTGGAACAAAGGAGTCTGGTAATTCTACTGCCAGACTGGAGGTGATATGTTCAGGTAAAGAAATACTTACATAATGACACATTTACATTCTCTTATCAATCTGTCTGTCCGTCCGTCCGTCTCTCCGTTGTGTTTATCGTTCTGCTATTTAAGCCAATCACCTCCGTCTTGTTACAGATATGCTGTTTAAGCCAATCATCACGTTCGTACCCTCCATAAATGAGGTTTCTGAGGGACAGCAGCAGGGGCTGCAGGTGATGAAAGGTTCCAGCTTTACCATCAGATGCTCCATTCAGCCACAGTACCCAGGAGGCGTCTTCCACCTCACCTTCACTGGATCCAACACAACACACACCTACACCCAGCCAGCTGTCAATCACTCTGACAAATTCCCGTTTCCTGCAGCAAACCTCACTGGATTCAACACAACACACAACCCCACTGGACCCAACACAACCTACAACCCCACTGGATCCAACACAACACACAACCTCACTGAATCCAACACAACACACAACCTCACTGAATCCAACACAACACACAACCCCACTGGATCCAACACAACACACAACCTCACTGAATCCAACACAACACACAACCCCAATGAATCCGAGTCAACACACAACCCCACTGAATCCAACTCAACACACAACCCCACTGAATCCAACACAACACACAACCCCATTGAATCCAACACAACACACAACCCCATTGAATCCAACACAACACATAACCCCATTGAATCCAACACAAAACACAACCCCACTGAATCCAACACAACACACAACCTTACTGGATCCAACACAACACAAAACTACACCCAGACAGCTGTCAATCCCTCTGACACCGTCCTGTTTCCTGCAGAAGACCACACCCACCAAGGGAACTACAGCACATCCAACACAACACACAACCACACCCAGTCAGCTGTCAATCACTCTGACAACTTCCTGTTTGCCGACTTCCTGTTTCCTCCAGCAAACCACACCCACAACGGAAACTACAGCTGTACTTATCACATCAATGTTTATAATCATAACTTCTCCTCTAAGAGCGATGTCCTCTCTCTCACTGTCACAGGTATGAACTTTTCCAATCAAAATATGAAACTCAATCAATCACAATTCAATCAGAAATGTTGAGCAAATCACTTCAAATACCCATTTTTATTAGAGCTGTTTTTTTTTGTTTGATTTTGATGTTCTAACATATTTCTCACACAGCGTCTCATCTGACACCCAACATCATCAAATGTACAGTCACAGTGCTGGTCCTGTTGATACTGATAATTAGTGGCCTCTATCGTCTCTGGAAGGTAATAATTATACATTTTTATTCAACACAAGAATGGAATGTAAAATGAGTTACACCATTTGTATTTAAGAGAGATACATCTGATCCAGTAAATTAAAGTTGGGTACTGCTGTGTTTCGCCAGGTCACCAGAAGGCGTCGTGCAGGAGCGACGGTGGTTTATTATGATGTAAGACGGGGGAACGTTGAGATAGTTTATTATAACGTTGCTGGTTCTGATGCTGAAGCTGCTGGACCCAGTGAAGAGACAGAATACCACCAGTATGAGGAGGTGGGTGTACAAGGAGCTTCTGAAGCAGCTGGACCCAGTGAAGAGACAGAATACCACCAGTATGAGGACGTGGGTGTACAAAGAGGTTCTGAAGCAGCTGGACCCAGTGAAGAGACAGAATACCACCAGTATGAGGACGTGGGTGTACAAGGAGGTGCTGAAGCGGCTGGACCCAGTGAAGAGACAGAATACCACCAGTATGAGGAGATAGACCTCCTTGGAGGTTCTGAAGTGGCTGGAAGAGGCAGGAGACCACCTGTGTATGAGGTGGATCTCTAAGGAGTTCATGTCACATCCATCACATAACTGTCCATCACCTCAGGCAAGGTTTGAACATTTACACTGAACACAATGTACTCCGGTTTCCAGTTATCCTCTCTTAGGCTGCATGTGGAGATGGGGAGGTGGAGTCACACACCACCTGAGCAGCGTATGTGTCAATGTCAGACTGGTACACAAAACGAACAACACATACTGCTGTGTCCCCTCACACAAGAGGCAGTGGCTCAGGAGGTAGAGCGGCCGCTTGGGAAAACGGTTTGATCCTGGGTTCCCCCAGAGTTAGTGCCGTAGTGTCCTTGAGCAAGACTCTGAACCCCTAACTGCTCCCAGTGAGCAGGTTTGGTGCCTTGTATGGTTTCCTCCGCCGTCTGTGTGGGTGAATGTAATGCACATTGTAAAGCGCACAATATGGGAGTGAAGTATGGACATGAGTTAATTCAGCTCACTCTTTGTGGGCACTAACAGAGGAACACTGACTATATTACAATATGTTACATGCTTGTCTGTCACTTTTGGAGCAACAGAAAGCGCCTATTGCATGAGTCAAGGGATGTTTTTTGTTGTGTATTGCATCTTGTAATGTATTGTACCTTTTTATGTTTTCATTCATGGGTTTGTGATTGTTTTCTGGATCAGGGCCCACTTTAAAATCTTGAAAGCGTTCGCGGCCCACCCATCTGACCACTGGGTGGGCCGCGTGCATTTTCAGGGCGTGTTTATTTGAATGATCAATCAATCCATTGTGTTCCAGCTTGGCTCAATGGAACTCTTTGTTTCTATTTATCAGTGTCACAATGATATTTTCTTTTAAAGAAAAAATATGAATTTATTTACTGGGGACTCCTGCTCCCCAGGCAGGCTCTCTAACCATTCAGCTACGCTGCCCTCAATTACAATGGTCCTGCTTAAAACTGATTTTAAGCAGTTTCAATGTGACACAGAACAAGTATGAAAATAGTGCCTTTTTATAACGACCATTAGTAAGGACACATAACATGAAGTTCAGGTTGAAAGTCGTTGAAGTGCTCCTTTAATAATAATAAGATAGCATTATCATTTTATTGTCAATTACAGTCATAATATTGCCAGACTTTTTTGTTTGGTTCGTATTGTATTAAACAAGCTTGTTATGAGCATTAACCCTTATTGTACATAGTAATGGTATAGATGTGTTACTAGTTTTATATGATTTAATATCTATTTTAATAGTTTGTATTTTATCATTTCCATGTTATTACTTATCTCTGTTGTTGTATTAATGTATGTTGACTTTTGTTGATTTGAAGTTGAAGTGAACATTGGTATTGGTCCATTATGGATGACAGTGGAAACAAAAACGAGCACATCACTCAGTCTGTATAATGCAGTTTGCCAGGCGCACGGCTCACAAAGTTTCACAATAAGAAAATAACAGCCAGCACTCTGAAGTCCTTCGGGTACTTTTAATTCATTGATGCACAGACAACATATATTTCAGCGTCAAGCCTTCCTCAGTGTGTATAAATGAATTGAAAGTACCAGAAGTGTTAGGGATGGTGAGTGTGACCCAAGTGCACAGCAAGGAGGAGGCAAAATGGAGGATTAAAGCCCACCCGGGCGAGTTTATTAACAATAAGCTGAACAACAACGGGGGGAAGAGGGGTGTAGGGAAACTGGAGAGGAGAGGAGAAGCAGGGTCAGATACAAATTCACAATGAAAGTGTGCGCTGCCACTGTGTAAGGTGAACAGGCTAAGAGCTCTACTAAACTGGGAAACTAGTCAGCAAGCTATACTTTACCATACGAGTGGAATGGTTAGGATCTGACGCTGAGCTGCATGCCGGCCAGGCTCTTATAGCCTCTGGGGTGATTGCCAACGCAGGGCAGGTGAGGAGATTGGGGACTGGAGGCAGGTGTGCTGAGAGTGTACTTTTGAGCCCTCTGGGTGGTGCTGATGAGTACAGAGAGGCCACAACAGCAGGATGTGGAGGCGAGGGGGAGCGAGACGTACTGTAACAAGAAGTACTTCAGAGTGCTGGCTATTATTTACTCATTGTCCATTATGGATGAGCCTATAAGATCCATTCAAACCATTATGGATGAGCCTATAGGATCCATTCAAACCTTTATGGATGAGCCTATAGGATCCATTCAAACCATTATGGATGAGCCTATAGGATCCATTCAAACCATTATGGATGAGCCTATAGGATCCATCCAACCATTCAAAGACCATTGTGTTTTTTTAAAGCACAAGGACCTGAATGTTTCTTAATGACTGTAAAGTTCACCGTTGATTTGTCATCTGACAGCAGAGTTAAACACTTACATTAATACAATTATGTTATGTTTGATTTTTTTTTAAACTCAATAAAGATGAAAGTCCTTGAGGAAAATGAAGTGTCCCGTCTCTTAAATGTGTTTTGTGTTGTTATAACCCAATGAACCCTATTTTAAATGTGTTTTGTGTTGTTATAACCCAACGAACCCTATTTTATCCTTCAGCTATTAAAAAAATCACACCCTGTGTGAAGGTAGCGGCGCCTTTGATACATTTTGTCATCGATATGTGTTTATAATGTGTTTATAGCCATGTGTCACGTGAAGCTTGACCAATCACTTTGTTGACGCACCCGACCAATCAGAACGTTGACGCACACGGACAAAGTCAGGTATAGAGCGGCTAGCGCCGCTAAAAATCACACCCTGTGTGAAGTGAGTGGTGCCTTTGATGAGCCCCGTATTGACCCCCGTATTGATGTTGTCATCAATGTTTTTGGACATACATACATACATACATACATACATACATACATACATACATACATACATACATACATACATACATACATACATACATACGGACACACAGACAAAGCCACGTATAGGAGTGGTTGCCTTCGGCACCACTCAAAAACAGCAGATGTACAATCTCACAATACAATCCTATATTAATATTGGCTAATGAAAGGGTTAGGCAGACCTCTGATGTCACTCTGACACAGCCAAATATGGAGTGTGTTGTCTAACCTAAATGTGTCGTCATGGCATCAGCCACAAACAAATCAGTCAGCTCCGTATATGGGCACAAAAGGGGCATGCCCATTTATGGGCATATACTGATGATATCAGAGATCTCCATATATGGACATAAAGGGACAAGGACTGACAGATACTGTGTCCAGAGCCACAGATCCGACCTCTATGCCCACATATGGTCATGTCCATATATGGGACCGACCGACTTCAAACTCAGTGCGCCGATCCTACCAATATACCCATATATGGGCATATACTGATGACATAAAGGGACAAGGACTGACAGATACTGTACTGTGTCCAGAGCCACAGATCCGACCTCTATGCCCACATATGGTATATACCCATATATACCCATATATGGGCATATACTGATGACATAAAGGGACAAGGACTGACAGATACTGTGTCCAGAGCCACAGATCCGACCTCTATGCCCACATATGGTCATGTCCATATATGGGACCGACCGACTTCAAACTCAGTGCGCCGATCCTACCAATATACCCATATATGGGCATATACTGATGACATCAGGGATCTCCATATATGGGCATAAAAGGGACAAGGACTGACATATATAGTTATCTCCTTATAGGGACTACAAGGGACACAGACAGATGGGTACAATGGGTACTGTGACAAGGGAGGCATGCGTTAATCCGACAGACCTTTTCTCCGACTATGTGGCATCCGCGTGCGGTTAGGGTTAGGGTGCGGCTTTGGTTCAAGTTTAGTATTGGAAACGTCGGAGCGCTGCGCTGTCGGAGGAATGCGCTGTCGGACTAACGTACTGCACCCCTGTGACAAAGCCCCCAACACTATGACTCAGACATATTGGTCGGATCGGCGGTGCAACGTAAGTGTGAGTAGCTGCCCGTTCGAACTGTAGATGTGCCCAAACCTCTATTACTATGAAAGGGCCTTTAATGTAGTTTAATACTAACATTTCTAAGTATTAAACCCAGTTGGGGGAACAGGGGTAAAGTATCTGTCCATCACCGTGGAGTTTAGGGGTTTGAATACAACGTGGTGCATCCGGCTTGGCTGAGAATCAAGCACTTCCTGTGGTCCCGCCCCTCTTCGTGCCCATTTCGCCGTTGCTTGGTTGGACAAAGATCCTCTCTCTCCATCCACTACCCTTGAAAAAACATGTTTTTCAGTTTCCTCCTGTTGATATTTAATGTATTCAATTATAAATGTTGCCCTTTTTGTTGTTGTTAATTTTTAAACTGGATATTTTTAAAACTCAGCATAAACAACCAAAAGGAGGCGGAACCAGGGCAGAGCAAGGCAGAAGGAGCCTGCTGGTTGGTCGGTCAGGGACCAAACCAAGGCTGACAATGGGTACTGGGCTGTCAGCTAGGAATGTTGAACAGGAGGAGTAGGTCGGGGGCTCCTCCCTGGCAGGTGAGCCAGTAGGATACAACAGCATGTCAACCCGGTGGGGGTTCTGTAATGATTTTTCTGTACCTTCACACCATAAGAGATAAAGTTAAAATACTCAAGTAATAACCAAGGTGCAAGTTCAGAGGTTCTGTGAAATGGGGAGACGTTAAAACACCCTTAAAGAAAGTGACAGGTGATTTACAATTGTAATATCAAATCATTTATTATCCTTAAACTAAGTTTACAATTATTTCTGAGCCTATGAAACTATTAGAATGAATTATCAAACAAACAGTAAAGATACAATACCACTCAAATAACAGCGCGCTGGATACAAAAATCTCTCCCTCATCACAGAGTAATGATGCTCCAGACAGGGCGATATTTCTGCACTGAAGCATCCTTTCCCTATTCCAGCGTTACATCATAAAAACATTATCAATTAGATCTTGATGTTGGCTTCAGAGGACGAGGCTTCCTGCGGTTAGGTCACGCTGACTCCACACCTTCCCAGTCACAGGCCTCTGGACTCCTTCACCTCCCTTCGATGGTCCTACACTCCCTTACTTTTGATTGCGATAAGCGTCTATGAACCCTTTGTCTAAATAATTTGGCCAAGGTATATGGCATTTTTAGTTTTCTATTTCCTGGCTGGGAACTAACACTCTGACTTCTGCTGTGTAATTTTATGTCATTTTGATATCCATATTAAAGCTTTTAGTATATTACCATAAGAGTATTACAACAAGAATATACAATTGTTATGACCTAATATTACTTTTGAGGCATCCCTAGTGCCTGTATTTTCAGTGAAACATTCCTTTCAAAAAGGGAGTAAATGAGAGAGAGGGAAAGACAGGGCCTCTCTCACTATGATCTCCTCTCTTCCTTGGTAAACACATTTTCTTTGAATAAGGTTATAATGGCATAGTTAAACTAAAACTTAACACTTTTAGTCATACTAATGATTAAAATATACGGTATATATACAGTACACAGTATAATAGTCTATATAACACTGTGTGGCTTAAGTGATTAGAATAGCTGAACTTAAAGCAGTTATATGTTTAAGCAGCAGGATATAAACAGGAGCCACTATGTGCCCCCCTTTTTACTCTTCTAAATTCCTCCATTTATGCAGTTTTCTACAGACACATTCATTATACTTCTAGACTTTAAATCTAATTTTCCTAACAGTTCCTCACTGGCAGGTGAGCCAGTAGGATACAACAGTGCTTCCCCCCGGTCGGGGCTCCTCACTGGCAGGTGAGTCAGTAGGATACAACGGCAGTGACAAGCAGAGGGAGGAATTCATTGGCATGAAGTCTCAACGGTATTTATTGGCCGCTATATCCATTCATAATGCCGACTCCACTATTTGCGCCTTGCGTTGTGGCGGTGGCCGTGTTGTTGCATTATCCCCAAAATTGCTATTTTGCCCACACACACGTTTGGGAAAGTGTATAATGGAATCTAAAACCACCCACAATGCCAACTTGGTTTGGTAGAGCGCGCCTGCAATGGATGTCTGTAGACGGCCAGGGCGCACAGCGCGGCACAACATTCAAAGGCTGTGTTTATATAAGATGATAGTCTATTCAGACAATTTGTGCGTCGCGCAATGCAATGCTCTCCAAATTATACACACAGTTTTATTCAGATCCGTAAGAATGTTTTCTGTGTACATGCACGTAAATGATGTCGTCGTGTCTCTGAAGTTGTGTTGTGCTGCGGTGAACGGAACGTAGTGAATGGAATGTGGCGTCCCTGAAGAGTGGAGAAGTTGGTGTTGCCATGTTTGCCTATTTTTTTTTTCAGTTCTAATTCTCTAAATACTGTTCTTTAGTCACTGTGTTGAACATACCATTTTCAGAATGTGTTATATTACTGGATTTTATGCATCTTAAGGCTGTGATGATTGTCAAGGTTCATAATGTTATTGTGTCTTGTGTTATTGTTTTGTCTACTCCGTGTACATGTAACGATTGTGACATGTATTTATGTTGGGACCTCCTCTAAAACGAGATGGCACATCTCAAGGGGTTTATCCTAATAAAGACACTTGAATCTATTGTAAGCGGTTTAGGGGCAATATTGGTGGTAGTGTGTTTTTGGCGTTGGTTGTGAAAGTGCAGGTGGTTGTGGGAACGCGTTGTGAGCTTGTAGATCGGCTGTTTACCAAGAGGCAATGTTTATGTGTGAAGGTGCTTCATTTGGCGTTGTTTTCATAGACCTTGTTGCTTGTAGGGCTCGCTTCGTGTGGCCTTGTTTTCATAGACCTTGCTGCTTGTATCTCGCGCAAAAGCTGGCAACGCTGCGCAGTTTGATCTCCCATTGTTTGACACATTAACGCTAATAATAAGCTGAGATTTGATGAAATTGAAAAACGGGCTTCGCAGTTGCGTTCAGATGGTAATGGTCAATGTCTGTGTGCAAATTCAGATCAAGTGCTCCAAGCACTGAGGAGAACCAGCACACATTTTTGCTCACATTTTTTGCTCTCGCCAAGGTCGGTCGACCACAGAGGTTTGTCAAATTATAGGAGGATCAATAACATGTAGGTGATACGTATGTCTATCAACTGTGGTTTTATTGAAAGGCAATGTTATTTATATTTATTTATTTAGCTGTCAATGTTATTTCGCCTGCACACACACAAGCATTTGCAACATAATAGCAAGAATAGGAATACCACGATAACGCAATGGTGACTATGAACCAGCAACAGATTCCACATACCCAAAACCGTTGGAGGGTTCTTTTCCCAAGCTGAAATCTGTGCTTAAACTGCAAGGCTGCATGGCTGTATTGTTGAACACATACACAGCTTAACGTCGGGAAAGTTACACAACTCACTCGCCCAGGTAGTGTCAATAATACTAATCACCGTAATCGTAACAAAATTCAGAATCACAGCGCTGCCTGTTTCGGATTCCGCACGTTAAAGTATATTCATTCATTTGTTTGTCTATTTATTAACTGCTACTGTAGTCTTACCCTGCGGTACATGAAAAACTCCTGTTACAGTCATGGATCAATTTCAACCTGGTGTTTGCACTTTCTCCATTTACAGTCCGTGCATCTATATAAACGTTCAGATTTCAAATCTAAATTGTTTACCCTATGGCCACGGATGTTAAAATTATGCACGGGACTCTCAAAAGTACCCGTATATTCTGTATTGTTCAATAAAAAGCATTTTAATCCGATTGGTGGCCATTTTATCATAGAGTTATAATGTATCAGAGTGCAACACCTACCAACCGATAGGGTCGCTTTAGTTGAAAGCATATGGAGAAAATTGAAATAATGTCATGCACATTTTTCCAGTGCATAGCCTACTGCAGGCCTTGTTGACTAGATTTAGAAGAGATTTTGATGACTACATTTAGAAGAGATTTTTAAGCTATTGCTGCTGAAATGATTGATTGAGAGTTTGCTAGGCCTGGGTGTGACTAACTTGCACCAAACAGAGTGGAGTGGGTGGGGCTTAGCGAAGGGTCCATTAGGGGTTCAGTGTCTTGCTCAAGCTCACAGCCGGTCTACCATTATTTACAAGCAACTTCACAGAAAAACAAGCCCAATGTGGCTTATAATAAGCAGACCTGGCAACGCTGCAGACAGGGACAAAGGAGTGCGCACGATTGCATTGGGGATAATGGCTTGCGCAGCCTTCTCTTAAAAGGCAATGGCATGTGGCACGGTGATTAGTTTTATTAATGTAACGCCCAAACCACACCTATGCATAATGTAACGGGAAGTGCAGGTGTTTTGCGGGTACGGCAGGTGTCCCAAAATTGCAACTTTTGCGGGGAAACGCCCCTTCCGCAGTCCTAAATCCCAAATTAGTGGGTTTAGCCAGTTCGGCCCTTTATTGATAGTCTCGCGTGGCCAGACTATATCATGGATATGAGTCTAAGGGGCGGCATCAAAATAATGGCTCTGGATGCAATTGGTTAGAACTACAACCAACTACCAATTACAGTCTCCCATATTTGAATACTGGGCCCTGATTGGTCACCCCAGACTTCGGGAGCAGGAAATGCATTCACAACGGAGCGGTGTCAGACCGCCGAGGGCAATTTTTTTTGCACTGGCAGATTCATCTGGTCCCAGGCTACTATATTGAGCCCCTCGTCTCTAATGTTCTGGTGGATTTGTCCGACAATTGCTCACTTAAAAGCTAGGACAGATCCACCGGACTATAACACACACACACACACACACACACAGACACACACACACACACACACACACACACACACACACACACACACACACACACACACACACACACACACACACACACACACACACACACACACACACACACACACACACACACACACACACACACACACACACAGTATTCTTCTTGTAATTAGTGGAAGGTAAAGGCAGTTCTATCAGAAACTGGATAATAAAACTTATTTTAATTTACTATCCCTTTTCTTTTTTGTTTCCTACATTTAAAAAAATACAAATTATTTCAAAAGCTTTTCAAATTGTTCAAAAACAAACCACAAATTGATATTTCTTCCCCCCCAAAAAAATCAAGAAATTCCATAAAGAAATAGACCTTTAAGTAGTGAAAATAGCACAGGCTCACAACGCGTTGCAATGCGACACGTTTTCACTACTTTAGTGTGACACTCTGTTTAATTACGGCTTTATTTTACGGGGGAAAAAAATTATGGAGATATGAGGTTTCTGCCCGACACGATAGTCGGAATTTACAAAGAGCTTTGTTAATGAAACCCATCTGTAGCAGTGAGATTTGAATCATGTCACACACGCACACACGCACACACAGACACACACAATGCACACGCACACGTTCCACCCAAAAAACAAACAAACAATGCAAGCAGATTGAAGAGTTACGTTTAATAACAAAGATATCAAAGATAGAAACAGTTTCAGTGTCCAGTCATCTGTTCATTAACCCCTTCCTGTCTTGGTTTGCAGTTAAATTGGACGTCTAAGACATCTGTCGTCGGCATTGTATCACTACGACTCATTTTACATGATATTTTACTTTACGTTTAACCTTGAGCCTGAAAATAACAAATCTATACAAGTTCACAGTGTGTTGAGAGGTGTGAACTTGGCCATGTTGACTGCTCCGTCGCCCCCTAAAACCCCCCTTAAACAATGAATATTTATTCAAATATTAGAAGGACGGAAATGTTTAATAGAGGGGTCTTCAACGTTTTTCAGACCCCTTAGCTAAGAGACAGATGAAGCAGGGACCCCCACTACATATTGTATGAAATTGTGTTGCAGATTAAACTTTTCAATATATTTCTGCATAGACTTAATTGACAGCTCTATCATTGGGTAGCGTTGTGTTCGATTCATGGTAATGTGTATTTTCAGACAGTTAACCACTTAAACCCTCAAAACTTGCACTTGGTCTGCTCTTTTTTTCCCTCTACGCCAAACCTCTTTGCCAAAAATAGCCGATTGGCTATTTTCGTCTCAGAATAGGGATGCTGGGTTAATGGGTTAAAGATTTGGCAGCCCCCATGTAGTAAATATGAGGGCCCCCTAGGGGTCTTGGACCCCTGTTGAAGACCCCTAGTTTAATAGACTAGGCAACTACAATCACACTTCCCTAGCATCTTTCCTATTTCCTCCCACTTCTCTATAGCTCCACCCACCACCCTCCTCCCAAATATCTGTTATTAAAAATAAAAAAAAAGCCATGCTAAGGGGCCGTGCACCCAGGGAGAGCCTTGCCGCTTTTTGAGCTGACAGCAGCAGTCTTCCTTGTATTTCTAGGTGCGCTCCTCTTCCGAGCGCCGAGCATTGCGCAGATTCACACTTCAGCGATCCCGGTGTTATTTTTTGGGTGCAGTGCCCTGATATCCACAGTGTGGATTCCACACTGTGTGAACACTAAGGACATGATATCGACACTGTGTGTGAGCACTATGGACATGATATCCACACTGTGTGAACGCTATGGACATGATATCGACACTGTGTGTGAGCACTATGGACATGATATCCACACTGTGTGAACGCTATGGACATGATATCCACACTGTGTGTGAGCACTATGGACATGATATCCACACTGTGTGTGAGCACTATGGACATGATATCCACACTGTGTGTGAGCACTATGGACATGATATCCACACTGTGTGAACGCTATGGACATGATATCCACACTGTGTGACCACTATCCATGATATCCACACTATGTGTGAGCGCTATGGACATGATATCCACACTATGTGTGAGCGCTATGGACATGATATCCAAAGAATAATAAAGCATCTATATATGTGACCAAATTTGACTGGGAGACAGTCACCTAGCATTTTTTCATTTTCATTTTTTCATGTCATATGAAAGCAGGGAATCATATACAAAATAATGATATATTGGTTAATAAGATTGAGTGAATAGTTTTGAAACTACAGCTTATATAACTGAAGTCAAGTTAAAACTCTTCAGTAGAGAAAAGACCAGTTGAATGGATCTCATTCAAAGATTAGCCTGGGCAGCATATCTTTTCGTGTCTATGATCCGGTCGGGAGTGGAAGTAACTCTACGTCACCAGGCGCGTCATCCGCGTCATCAGGTGGCCGGACGGGCAGATCCGGAAAGACGTCACCCAAAAATAGGTCCGTCCTAATAAAATCCTTGATGCGGCATAGTTTAGCTTATTTTTTTAATATAAATGTGCGTGCACTATCCGGAGACTATTTAGCGTCTGTATTATTCCACGGGGAAATTCTATTCCATTTAAATAGGGATTGGGGAACCAAAACAAAGCGGCACCGCAAAACCGGATGGGCAGAATCCTGAAAGAGGATTCTTTTCTTTTTTTTCCAGTAGGCGTGGCCTAGACCGGATCATATGCAAGGGATAATGCATGGGGAGGTAGTCATTATTGAAATTTAAAGCCCGACAGGGCGATTGGTGGTTAATCGCCCTGAAGGGCTTTAAATTTCAATAATGACTACCTCCCCATGCATTATCCCGCTTATTACACGGCTACTTAATAAATATATAAATACATTTACCCAAAAGTAACAACAAAACGAAGTATTTCCTTGCTTACGGCAATGAAAGTATTCCATAAGTATTGGGCTGGGCGGACAAGTTTGCCTCGCAAAAACAAATGACGAAATGGAAAAAAACTCGCCCCAAAACACACTCGCCCCCCATTCTATTTACTGCCGATTTGCCTGTAATACCGCCGGATTTGCCCCGGGGCGACTATGTTTTGGGGCGAGCGTTTTGGTATTCCCGCGTTGTTGTGCCACGATAAACAAGGAAGTGCAGTGGATGAAATAGAATGACTTTTCGGTTATTGCATCGTCTATTTCTCACTTCAAATGTTTTCAAAAACATTCTTGAGAGCAACGTTTAGTTGTAAATGACATTGGTTGTTTGTTTACATGGCTGTCTATGTTGGATAAAGCATAAAATCAAGCAGCTCAGGTTGATATGAGCAGGTGTTCTGAGTCTCTGATTACACAGTTTCCTCGTCGGTCTCACCGGTCATTACCATCGGTCATTATCCAGAAATAATGACCGATGACTGACCAATCAGAATCGAGCATTCAACCAAGCCGTGTAATAAGGGTCTTTAATAACGCATACCAGGCTTTCCTCCGAGGTGGAAAGACTGGTGACGTGAGGTTATTCAAAGATAGTAAACAGGGCTATCAATCCCATCATGCATAGCGGGATTTGCATATCCTTTGTTTAATGGTTTAGGGTTAGGCTCTCTTTGTCATGTATGCTCTCTGAGACCAAGTGTTTGCCACTGCCCCCTGCTGGAACCGGCTGGTTCCAGTGACCAGGAGGTCTTAACTAAGATACCTTTTCACAACAGTTTTAACAAAATATGATTGTTTATACATCTTTATTTGACATTCTCATTAGACACAAGCCAACAGACTAGTGATACCTTTCAAAACGATCGGGTAAAAATCGCGGATTTTACCGCGATTCCACGATGTTTGGATGGAAACTGAGGATTTTGTTAGCAATGCTAGCACATGCTAGCTCTAACCTTATATTTTAATGCATGTTTATGCATTTATTTCATATTTGTCGATTTAAGCTCTGAAATTTCTGTCAGACATACTCTGGTATGTGAAGAGTGTAACTGGGCTATAAACTCATTTTGTGTAAAAAATGGGCACAAGCGAGATGACTGTCCTCCAGTCAAAAATGGTCACATATGGACATGATATCCAAAGAATAATAAAGTATCAATCTATGGACATGATATCCAAAGCACTGCTCAGCTCAAAATGTGTTTCTCTGTGGACACGACCCCCTCACCCACACACCTCTGAACATGTAGAAAAATCATAACCCAAAACAAAACATGACATTTACTAGAATAACCCCAAATAAAATAACATGACATTAACTAGAATAAATCATGAAATGACATCAACAGGGACACCTTGGGAGTCCAGCGGTTCCCAAACGTTTTAGCTCGAGACCCAAAATGACACATGTGATGTCTCCCCCCGGGGACCCAAACTAGTGAAAATAGCAGATCTACAAGCTCACGAAGTGCTACAACGTGATGCGAGCTTGTAGATCTGCTATTTTCACTAGTTCTTAATTATATTTTTTTATATGGAATTTCTTTGATTGTATTTTTAAATGTAAGAACATTCTTGATTCAATGATTTTTTTTAAATGTAGGGGTAAAGAAATATTATTTTGGACTTTTTTTTAATAAAAAAGATAAAAATAAAATTACTACTACTACTACTACTACTACTACTACTAATTAAATAAAGAATGGGTCCCGACCCAGTGTTTGTGGACCACTGCTGTAGACAACCACAAGGTCTCTCTGGTCCATTGATGGTAGCATGCTTCTGTTAAAGGCAGGTGACATGCAGGATATGACATCACATGCTAGTTGGTAGCCATAGTGCCTTAGCTCAGCGGTTCTCAAACCTTTGACCCCCCCAAAATACAAATATTTGAACTGGGGACCCCCCAAAATAATCATATTTGAACTGGGAACCCCCCACCCTGACTAGCACTTGGAATTGTAGGAGTTGAGGCATTACATGTTGTTCCACAGATACATGTGAAAATAGCTGAGGCATTGTAAGCTTGTAGATCGGCTATTTTCTAAATTGTTACCTCTTTCTTATGTAACATTTGGCCAATGTTTTTATAGTATAGTGTGTTGACTACTTATGATGCAGTAATGGTCTTGTTTTTATTTATTTATTCTTCATTTACAAGGTATTAAAAGACTTTTAAGACCTTTATTAATTGTCACTTTAGAAATGTGCAGATACCCTGTATACACGTATGCTGTATGTTGGTTTGTTTACTGTTGACTGAGGAAACAATGTTGCACATTAAGCTAATCATCTGTGGACCACCTTAGGGGGTCCCGGCCAACAGTTTGAGAACCACTGCCTTAGCTAGCTCTGTACTTTGTCCCACCACTGACCCCCCCCCCCCCCACCCCCACCCCCCAAAAACCCACACTTTCCACCTCCACACAACAACAACAACAACAATACAACATTAATAACAATAGAGGGGGAAAAAAACTAAACAGATTAGGTCGACAGAGAAGTCGATTTCTCATTGGTTGATAAATTCATGCATCAATATATTAATTTCCAAAAACCCTAAGCAACCAATCAGACACATTTGAGTCTTAAGCGAGGATTTCAAACCACCAATCACCATGTACAGTACAGTACGGACTGAGAGAATTCAACCAATCACCAGCTGACCCCGCCCGCCCCCTATAGGGAGAGGCGGGGTCTAGATCCTCTTGCTGCGGTTGTGATTGGTTCATTCCTGTCGGAGAGAAGAGGTGTTTCTTTAAGGAGTTGTAAACACTTCCTGTTTTGGAACGAAACAGACACACATGTTATTGTTACACAATAAAGGCACGCACGCGCACGCACGCACACGCGCACACCCACACACACAGTTAAAACAATAAGACCATTAGGGGGAAAAGGATTTTTTCAAATGCTAGTTTCCAGATGTAACGTATTTTATTGACTGGGGATGAAATGTTCATTATCAATATCACACCAAATACAAACCTTTTCTGGATCAGGGCCCACTTTAGAAACCTGAAAGCGTTCGCGGCCCACCCACCTGACCACGTCTAAACACGTGTCAAGTGGTCAGGTGGGTGGGCCGCGTGCATTTTCAGAGCATGTTTTATGTTAACTCATTTACTGCCAAGAACAACTTTAACGACTTTTTTCCCCATAGGCCCAGACTGCCAAGAACTACTAAAACGACTTTTTGAGAAAACAAAAAAAAAGATAAGATTTGTTTTTCTCACACAGAACCCAAGATATCGTGATCCGAAGATTTGCTGCTCCATTTACTTCTTGGTTAACTTATTACTTAAACATCCTGTATCTCGGCTCCTGTGTACTTTTTTCTTACTATGTATTTTTGCAGCCAGAAATAAGTTTGGCAGTGAATGAGTTGAAGGGATATTTCACTTTCAAAAAAATGTTGAGACATTTTATCGTCTACTCAGGCTTTTGTGTTTCACCCCAGACGCCCCCTTCCTATACAAACCCTTGTAACTTCAAACTCCATTTTAACCATGTTAGATTAATCGGAAACATCCGTCCTCGGTTCTGGTGACTGATGTTGTCCTTCTAATACGTGAGGAGACCGTGTTTTTTCAATTTCTTTTTTCATTTATTTTGAAGATTTGTTTCGGAAAATGAAAAAATGGATACAATAAAAAAAAAATGAAATAAATGAAAAAAAGTAATCGAAAAAACACGGCCCCTCACGTATTAGGAGGGCAGGATGGGTCACCAGAACCAAGGACGGGTGTTTGTGATGAATCTAACATGTTAAAAATGGAGTTTGAAGTTATAATGGGTTTGTATAGGAAGGGGGTGTGTCTGATAATGAGAATATCAAATATTTAAATACTGAATCAAGCAACTCAAAAACTGTCTGGGGGGTTCTCAAAAGCCTCAAAAGTAGCAGATCTACAAGCTTGAATTTGCGCCGTGTTTCCAGCTTGTAGATCTGCTACTTTTGCTATTCTTGAATTTGAATCCTGACAGAGACGACACGTACGATATGAAGATAATGTTGAAAAGGAGTAATAGGCGGCTGCAGTTATGATTTGACCCAAAAAAAATTGCAACAAAAGGTTTCTCAATGGTTTATTGTAGTATCAGGTGTACTTAATAACATATCAAAAGTTTACCAAAATCGGACCACTAGAAAGGTCCGATTTTCAAAATGGCCGCCGTCAGATCCTTAAAATACCATTACTCCTGTATTATTCATCCTAGACAAGTAATTTTGGTGCCTAACCCCAGGTTTTGGTGATCTTGGATCTAATTAGCATAATATAAATTATATTCAAGTGATTACAAGTATAGAATTATAAAGCAATTGGTTATAAGCATGGTTATAAGCATATTTAACAATGTAATTGGACATTTCTCCCTTTTCTACGTGCCATAATGCCCAGGATTGGTGAATTCATCACCTATACATGAATTCACTGTTGAAGCTTTCAGGAGATTTCTTTTGATAACAATAAGGAATAAATTCATTATTATTGGGTGGTACTGTGACATTTGTAAAAACATGGCTGTAACTCACAGACTGGGAATGTTACACAAATCTTGGAAGAAATTCCTTACAGAGAAGTTTCTTCACTATTTTGTTTGTAAAGGTGTCTGCCAAAAAAATAAAATAATAATCCTAGTCCCCAAGGGCAGTGGTTCCCAAACTGGGGATCAGCCCCCCCCCCCCCCCCCCCCCCCCCCAGATGATTAGCTTAATATGCATCATTGTTTTCCCGCTCAACAGTAAACAAACCAACATACAGTATAAGTGTATACAGTGTATCTGCACATTTCCAAAGACCTTTTTAATAGCAAATTGGGCAAATTCTCAAATATTACAGTGGAGAGAAATGGCCCCTTATGGGCCTGGAGAGGAAGACAGTACAGAGCTATCACAACGTGTATCTAGTGTCTGCTGTCTTGGGTGTCTAGGCAGGGGTGGTGGAGGAGTGTGGTGCGGAGAGGGTTCAGATTTGCTTGTCACAGACATCTTCTTATTCCTGAGATTGTAGTAGTTGTGTGTGGGGTTTTTGTGCAAAATGCATTTCACATGTCTTTTATTTTGTGATTGGTACTGCTATAGCAATAACCTTGAACCTTGATCTTTTTTCTGGATAATTTTAACATCAAGAAGGCATAGGAGACAGCCCATGACGCCCTGGGCTCCAATCTCCCATAGAATCCCGATCTAACCGACCTCCACGCTGTGTCCCTGCTGCTATCCAACAAACAAGCATTGCTTTCTGTATACGCCTAATGGTTAGACTATTTTTTTTGTTCTGGAGAGGGGAAAGGACGCTCTGAGCCATAATGATAAGTCACTATGTCACCGACTCTCCTGTGAGCCAGTCTGACATAGGGACACCCCTGTCTGCCTGACACACAGTCCTGCACAACATGGTCTTACAACCACCACTATGGGGGGTCCCTCCTCACTAACTATGGCCACTCACGAGTGCCATAGGGCATAGGAGCCAGCATGGAGGTCCACTTGGGACCAGTGGGACTATCCAGTGAGCCAGGCGACATAGGGACACTCCTCTCAGCCTAACGCATAAGCTTAATTTCTGCCTCCTCCTCACTCCGTCCTCCAGCGTGACTTAGAAATTGTTTGCATCCCAAATGCTAATTTGCTTTTGGACTTGCTGAGAACCAGGTGAGCGCAGGCTCCCTAAGCCACTTGGAGTGAAATATGGCAAGATACAAGTACTGTATATCTTTCATGTATCGTTTGCGGAACTGTCTTTGTTGAAATGCGTGGTGGCGTATAATTTCTCCTCCTCCACATGACAACCCTCCGAGCTCCGAAATAGTCCAGCAATCCAACTGTGTGACACGTCATAATTGCTGTCACTTAAAAATTACGCTTCTTGCCTCCTCACCTCCTGCCTCCGAGGCAGGGCTAAGGCGGGAGTGGAGGACTTGATGATGGACACTTGAATGTTGGAATTTTGCTATCGCGATGCACGACGTGGAGGTCTTATAGTAGAACTACCACCACAGGGGCCGACAAGCCCCATTCTCTTTAACTCCATATGAGCACTCGTCCTGAGCTCCCAAGTGCCCCACTATAGCTTTAACATGTCTGAGCCAACTGTTGGAGGTTTTGCACCTCGGACATGGGGGAGAGAAGCTCAGGGTCTCCTTGGCTCCTATAACTTTGCTCTTCTGTGCTCCAAGTGCCCAGGGAGCAATCCAGTGACCCCCACTCCCCATACTCCCCTCCACCCACCTGAGGGGAACCCTAGGCCCTCTAAACTCTACACCAGACCCCCTTTTACCTCCTCACACAACCCTACCCCGCATACTCCCCTCTGCCTAGGCCCCCAGTAGAGACATGGGTTTTGACAGCTCTTCACTAACCTCCGTAGCCACCCCCACCCCTCTTTACTCACTCACACTGTTTGCCTTCCTAATGTGTTAAAAAGTTCTTCAAAAATCTATTTATTGTTTTTCAAAATCTTGTGTCTTCAAGATGACACTTTGATTCACATTTGATCCACAGAGCTATCCAAAACCTTTCAATATTGCATGCAATACTATATCAACTGACAATATTCTCTTTCTCTGCCATGCACCTTCTGAATGACAAAATTGACAAAAATGAAAATTGTGACTTGTGTTTTAAGGATATCTTGAAGCCTTGTTCCAGTAAAATAAAACATATAACTAGTTTAGTTAACTTGAAACGGGTGACCATTTCAGAGGGTTTTAATAGTCACAAACAAAATATTGGATTTCACAATTATCTAATTGTATCTCTGCAATTTGGACAATTCCAGTGGATTTCTAGGCCCCCAAAACATAGGGTAAGACACAAAAAGTACTTGTCTAGGATAAATAATGAAGGAGTTAGGTTATTTTAAAGATTTTTTGGCCATCTTGGACGCCATCTTGAAAATAACACCTTTCCAGTGCTCAAACTTTGGTAAACTTTGAGTATGTTATTAAGGACACCTAATACTGCAAGAAACAGTTGAAAAACGTTTTGTTGCAATTAGTTTTGGGTTAGGTGCTTTTTTTTCATAACTGCAGCCGCCTATAAAGCGCTCCTTTAAATGGTGTCGTGCACAAATATAGCAGATCTACTAACTCGGCTGAAAAATCATTCGCAATTTGGCCCAAAACAGTCATGCCAGAATGAAATGTTTCACTGTTGTAGCTTTACTGGACCACAGTTATGATACTCCATTAGTTTATTAAAAGCTATTTGTTTTTTTATAATCTATTAGTTTGATTGACTTCAAGTTTGATTCCACCTCTATTTCAGATCGTTGTTTTATAGGAGTCACGATTCGCCTAATCCAGGATTCAATTCCACTTTTGATCTTAAGGTCACAATTCGATTCAATGTTTAAAACATCCTTTTTTACAGCACTATATCATTATTCATTGTTAGGCTGTTGAGTCTTGATTTGTAAAGAACAACACGTTTCTCTGTCCTGCTATCCTACTATAAAATGAAGAAAGATGTTATATTGTGTGTGTGTTATTCTCCAGCAGGTGGGGGTGGCTTCACCTGTTTGATCATTTCTCCGGTCCTCTCGATGACGATGGTTTTCTCGTCCCTGATGGGAGACGTGGCCAGATAGTCGTCACCTAGGAGACCCAGGATGGGATACTGGTTCCTGTACCTACACACATGTACACACACACACACACACACACACACACACACACACACACACACACACACACACACACACACACACACACACACACACACACACACACACACACACACACACACACACACACACAGCTCATTACCGTTTTCAAAAGGGATTCATATTTTATCTACACTTTTTTTAAAAGAATACAACAGCCCGAAGGCATAGGTGGCGGGTGAGCTCGACAATTGGGAAGGCTGGGGATCGGCCGCACGCTGGGGATCGGCCGCGGCTGGGGATCGGCCGCGAAGTTTTTGGTTACTTTATTTCGGTTATAGGGTTAGGGTTAGGGTTAGATTAGGGTTAGGTTTTTTAATTCATATTTCTGCCTGATTTTACTGATTTATTATTAATTCCCAGAATTTCCCAGCATAACATTTCGGAAGGCTTAGCCTACCCTAGCCTTCATTACCCACCGCCTATGGCCGAAGGGCTGACACAGAAAAAAACAAGATAACAAATAACCACTTAAAAACAGATACCTACACAATGACAGTCGATAACACAAAAAACTAAAGATATAAGTAAAGAAAGAAAAGACAGAGAAATTATGGGATGTTTACCTCTTAGTGATGGTTGTCTTGGTAACACTCTTGGAGCTGTCGGTTCTCTCCTGCTTCAGTCTCTTGATCTCCTAAAGGTCACACAGAGGTCAAACAAGATTTACATGTTTTGATATTATTAGTTTCCATTATAGATTCCATTATAGCATGCTAACTTTCCAGGAATGGAAAGGCTGCAGTTTCTATTAGCTTGGATTCCCCCATCGATGATGTCACTGGTAGGCAGGTTTCTGAACTGTCCACAAACCACCAATGAGACACAGAGTGAGTAGACAGAAATGGTGCCATCTTATAATGAGCAATAGTGAGGACCAATTATATGAAGATAAGGTTGAAGATGGGTGAAGTGCTCCTTTAATTATTGATTAATGGTGAACTAATGTGCGCCGTTTCCTGATAAAGGGACAAGCTCATCTTGTCTGCGCAATCATTCTATTGAATGGGTCACCACTTTTGGTGTGACACACAGCTGACGGTATTACTGGTCTTGTTTTTATTACATTAACTTGTTGCACCTGTGAGACATGGCAGAGATTGAGAGAAGACAGAGAGGTTGCCGTGGAAGTATTCACACTATCTTTGGATTTATTGGTGAAAGGAGGAGAACGTCAATGCAAATTGACCTTGATGATTGATGAAGCCCAGCACAGCTCACAAGAGTTACTTTTAAAGGAGAATTCTGCCTATGATTTTATGATATCATAGGACGAGTGGTACAGTAGAAACAATTCATAACTCCATCCTGAATCAACCGCAGCTAAAAAACAGTGGGACTTGTGTATTTTATGTTTTTGTCCCAGATGGGCCACTGTAGACTTTGCAAAGTGACGTATATTGTTTACTGACCTCCTCCTGGGTGGATATTATGGTCTGTCGTTGCTCCAACATGGACAGAAGTTCAGAGATCTTCAGCTGAAGAGATTTATCTGAAGAAGAACGATCACATGACTTTACCTCCAACTGGAGTCTGGACACCTGAGACTGAGAGAGAGACATAGAGATAGAGAGCGAGAGACAGAGAGATAAGAGATAGAGAGAGAGAGATAGAGAGAGAGAGAGAGAGAGAGAGAGAGAGAGAGAGAGAGAGAGAGAGAGAGAGAGAGAGAGAAATGAAGAACAATGCAACAGCATACAGCCTCTACATAAGCTTTGCATTATGCAGGACAAAATGAATAAGAAGATAACACAGTAAGCATGTCAGATAGAGTCCTTTCTGTAATGAACTATTGTTACTTCACAGATAATTAAGACTATTGAACGAGTAGAGTGACAATTTTATTTCATTGTAAATCTTCACGGCTACTAAGATCATCTTAAGGTCCGTACACACCGGGAGCGTTTATTTGGTGCAATTAATGTGCGTTAATTCAATGAAGGAGGCATCTCACCAAATGAATAGTTTGATGTGAAACAATGGTGACACATTTCCGTTTCATTCATCGGCGTCGTGCATTACCTGTAGACGTTGCACTTCAGTGTTTCTGTCCGTCTTGATGCTGTTCAGTTGCTCTTCATACTGTCGCCTCAGAGCTTCAGTTTTCACCAGGAGAGAGTTGCTGCTCGAAGCGCTGGACGCACTGGACAACTACAATGTAGACAATTGAATGAATTTGTGGGATGAGGAGCACAGCTGAGTATGTGGGTTGATGTATTGATGTATTAACATTTGTGTCTGCATGTGTTAAAGGAGTAGTTCACCGACTTAAAACTTATTTTCTATCACATCCCATGAAGTCTTTTCAAGTCAATTCATGGAGAAGTTCTTGTCGCATTCCTGAGCCAATAATTTGATGACCGGCAGAGTAGGAGACTCAAAGAGTTTCCTACCGAGTCTGCTATTTACCGATGACCCGGTCATCGACTTATTGGCTCAGGAACGCGACGTGTAATTGATAGAAATAAATAAGTCATTTCTTTGGGGTAAACTAGTTTAGTTTCAGTTCACTCAACGTCCTGCATGTGTGCCATGCTTGACCAACGACCATTGAGTCGGAATACTGATATATTATTGATTTCAGCTGTCACAATTCCAAACATACAAACATGACCCGCTTTAATTACTTCAGTCTATATTAGTAACTTAATGACTAGTATTAAAATACTATTGTCTTTTTTACGTCCAATGTATTTGTATTTAAGTTCATAAGGTTAACATAAGTATAACTAAATGCATTTGAAATTAAATTAAAATGTTACTTTTCAGGATTCCAATTCCAAAAGAGCAAAAACAAATCTGGATTCCAATTAAAAATAGCAAAAATAAAATATAATTGTAGATAGGCTATTTTTGCTACTTTTGTGTGACAGAGAATGGCATTTTAAAAAGTTTAAATATGGAGATAAGAGGTGTCTGCCTGACAGTATATCCAATATTGCCCTCTGGAGGGAGTGTGGAAATAATAGTGGCCCTCCCCTGAGTTAGACAGACAGACAGACAGACAGACAGACAAACAGGTACCTTCTGTCTCAGTAGATCGTTGTCTCTCTCCATCGTGCGGACGGTTCCCTCCAGCTCTTTGATCTTAAATTCTCGTCCAGAATCGTTCGATCGGCAGCTCATTAAATCTGTCTCTAACGACCTTAACGACGCACTGCTGTCCTTCAGAGACGTCTGCACACACACAATTTCACTTTTATATGTATTAGCATGACAGTATGAATTATGATGCTTTTTACAGTTTAGATAGGACAGTTCGCGCGCGCGCGCGCACACACACACACACACACACACACACACACACACACACACACACACACACACACACACACACACACACACACACACACACACACACACACACACACACACACGGTACCTGCAGCTGCCTGTTGTTCTCTCGTAGGGCCTCTAGGAGACGATCATACTGCACCGCCTGATCAGACTTAAAACTGAGATCTCTCTCTAGAGACTCCTTGTCACTCTCTAAACGCTGAGACACAGACAGACAGAGAGACAGAGAGCGAGAGAGAGAGAGAGAGAGAGAGAGAGACAGACAGACAGACAGAGAGAGAGACAGAGACAGAGAGAGAGTCAATTTTATCTATTAAGCACATTTCAAAACAACCAAAGGCTGACCAAAGTACTGCACAGCAAGACAACAGACAAAGACATTGAAATACAGTGCATACAGTGCCAATAGCTGAGTTTAAAACACATCGGAGTTTAAAAAAAGTGTCCAAACATTTCTCCATAAAGGCAAGAGATTTTTGAAAAGGCCAAAGGGAGAACAGGTGTGTTTTAAGTAATCTTTTTTTTTTAAATAATCCAAAGCAGGTGCAGAAACAAGTCCCCAGGATATTTTGTGTTATCCTTTTAGCGTTCATGTCTGACTATACCTCGTGCTGTTTACATTTCTGACTAATAAAGTATTCAATCATTCGATCAATAAAAAAACCTAACCAAAAGAGTTCCACAATGTTGGAGCAGCGACCGAAAAGGCACGGTAACCTTTCAAATGGGTGCATGGGACTTTGAGGAGCTGCTAATCTGCTGATCTAAGCCTGGTGGTGTTGGGATGGGGCGAAGCAGCTCAAATATATATACGGTGGTACCAGCCCATGTTGGGCTTTAAAGAACAAATAGTGACATTTTCAAATCAATTCTGTTTTTCACAGGAAGCCAGTGAAGGGAAGCCAAACTGGGAGTGACTGGCGCCCCATGGTGGGTCTAGCAGCAGCAAGCAAGGTTTCTCTTTTCAGCCTGTGACCCCCCAAAACTATCCTATTTGAACTGGGGACCCCCCCACCCTGACAAGCACTTGGAGTTGTAGGCATTACATTTAGTTTGACTTGGCTTCACAGATAAATATTGCTCACAGCGCCTCGCAGTGCGAGGCGTTGTGAGCTTGTAGTTCGGCTATTTTCACAATGTTTGCCTCTTTCATACGTAATATTTGACAGTTGGGTATTAAAAAGGTCTTTAAGCACTGTATATAGGGCTAAACAGGTCTTAAGTCCTTAGATTGTAACTTTAGAAATGTGCAGATACCCTGTATACACTTATACTGTATGGTTTGTTTACTGTTGAGTGACAAAACAATGTTGCACATTAAGCTGATCATCTGGGGACCCCCCTGGGGGAAATGAGGGCATGGATGGCTTTTTCCAGACAGACAGACAGAGCTGCTGGTTGATAGAAAGGATTCGATTTTGTGGCAACTTGTCGAAAACTTGGACGAAAACTCCTTTGACAACAGCATTGATCTGTTATTGACTCTGCTATTTAAGGGCAGAGTCTAGGAGCACACACACATTTTTGTCATGTGAGGTGGTGGTATTATTTCTGTTTTATTGTCGTTGAAAAACAGGAGGGAGAGTTTGGATGAGATGGAAATGTAAAACATGCCTTCACAGCATGATGTGATGTGATGTCATGTATGAAGCTCACCTTCAGGTCACCAGTGAGGTGAGACAGTTCTTCTCTCAGGCTGCTGAATGTGGACAACAAGAGGCGCATCGACCTGTCTGCCGTTAGACGAGTCTGAGAGACAGACAGACTTAATTGAAACACATTGTACCGTGATATTAGTTTATTTGACTAATGAGTCAAATTCTTCTGCTGCATTCAGGTGTCAGGGTCAAATTCTACCAACTAAACTAGGTCAAATAAGGTGAACACGTGTTACTTAGGCTTGTTTTTCATGACCACAATGTTAGATCTCTGTAGATAGCAGCCAGGTTATTTAGACAGATGCTAGGTTCGTTGTTAATAGGTTCAATGTAAAGATGATTATTTTGATAGTATACTGCTCAGGCTGATGCTAGGTCACCAATTCAAGAAGGTTCTGAAATTGCTTCTCTTAACCACCAAATACTTTCCATATGGTCTGCCTAATATAATATAATATTTTCCATAGAGGTTTACTTTTTTTTTTTTTTAAGTTTTTGTTGTTTCTTTCTTTGTTATATTGTCGATATTGGTATTTTTTGTTGTGTTTCTTCATCTGTATGACATGTCTATAAATGTTTAATTTGTAATAGATGTGTATATTCTACATTGATGTCATTTTATCCTATGAATGTACAAATATTCCCGGAGAATGCCACTTCTCAAGCCGCTGGAGGGTTTTTAGGCATTCTCCTTCATCATGTTCTTGTAAGTGAAAATACATAAATAAACAAACAAACAAACAAAGGTTCATTGTTACTTTACCTGTGAACCTACTTTACCGAGGCACTACACTGTCTCTCTGCATTCTATGTATGTGTTTACCTTGATTATTGTAAGCCACTCTCATCTCAGAGTGTCTGCTAAATGCCTACATTGTAAATGTTGATGAGAAAGTGTTGGAACAATAGGGCAATATATGTTGAAGGTTTGCCAGTGGAATAACGGCAAAACCAAGTGGAGAGTCAAAACAGATTCAAGATGATTGATGTGATATTGAAGCTCATGGCAGGGTTTCAAGAAATGCAGCTTAAAATAATCTTTGTACAGACTGTGCATGCTTCTGCATGCTCAGAATAATGTTGACATTAGATGTCATGCTCATAACCTGACATAACATGTTGACATCAGATGTTGACAAAACTCTCTTTTCTTGTTGTTGTTGTTGTAGATCCAATTGGAACACACGATTATTATAATATTTGTTTTTACATTCCTCAAAAAGTAACAGTTTTGGACATTTCTGCCTGACAACTGGATCCAATGTAGTTATTATTTAGTTACTTATTTAGTTACTAATTATTTAGTTATTTAATACTTTTTATTGGTTATTAATATATTTATAAAACCCACAGACACACTTAAAAGAGACCTCCACTACATATTGTATAACATTGTAAACTTTAAACTTTTTTCATATAGATTTCATAGACTTGTTTTACAGCACTATCATCAGTGATGTGTAAATTAATGTTTCTTTGTTTACATATTATCTTCTCTATTAATTTGTTGGATTCATGTTAATGTGTATTTTCAGACATTTAAACCCTCAATACTTGGCTCTGTACTTGGTCTGCTCTTTTTTCCACCTCTACACCAAAACTCTTCGCCGAAAATAGCCGATCTAGCGCTTGTAGATCTGCTATTTTCGGCGAATGTCCTCACCAGAATAGTAGGGCTCAATGTAGAAAAGAGGTTTCTGACCGACAGCAAGGATAAAAAGTTGAAGTATGGAGATAGGAAGTGTCTGTGTGTCACTTACCTGCAGCAGGTATCTGATCTGTTGTTTTGTAAGTTCAGAAGCTCCTCTGGGAATCAGAGCTTCAACTTCCTCTTCCTGGAAAACACGCGCACGCACGCACACACACACACACACACACACACACACACACACACACACACACACACACACACACACACACACACACACACACACACACACACACACACACACACACACACACACACACACACACACACACACACACACACACACACACACACACACACACACACACACACACTGAATATGCACGACATGTCCTAACATCACATTATGAAGGTTTGCTGTGTTATGAAGGAGACTGACCACTAGGTGTCAGTGCCTGCTACCTGCACAGTCTAACTCAAGGAGCAGAAATCCACAAAAACAAAACTCCTGAACTACATTGATACAGTCTACTCTGCTGTCTCTGTCTGTAGTTCTAAGTAAGTCAACTGTATTTGTATAGCACCTTTCAGAACATGCTGTACAATAACACACAATGTAAGTAAGTACACGATAAAGTTAAGACACAGAGCAACAGAAAAGCAATAAACATTCAGCTTACGCAAATAGCAAGATAAGAACATCATAAAATAAAGTGCTATTACGGAACAAATGTGTTTTTAAAATACTTTTAAAACACTCAACTGACTCTGCCTTTTTTTTATTGCTAAGGGTGAAGCTTTCCCTAGTGTGGGAGCAAACACTGCAAAGGCACTAAGGTCAGCCTTAGTGTTTTAAGCCTGGTCTTTGGGACGTCTAGAACAGTGTTTCCCAAACGTTTTCATGTCAAGGACCCCTAAATGTATACATGTGTATTTGGCCACGGACCCCCATCAGAAAATATGTTGTGCCACGGACCCCCTATAGATTTGTGGTGTCAAAAATCTCAAAAATATATCAAGATTGTTTGAAATATATATAAAGGATCAAAGTGCACATCATTTTTTATATATATTAACTCATTTAGCTGGGGACCCCCTGGAACCCACTCAAGGACCCCTGAGGGTCCCCGGACCCCAATTTGAGAACCTCTGCATTAGACCACGGACCACCATAACTCTGAGAGTGTAGAAATGGAGGGTCCATTTGGTTCCATTTGTACACTCTCAGAGTTACAGACCCATAAGGGTCCATTTGTTTCCTATTTCCTAACTATCAATCATTTGGCTGGGGACCCCGTGGAACCCGCTCAAGGACCCCTGGGGGTCCCCGGACCCCTTTGAGAACCACTGATCGTGAAGGCCATTCCCAGAAGACCTGAGAGATCTCATATTTCTAAGTGGACAGAGTCATTCAGAGATGTAAATAGGGGGCCAGCCTGTGTAATGCTTTATAGGTGATTAAAACATATCATTTTAAATAAATTCTACAAGTAATAGGCAGTCAGTGAAGTGAGGTCAGCACCGGAGTTATGTGTGATGTGAGACTGGTGTTTGTAAGGAGTCTTTTGTACTTTGTTGTAGTCTTAGAGATGGAGGAGAGACTAAGGGTGGTGAAAAGGCCATTACGCGCGCGTGTGTGTGTGTGTGTGTGTGTGTGTGTGTGTGTGTGTGTGTGTGTGTGTGTGTGTGTGTGTGTGTGTGTGTGTGTGTTGTTGCCGTCTGGTATTGTGTAGCAGTGTGGCGTAGTTGTGTATATTGTGTAGCAGTGTTACCTTGAAGTCGACACCGGGGTCCAACTGGTGCTTCCTGTCAGAGGAAAACACAAAATGAACAAGATGGGAGGTACAGGGTGTGCGTGTGCGTGTGTGTGACTTCAGTGCTCATTATGTGTCCATCATTCGCATAATGAATGATGCACCATTATTAAAGTTAATAATCCTGTTATTAACTTTAATAACAGGATTATATTTTGGGTAAAAGGCATCCTGTGTAAAAGGCGTCGTTGTGTCTCTCCACATGGAGTGAGGAGACAACCATTTGTTTCACAGCTTGTAGGCTGCGCGCTACAAGCTACTCTGCTAGAGCTGCACCGAAAATATCCGATCTACAAGCTCACAACGCATCACGCCGCAACCCATTGTGAACTTGTAGATCATGTGTTAATTTTGACGACTAAAACCACGACGAAAAATGTTCGTTCGACTACCTTTGCTCACTAAAAAATAAAAACTAAGCTATGATGACTAAAACTATGGCTAAATATATTGACAATTATGTCATGTAAAACTAGACTAAAACGTTAGTGAGGGACTAGTGGAGAAGAGATCCAGTAGAACTAAGACAAGTCATTTTATGCTCGGATGCGTGCAGGTGTCACACTCCGAAAATAGACGCTCTACAAGCTCACAACGCGTCTGCGACACTGGGTCGTATCGGGTTGTGACACACAGCCAGTGGTGGAAAAAGTACTCACATTTTGTACTTAAGTAAAAGTATCAATACTGCAATGTAGACATATGTAGAAATAATCAAAATCTACAAAGTAACTAGTAACTAAAGTTTTCAAATAATTGTAGTGGAGTAAAAAGTGCAATATTTTCCTCTGAGATGTATGGAGTAGAAGTAAAAGTAAAAGACAATAGGAAACACTCCAGTAAAGTCAAATATACCTCAAAATTGTACTTAAGTACGGTACTTGAGTAAATGTACTTAGTTACTTTACACCACTGCTGTGTACACAGCGCATAAGCCAAAGTATGCAAATCCTTTGAGTCCTCGTTAGCTCTTATTATTCTCATCCATCTTACCGTCCTTGTATCTTGCTAACGTGCTCAGAGATGATGGAGTGCAGGTCACAGTTCTTGCGGTAAACCTCGGCCAGCAGCTCCCCGAAGAAGCGCGTGTCCATCTTGTCCAGAGGGGGCGCTATGGCCGCCTCCGCCCGGCGCTCCATCACTCGGTGCAGGACGGCGGGCTTCACCACGCTGACGATCTCCACCTCCTCCACCTCCACCACCTCCTCAGACTCCTGCTCCTCCTGGTGCTCGTCTAGCACTACCTAGTGGAGAGAGAGAGAGAGAGAGAGAGAGAGAGAGAGAGAGAGAGAGAGAGAGAGAGAGAGAGAGAGAGAGAGAGAGAGAGAAGTGTAAACAGGTTTATTTACAGAGCAATTTCATAGTGGAAATAAAGAATATCAAAAACACACATTGTTTGCCTTGAATAACAATATTTACTAGAAATTGAAATTACAGCACTAGCTTAACGATATAATTAATGAATAATGTTGGTAAGAGCAACGGAATTGTCTCTGTACGCACATGTGTTAACCCTTTAAGACGTGTTCTTTGGCTATTCAAACATTGCAGATCTACAAGCTCGTAGCGCGGCACAATCTTGGAAAAAAAATGTAGTTCCAGGGACCCCCAGAAGCAAAGATTTGAGTTACAAATGTCCACTTAAAAAAATGTAATTCAAACATTTGCACAAAATAATGTTCATGATTGTTTAAAAAATAGCAGATCTACAAGCTCATAGCGCAGCACTCGGTAGATATGAGCTTGTAGATCTGCTATTTTTGAAAAAAATCATGAACATTTGTGCAAATATTTGAAATATTAGCTATATTTAGCTATATTTGAACATTAACTATATTTGAATATTAGCTATATTTGAATAGCCAAAGAATCTAGAATGACACAGATGCGTTCCCGGATTGAATGGGTTAAACAAAGCATATTTAGCCTAAATCTGTTGACAAAACATTTAATTTGAACACTGTTCCGGGATCACGTGGCTGCGTTGAGCTGAGAAAGAGGCGAAGGGGACAAGCTTTCTCAGCGCAGTATTACATAACTGTGTGGATACTGATATCCAGAACTGTGCGTGGGGCTGTCCGGTGAAATCGTCTTTCAACAGCTCGTCACATGAAAGATCAATGAGTGCCTGCTCAGACAGTGGGAGGCTTGTTGCAGTGTGCGTAAACAAAATGATTGCGGATCCAATTGTCCGTGCGCTCTCTTTTGGGGAAATCGTTACGAAATAGTCTATGTGGCTACAGATAAGCCTTTTGAAGCCTTTTCGGGCCTCCAAAAAAGGCATCAAGCAGAGCAAAAGCCCCCAAATCATGTAAGCACAACAACCTGGAGTTTCTTACTCCAGTGTCCTGACCTGGTAGCGCCCTTACCGGGGAACTGCTTTATTTACGAGATCTACTGTATAGACCAATTATTTGTTTACTAACATTGAGACTGGATGCAGAGGTGATTGTTTCATGCAATCAATTCTCAACCTCCTCTTGTGTGTTGGCTAGTGAGGAGTGTCCTAGCGAGACCTGACAGAATGGGTTTCATTTGGAGGCAGTATGACGTTTGGAGCCAGTGTGACGTTGTCTTTTAAGGGGTCTATAGACAGACGCCTATCACCAAAATCTGAGTACCTACCAAAAGCTTCAGACCTCCCAAAACAAACTGATACGACGACTACTTCTCGGCCTAAAGCCCAAACAACACACGTTGCTAGTGTGAGATGGGTGGAAGACAGGGTTCAGCTTAATATCAATGGGATTGGTATAAGACAGTCAGAGGTTGAGAGCCCTTGCCAAATGACTGTTTATTTTATTGATTGAATACTTTATTAGTCAGAAACAGTGTTGGGCTATATTACTTAGGAGAGTAATATGTTACTTATTACTTATTACTCCTTTGAAAAGTAATAATATTATATTACTTATTACTTGGAATCAAGGGTAATATATTATATATTACTTTATATTACTTTCCACGCGCCCCCCGCAAAAGAAAAGACGTGTACAGTTTTTAGCCTTTTAGAACTGAATCCAATTTAATGGAACAATAGAACATTGGTTCTCAAAGTGGGGTCCGGGGACCCCCAGGGGTACCTGAGGGGGTTCCAGGGGGTCCCCAGCTAAATGGAGGATAGTTAGGAACCAAATGGACCCTTGTGGGTCTGTAACTCTGAGTGTACAAATGGAACCAAATGGACCCTAACGGGTCCATTTGGTTCCATTTGTAATTAAATTAAATTAACATTGATTTTACAATATAAATTGGGGTCCCAGGGATAGAAATGCCATTAAATGGGTGTCGCCTAATGCATGTAAACTGGGGGTCCTCTTGAAATTAAAATGGTTGAGAATCACTGGTAGCTGGCAGTGAAAAATCTTCTCTTATGGGGGTCCCTGGCATATATTTTTGAAATGGGGGTCCGCGGGCTAATAAGTGTCAATTTGGGGGTCCTTGAGATGAAAAAGTTTGAGAACCATTGCAATAGAAAACAGTCAACAGTCTTTATCTTTCTAAGTATTTTGCTGCTGCAAATTCCATTTTTGGAATTGGAACAATAATTATCCTTACAGGAACAACATCAATCTGAACTGCACACACTGGCTGCAGCCTCTCAAAAAACTGTATTGTATATACATAACAAACAATAAAGTAAACATTTCTTAATCTTTTCAACATATCTTACACCAGTCAATAAATAATTAGCCAAAGTGCAAAACTGTAAACAAGTCAAACAAATAAATACAAAATAAAGCAGCAGTCTCTCTGACTTTTTAAACATTGTTTTGGGTCTGAGGGGCGATCAGTTTCATCCTCTGGTGTTTCGGTCAGCGTAACATTCTTGAGCATTGTTTCGATATGCTTCAGCAGGTTAGACGTTGTATTTTTTGCTGTGGAAAGTATTTTTCTGCCCACGCAAAGTTTACAACGGACATTAATATTCTTGGGATCTTTGACACCCATATATTCAAAATAATGTCGATATTTCCAGCCGTGAAAAGTGTAAACACCATCCGCCGCCATGCTGTCAGTGTTTGTGTTGGTGTGTAGTGTGTTCTTCTTTCTGTGTGTTACCCGGCGGCGGCGCCGCTCGCATACGGGTCATGCGCTACGTCATAACTGTGCGCAGGCTGCGTGCTAAAAAGAACTGATCTGCAAGCTATATAGCATCTCTGTTGACGTAGGTTGATAGCTTGTAGATCTACTCTATTTTTGCATGCTGCTACCGCTTGCCTCTACGAGAGACGGAGAGAGTACATATTAAATGAATGAGAAAAAAAATGACGCTCGTCATCAGTAACGAGTAACGAGGCCTTTTTTGACCGAGTAATATGGTATTATATTACTGTTTTGGCAGACTAATACCTTACTTTACTCGTTACTGGGGAAAGTAATAATATTACAGTAATATATTATTTTTAATTCGTTACTGCCCAACACTGGTCAGAAATGTAAACATCACGTGGTACAGTAAGACATGAAGGCTATAAAGGATAACATAAAAAAGTCCAGGGGACTAATTTCCATTGTGGTCCTAAAGGGAGTCTCTCTCACACACACAGCCACTCCCTTGTAGCTGTCCTAGCGTGTTCAGGTATGGTTTATGATGATAGGTCATTACAGTGAAGTACAGCCAGACACACCCAGACTGACTGAAGTTCAAACACACATGTACGCACGCACGCACGCATACACACACCCCCACCCAGACCGACTGAAGTTTCACACACTTAAGGTCCTTGCAGACTGGTGCGTTTTTTTTGTTGCGTTTTATTAATTCGAAATCTGCAAAAAAAAAAAAAATGTCACGCACAACATCCTTGCACACTGAGTCTGATGTTGCAATATTTTCGCAGAACAAAAAAAAAGGTCATGATCTTTTGGTTATGTCACTTGTGAAACAAATTAAAAGGAAAAGACAATATTGTTGGGTTCATCCTATCATTCCATAAACAAGAAGGAGAGTTTCACATGTTGTTGAAGAAGCTGTGGCATTATCCCGACCGTTTCAAAGTTTATTTTAGGATGTCAGTGGCCCAGTTTGATGCTTTGCAAGCAACACTGGAGCCACATATTAAACTTCCACGAACCAATTGATACTGAACAGCTGCCAGTATGTCTACGGTAGAGAGAGAGAGAGAGAGAGAGAGAGAGAGAGAGAGAGAGAGAGAGAGAGAGAGAGAGAGAGAGAGAGAGAGACACACACGCAATGCATCGGTAAAGTGCACGCTACGGCGCTGAATTTGCAGATAGGCTATTCACTTCAGGATTCACTACAGCCTAAAAACATGTAACATACTAGCCCCAGCCCCCATTTGGAACCTCTCCCTCGGCTTTATAGGTCCGAGATGAGCTATATAGCGGAGGGAGAGGTTCCAATAAGAACTAGAAACATACAGACGAGATGATTGTTCATAGTTGTCTGTGATCAGTCAGTTTATCACATCTTTCTGCCAAAACCGGCTATCACTAGCTGTCACCAACACCCCAGTAGACCCAGTCACAGTGGTGGAAGAAGTACTCAAATGATTTACTTAAGTAAAAGTATCAATACTGCAATGTAGAGAAATACTCTGTTACAAGTAAAAGTCCGGGATTAAAAATGTAGTTGAAAAGTAAAAAATAATTGGTTTAAAAATGTACGTAAAGCAAGTAGAAAGTACTCATCATGCAGAATGTCCCATTTCACAACTTTTCAAATGTATACAAATCTTTTGAAAATAGCAGATCTACAAGCTCACAATGTATTGCATCGCAATGCATTCTTTTTCCAGTAAAGTAAAAACAATACCTTAAAATGGTACAGTACTTGAGTCTATGTACTTAGTTACTTTCCACCACAGTGTCCATGTCATGAGAAGATGTGAGAACCATGCTGATCTAATGCATACATGTACTGAATGCATTCTGGTGCCTGGGTGAGAACAGCCAGATGGATGGATGTTCTGTTGAGGCAGTAAATTAAATGTACTGATATGTGACCATGTCTTTAGTTCAGTGATTCTCACAATGTGCTTTAATGTGAATCATTTTAACAACACACATCTTGTATGGGGGGGGGGTCCCTCTGGCCAAAATATTTCCAGATCGGGGGTCTGAGGCCAAATAGATATTCATTTGGGGGTCCTTGACATGAAAATGTTTGAGAAGCACTGATTTTGACAGCAGATGAGGCAGAACTCTCATCTAGTGCAGTGGATCCCAAACAGGGGGTTGATTTTGGGGGGTCCCCAGATGAGTAGTTTAGTGTGCAACACTGTTTTCTGACTCAGTAAACAGTAAAAAAAATAAAATAAAGAGAATAGCCAAATGTATACAGCACTGGTTCTCAAACTATTTCATGTCCCCCCAAATTGACACTTATTAGCCCACAGACCCCCATTTGAAAAGATAAGCCAGGGACCACCATAAGAGAAGATTTTTACGGCTCTCTAGCAGTTGATTCTCAACCATTTTAATTTCAAGGACCCCCAGTTTGACATGCATTAGGGCTACCGACCCCCATTTAATGGCATTTCTATCCCTGGGACCCCAATTTATATTGAACAATCAATGTTAATTCAACTCTGAGAGTGTACAAATGGAACCAAATGGACCCGTTATTCGCCTATTTCAACTATGTATCTGTGGAACCGAGTCAGACTAAATGTAATGCCTACCATTCCAAGCGTTTGTCATGGTGGGGGGTCCCCAGTTCAACTACAATTATCTTTGAGGGGGTCGCGGCCTGAAAAGCTTGGAAACCCTTGATCTAGTGCCTTCTTGACCCCGGGAAGTGACTTCTCCTGGAGGGCAGACATTGACAGTGAAGTTCACCATCATGTCTGCTGTGTCAGTGGGGCTTTTGCAAAGTTCTGTAAGAAGCTCTTTGAATAGTCTGACTTGCTGGCAAAGAACCATGCTGAAAGTGGTGGGAAAAAAGTACTCAATTGTTTTACTTAAGGAAAAGTATCAATACTGCAATGTAGAGATACTCTGTTACAAGACAAAGTCTGGAATTAAAAATGTACTTGAGTAAAAGTACAAAAGTAATAGTATCAAAATGTACTTAAAGTACCAAAAGTAGAAAGTACTCATTATGCAGAATGTCCCATTTCACAACATTTCAAATGTATAAAATTTAAATCCTTTGAAAATAGCAGATCTACAAGCTCACAATGTGTCGCATTGCGACCCATTGTGAGCTTGTAGATCTGCTATTTCCAAATGGCCAAAATGTATATAGGGCTGAAGTGGTTAATGTATGTTTTGTAATAATAATCAAAATCTACAAAGTAACTAAGTACTGTATTTTTAGGTACTTTTACTTTACTGGGGTATTTCCAATTGTCAATAGTTTTACTTCTACTCCACTACATCTCAGAGGCAAATATTGTTTTACTCCACTACAATTATTTGAAAACTTTAGTTACTAGTTACTTTGCAGATATAAATGATTACGTTATAAAACATACATTAACCACTTTAGCCCCATTTTATACCTGCTATTTGAAAATAGCAGATCTGCAAACTCCGTGCAGATTGTAGATCTGCTATTTTCAAATATTTTTCAAACATTTTAGTACTTTTACTTTTGGTATACCTTAAGTACATTTTGATACCTACTTTTGTACCTATACTCTAGTAAAATTCCGGACTTTTACTTTTCCACATTGCAGTATTGATACTTTTACTCAAGTAAAACATTTGAGTACTTTTCCTACCACTGTTAGTGACCAGATGCCGGCGGTCAGATGGATGCATGTTGTGATGTTCTGCTGACTCAGGATCAGTTAGACGGCGCCGCTCGTCTGCCAGGTCACCTTCATGACAACAGACTAGCAGATTTCACAACGCCTCGATAGGGAGCCGGACGCCCCACGGGAACCAAGCGGATGATTTATCAATCTGACACAGTCACACGGTTCATGAACATAACTGTACCAGCTGGATTATGCTATGTGTAAATCAGGCCTGAAATGCCATGGTGTCAGGGCCATGTGGCCTTTGGTGTAGTACGTTGTTTTGAGGGCACAAGGGCCTAAATGCCAGGGCAGGAAGGCACTCAAATAAGACTATGATGTTTTTGAATTCATTGAATTTAAATGTAGAATAAGTGATGTGTTTTGGTTAGAACAAAACGTTTGTTGTTGACTCTCTCAGTGCCAATGAAATAAAAAAAAAAGTTCATACTGTGCCAGCAATTTTTTTTAAAGTAAAAAAAAAGTGCTCAGGAGCCGAGATACAGCCTTTTTCAGTAATAAGTTAAACAAGAAGTGAATGGAGCAGCAAATCTTCGGATCATGATATCTTGGGTTCATTCTTTTCAAAAAAAAAAAAAAAGTATATATATATATTTTATACTCGGGATAACTCGTTCTTGGCACTGAGGGCATTCAGAAAAAACTCGGGATAACTTGTTTTTGGCACTCAGAGAATTAACACATCGGGTGCCAGAGGTTTATAAAAATATTATACGTTCAGTGCCTGCATTTCTTCCATCCACTTATGTTTATACGTTTCATGCTGTAGAAGCCCCGACGCGGAAGTGCAAAGTGTGCGTGCGAGAGGGCGGAGGGTCCCGACTAACGCCTGGAACAATAATATTTCTAACGCGATCCTCCATTGCAGAGTGATCGCCGATCGAGAACGGCTCGCTTCCACCACGTTAAAAAGAAATGGAGATATTAAGCTTTTAGTCAAGGAGATAACATTGGAGCGGCCGACCGGAAGGATTTTTGACATGGATCCACATCCTTGGATGATCTCAAAGTTTCAGAGCGCCCCACGTGGGCCCCACGTATGAAAAAGAAAATAGGCCAAAAACGGTCCGGACCGTTTATGGCACATGACGCATGGATTCTCAAAAACGGTCCGGACCGTTTATGGCACTCAATGTGTTCATATATACCCTATTTTCACAAAGGCCTAAATGCTGGGCAGGAAGGGAATCAAATAAGACTATGATGTTTTTTAATTAATTTAATTTAAATGTAAAATAAGTGATATGTTTTGGTTAGAACAAAAAAGTTTGTTGTAATATAGCTCTATATTGTGATAGTACTCATTGCTATAGAGTCTATATAGCAATGAGTACTATCACAATATAGAGCTATTCAACACTTATTTTAACCAAAGTAAATCACATACCCAACCTCTAATGGTTACAAATGATTTCATTTACAGTAAGTACGCAGTATAAATAGCTGTGGGGAAAAAAAGAAAAAGGAAAAAAAAGAAAATAAGAAAATAATAATAAAAATGAATTAAAAAAGATATGTATAAATAAATAAATACAGCTTTTCGTTATTGCAGAATGCATAATGTCAACAAGACCACCGTTGTCTAAAAAACATTGGTGTATATTGTTGGTGTATATCGTTGCCGTCTGGCAGAAACCTCACATCTCCACATTCTAACTTGTATTGATTAATTAGGCCGTTAATTAGTTAATTAACAGCCTAATTGATCATACTACAGCATCACACAAAATGATCAAAAGTAGAAGATCCACAAGCTAAAAACGTGTGGATTTTGAGCTTGTAGATCTGCTACTTTTGCTACTTTTGAATTTGTATACTGAAAAAAAAAAATCACAGTTTTGGAGATACAGTATGGTTTCCACCCGACAGAGACAATACATAATTAGATATCTTAAATCCGTGCTCCTCAAACCTTTTCATGTCAAAGACCCCCAAATTGATATGTATTTGGCCGCGGACCCTGATCTGAAAACGCTTTGTGCCAGGGACCCCCAGAAGAGAAGATTTTTGTAAAAGAAAAATCAAAATTATTCAACATTTTCTAAAAAATGTTGAGGTTTTCCAAAACATTTAAAAAATACCAGATGTACAAGCTCGCAGTGCGGTACGAAGTGACATGCTGTGAGCTTGTATATCTGCTATTTTTGAATAGTCAACGTATAAGTAATCTCTCAAGAACAGATTCTGCACTGCGTGAACGAACAGCAGAGGTCGCTGTTTTTCCTTTTCAGTTGTCTCTGGGTTCCGAGATTGACGTATAAGTAGTTAAGATGATTGTGATACTGTATTAAAAATTATAATTTTGCTGGGGACCCCCTGGAACCCCCTCAAGGACCCCTGGTTTGATTGCCTCTCCTTGTCACGCGTCTGCTTTGGCTTTCATACATGCGTCAAGGACCCCCAAAATGATATGTATATTTGGCTGCAGACGCCCATCTCAAAAATATGTTGTGCAATTTTTAAAAAATTGCACATATACAAGTTCATAGCGTGGCACTGAGTGCCGCGCTATGAGCTTGTATATCTGCAAATTTTGGAATAGCCAAAGTATAACATATGGTTAAAGTGGTTAAAATGATTGTGACACTATATTTACACATTTAGATGGGAACCCCCTGGTTTTATATTTTGCCCCATCTTGTTGTGCTGTGTTTTTAACTAACCTTACCGCATGCCCCTAACCCTAACCCAAAAGGTACTTGAGTAAAAGTACAAAAGTATTGGTATCAAAATGTACTTAAAGTACCAAAAGTAAAAGTACTAAAATGTTTGAAAATAGCAGATCTACAAGCTCACCGCGACGCGTTGTGAGCTTGTAGATCGGCTATTTTCAAATAGCCTAGGTATAACGTAGGGCTAAAGTGGTTAATGTATGTTTAATAATGTAATAATAATGTATATCTGCAAAGTAACTAGTAACTAAAGTTTTCAAATAATTGTAGTGGAGTAAAAGTACAATATTTTCCTCTGAGATGTAGTGGAGTAGAGGTAAGAAGTATAGACAATTGGAAATACTCCAGGAAAGTAAAAGTACCTCAAAAGCGTACTTAAGTACAGTACTTGAGTAAATGTACTTAGTTACTTTACGCCACTGTGTATGAGCTATGGATACCTGAATGTCCCTTCAGGGATTCATAAAGTATCTATTTATCTTTATCTATCTTTCACTCCATGTGAAGACAGGACCATATGTCTCTGTCTCACTCTCAAAGAGTCCAGTGCCTGACAAACTACTACGCCCACGGCCACAACACCAGAGGGAGCTACACTGATCTCACCCCCCCCCCCCCCCCCCCCCCAGATTTGGCCCAAACATGGGGATGAATTCATTCTACCATTATGCCATGAAAAAGTGTGACCGCCTACTTACCCTCCTTCAAAACCGCCATAAAAAGAACCTGTCTGCAATTTGCAACTGGACCTACGAGTCTTCTAGATTCCCAAAAGACATGACCTCCCCCACTGTTCTTCTGTAAATATATTTTTACCGCTCCTAGTATTGAGGATTGCTTGTAGTATTATATGTATACGTCTTGATGAATTGAATACATAGGACCACAATGGAAACAAGCCCTCAAGGCTTTTTGTGTTATCCTTTTAGCATTAGTGTATATCTGTACTTTTGGCAAACTGCTAATAAAGTATTCAATCAATCAACGTTCACTTAATTTGAAGACAGGACCCCCTCATTCACACATCTTTACACTTCATGTCCAACAAGTCAGCCAGTAGTGGACAGTAAGTGCATTTACTGAGTTCTGTACTTGAGTTCTGTACTTAAGTACATTGTTGGAGTATGTTTTTGTTTTTGTTTTTTTTGCAAGCACCTGACTTTCACTCCGCTACATTTCAGATAGAAACGTTGTACTTTTTGATTTGTGCTTTTGAATACTTGTTGAGTGTTTACTTGAGTACGCTTTGTCTGCATGTCAGACAATGTGTTGAAGGAGCTGCGTCATTAGTGTTCTTTTTCACACAGGCTGGGTGTCACTGTGTTCATAAAACACATGTGTGGCATTTCACTGAGGAACAATAACATCAAACATGATACAACACAATGCACCACACCACACACCACTCTCTCTCTGTGTGTGTGTGTGTGTGTGTGTGTGTGTGTGTGTGTGTGTGTGTGTGTGTGTGTGTGTGTGTGTGTGTGTGTGTGTGTGTGTGTGTGTGTGTGTGTGTGTGTGTGTGTGTGTGTGTGTGTGTGTGTGTGTGTGTGTGTGTGTGTGTGTGTGCGCGCGTTATGTGGGTGAGGTCTCTTTGAAACAAGGTGTGTTTCACACAGGAACATTTTTATCATTCCTACAGTGAAAGGGAAGAAACAGACACACACACACACACAGCGACAGACAGAGAGACAGACACACAGACAGAGACAGACACACAGACAGAGAGACAGACAGACAGGGCCTCAGGTCATGCTATTAGCAGCAGTAGGCAGACAGACAGGCTCTGCTTGTACTCAAGTGTTGTTAATCAACCATTAACGACCTCTTAACGAGTCATTAGATTCAAGATTCTAAATGAATGAAGATGTACAGTATACTGTCACACACATGTGACTTCATACAATAAAGTGTGTGTGTGTGTGCATGTGTGTGCATGCTTGTGCGCATGTGCGTGTGTGTGTGTGTGTGCGTTCGTGTGCGTGTGTGTTACTATATGCCTGAGGTTCAAATGTCCCCACAAGTATAGTAGAATAATGATAAATATATCGTCATTGTCCTCACAAGAAAAACGCTTGTTTTATGGTTAAAAAAAAGTTGTTAGAGATACATTTACAATTACAAAAAGGTTCAGGTTGGGGTTAAGACTAGGTTTAGACATTTAGAAGTTTGGTTTAGGGATTAGAGACAGTGGTGGAAAAAGTCATCAAATGTTTTACTTAAGTAAAAGTATCAATACTGCAGATGGGTCATTCCAGAATTGGAGGACATTTGGGCTTCCGAATTTTTGAAAAAATAACCTTCTATTTGACAATTTTCTGTTACATATTCATCAATAATAGGTAATATACTATCAAAATCTTGATTAGCTCAGCTCAGGCATCAAAGGTATTTTTTATTACATGTTTTATATGGGTTATAGTAACAGGGCTGCAAGTAACAGTAACAGGGCTGCAAGTAACAGGATTGCAAATATATGCTAATGTTAGCTTTTTCTCAGGAATAGAAGCTAGCTGTTTAGCTAGATGTTAGCATTTACCAAGAGGACAAACTCACATAAATAAATAAGTAAATCTTTTTTTGTCAAGTATTTATCTTATTCTGGAAATATGCATAACAGGGTTGCGTGAGGTAGGTTGAGACATTCAAGTAAGGCTGACAATGTTATACAAATATGAATAATAGAAGAGAGGAGATGCCTTTGCTCTACCCATGATGTTAGGAAAGTGTTTGATGATGTCACTTCTAGTGTGTCATGTGACTCACACTTTTCTTCTTCTTTTACCATGCTAAAAGGTTTAAGGTAACAGGGTTGCATGCAAGTTGTGGGACACAGGTTCCTTGCATAATAATACTTATTTAAAATATTAGGTTAATTAAAACATATGTTTCCACATCTACAAGAGACATCTATGAACAAAATAATGCAAAAGAAAGTAGATTTAAATGTCATTTTAACAGTTTTATCTGAGATTCAATTTGGCAACCAAGGGGGTGGGACAAGATAAAACTTGCATTTTAGGGGTACTACAGACTTATTTGGTATTTTTTAAAATATGTTTAAAAAATAATAATCTCCAAGTTGATTTAGATTTGGTCTCAGGACAAGTAAAAGTTACACGACAAATGCATTATTTAGTATTTTGTAAATGGATTATTTGACATTTCTTGGGTGGGACGTAAAATGTCCTCCAATTCTGGAATGACCCAGATACTGCAGACAAGTAGAAGTACTATGTTACAAGTAAAAGTCCAAAATGTACTTGATTAAAAGTACAAAAGTATTGCTATCAAAATGTACTTAAAGTACCAAAAGTAAAAGTACTAAAAAGTTTGAAAATAGCAGATCTACAAGCTCTCAACGCGTCATGATGCAAAACATTGTGAGCTTGTAGATCTGCTATTTTCAAATAAATTTAAATTAAAAAAATTAAAATAGGGCTGAAGTGGTTAATGTTTTATAATGTAGTTAATTATACCTGCAAAGTAACTAGCAGGGGTGTGCCGACACTAATTTCATGAAACGAAACGATACGATATTGGGCTCACGACATCGATACGATACAATATATGGCACTTTTTTATTATGAAAATATATGGGGGGAAAAAAAACAAATGCAAACAAATACTTCTGTTTTTGCATTATTATTTTTTTTTTTTCCAAATTGGAAATACTCCAGTAAAGTAAAAGTACCTCAAAATAGTACTTAAGTACAGTACTTGAGTAAATGTACTTAGTTACTTTATACCACTGATTAGAGATAGAGTTATGCCTGATTACACTTAGTTGCGAGCTGGTTTCTAACATCGGAAAATTGCCGCTCTACAAACTGACAACGTCTCATCAGATGGTAAGACCACGTGATGTGGTCAAGATTATAAACAGAGTGCCACGCTATGAGCTTGTAGATCTGCATTTTTTGTTTTAATCCTGAAAATGTGTGCAAATCTTTAAATGTACTGTATATATATACTGTATATGTTTTAAAGTGATTTTTTTTTAACTCCGATCTGTGCTTCTGGGGGTCCCTGGAGCAACATATTTTGAGATGGAGGTCCGTGGCCAAATCATTGTGGGGGTCCTTGACATGGAAAAGTTGGAGCACCACTGATATAGCAACATACTGTTAGGATTTAGAAAACATTTTTAGATTTGGCCGCAGACCCCCATCTCAAAAGGTTTTGTTCCAGGGACCCCCCAGAAGAAAAGATTTGAGTTACAAATGTTCGCTTTAAAATTATGTATATTCAAAGATTTGCAGAAATGTTCCCGATTTTTCCAAAAATAGCAGATCTACAAGCTTGTAGCGCGGCAATGACCTTGTAGATCTGCTATTTATGAATACCCCAAAGAAATCTAAAATGACACAGATGCGTTCCCGGTCTTAATGGATTAGTTTAACTTTAGGAGAGGAGCTGGTATATCTGCTATTTTTTAATAGACAAAGTATAAAATATGATTAACCCATTGAGACCTGAAGCCGATTCTACATGTCTCCTAAATCTCAACAGTATTCTGAAAAACCTATGTTTCTATATCAGTGGTTCTCAATCTTTGTCATGTCAAGGACCCCCAAAATGATATGTATTTGGCCGCGGACCCCCATCAAAATCTTTTGTTCCAGGGACCCCCAGAAGCAAAGATTTGAGTTAAAAATGTTCACTTTAAAAATATATATATTCAGAAGATTTGCACACAATTTCACAATTTTTCAAAAATAGCAGATCTACAAGCTCGTAACGCGGCACTCGGTGCCGCGCTATGAGCTTGTATATCTGCTATTTTTGAATAGCCAAAGTGTAAAATAATGCTTTTTAGCTCAGATCAAAAAATGACACAGTTCCAGGTCTTGGGTTAAAGTGGTTAAAATGATTGTGACGCTATGTAAACTAATTTAGCTGGGGACCCCCTGGTACCCCCTCAAGGACCACTTTGAGAACCAATGACAAAAACGTATGTTCATGCGAACATTGCGCTTGTGAATAAACGCTCTGTGCGAGCGCTATGGACGCGATATCCAAAGCGCCCCCACGCTCATAAAACACATTGTGTGGACAAGGCTCCAACATCAAAGTCCTTTAAAACTGTGGCGCTGTCTGTGTGTACTGCTGCCTTTCTTGTCTGTGTGGCGTCGGGTGCGAGTGTGTGTACTGTGTAGCCCCGTAGCTAAGTCCACCCACTGGCTGGGACGGTAACCGTGACAACAAAGCCCGAGGTTGTGCATGCTCAGTACAATTCCAAACTGCAGAATAGGCTCTATGCACAGCAGCCACATTGTGAAGATATTCACAGGTGTTGCCAATGATACTAATGAAGGCTCTGTTCCATTCTGGTCAAACAGAGCCAGGGTGCCGATATTGTGCATGTTGGCTCACAGGAAACACTCTGCTACACCAGTGGGTCTAAAGTTGGGGTCCAGGGACCCTCATGGGCTTCCAAATGGCCTCTGTGTAACTCTGAGAGTGTACACATGGAACCAAATGGACCCTTACGGGTCCATTTGTGCCACACTAAATGTGCCACACTAAATGGAACAGAGCCTTCATTAGTATCATTGGTAACACCTGTGAAGGAAGTGATAATATGGCTGCTGTGCATAGAGCCTATTCACAATAATGCTAATATACAGCGTTGGGAACAGTAAAAAATTTTGGTGGCGAAATGCCCTCTCTGTGTGGAGTTTCTCCCTGTGTCTCCTAGGGTAGGTACCCTCACAAAAAAACATGCGGTAATCCTGGTCTCTATACTGCCTCCCCCTGGTCAGCCGGGGCGCCTGATGGAGGGGAAAGGAACTGGTTGGAATAACGTGTTCCTTCCACACGCTCCCCCTGAAACTCCCCCTGCCAGGTGATAAGAAGCGGCCTGCTCACTCCTTATGCGTTGAAGGCAGATTGAGCTCAGTTCGGGGCTCTCCCTAGGCTGGCAAAGGGAGAGTAGCGCCCAGGATTACAAGCTTAGGCAATTGGCACTGGGTGAAAAAATGGGTTACAAAAATTGTGGGATAAAACAATTTAAAAATAAAATGGCGTTGGTGGCCGTCTTCCTAGGCTAATGGTCAATATCTGTGTGTAAGTTCAGATCAATGTCTCAACCCACTGAGGAGAAAAATGTGTTCAGACAGACAGACACAGATTCCTAGAATGTATAGTAGGATACACGAATCACACTTGCAGGAATGGCAAACACGCGGAGGAAAATGAATAAAGAACGGTTGAATTTGCCTCATGTCTATAATATGCATCCAAGCGATAGATCGTTTTGACGTCTTTTTTTCTTTCCTTTTATATGTGATCACAAATATTGGGCACATAGGTATTTTATTTGAGGTTTGGCACGATTGTAATTGATTTTCCATTAAGAACAAGGCATTCTAATACCATACATGCAATGATTGAGGCTGCTGAGGCAGGCATGATGCGTCTGCCTCCGAGCAGACGTGAGTGTACGTGCGGACATGCGCACATGTACAAATGGTGTGCGGTTCCGAGCTTAGTGACTTTCACTAATTCAAATAGAAATATTGTACTTTTGACTCCACTACACATTTTTAGGAAGGCACTCTACCAGCTTGTATATCTGCTATTTTCACTGTCTTCAATTTGCTTTATTATTATTATGTTTTGCGGGAGTCTATACTTTATCCACTACTGCAAATTGTACCAGAGTACTTTGATGTAAAAATGTGTGTGTGTGTGTGTGTGTGTGTGTGTGTGTGTGTGTGTGTGTGTGTGTGTGTGTGTGTGTGTGTGTGTGTGTGTGTGGGTGTGTGCATGTGTAGTGTGTCTTTTGAATGATTGATTGAATACAATTGTGTTTGTGTTTCCATTGTGGTGTGTGTGTGTGTGTGTGTGTGTGTGTGTGTGTGTGTGTGTGTGTGTGTGTGTGTGTGTGTGTGTGTGTGTGTGTGTGTGTGTGTGTGTGTGTGTGTGTGTGTGTGTGTGTGTGTGTGTTACATTCCAGTAGTAGGTGGTATATCTACATTCTTTCTAAGGCCTCAGGACTCACAGCTCTGCCCACTAAACCACAAGTTTGACTGTAAACTTAGACTTGTTTATGCTTCGCGGCGTGACAATGTTGCAGAACAGCCGAGAATAGCAGACCTACAAGCTACAGCTTCTTGTAGGTCTGCTACTCTCGACATGTGACACCGGTCACGCGGACACGTTTGAATGGGGCTTGAAAACTTAGTACACAAATCCAGCACTTGAGTCTAAGTAGAGACACTCCTGGTCAAATATTACTACACTGCAAGCGAAAGTTCCTCCTGGTCAAATATTACTACACTGCAAGTGAAAGTTCCTCCTGGTCAAATATTACTACACTGCAAGTGAAAGTTTCTCCTGGTCAAATATTACTACAATGTAAGTGAAAGTTTCTCCTGGTCAAATATAACTACACTGCAAGTGAAAGTTCCTCCTGGTCAAATATTACTACACTGCAAGTGAAAGTTTCTCCTGGTCAAATATAACTACACTGCAAGTGAAAGTTCCTCCTGGTCAAATATTACCACACTGCAAGTGAAAGTTTCTCCTGGTCAAATATTACTACACTGCAAGTGAAAGTTTCTCCTGGTCAAATATTACTACACTGCAAGTGAAAGTTTCTCCTGGTCAAATATTACCACACTGCAAGTGAAAGTTTCTCCTGGTCAAATATTACTACACTCTAAGTGAAAGTTTCTCCTGGTCAAATATTACTACACTGTAAGTGAAAGATCGAAATGTGTACTTGAATTGATGAAAGGAGTGGGGTGGCCTTCCATGGCTGACAGGCAAAATAAGCATTGATACCCGTTTATTATTATCTTTTGTGGTGCTTTTTACCCCTTTCTCTCCCCAATTTAGTTGTTATGACAATTGATTCCTCCACACACCGATTGTGTGTGTTGTCAGTCACTGCTGTTGTATCCAAATGACTGACCTACCAGTGAGGAGCCCCCCACAATTAGCCTTCGCCCTACTCCTCCCGCCCAACACTCCTTGATGACAGGTGGCGCCCCAGCCCATAGGATTATGTGTAGTGATATCACTTTGTTTTCTCCGATTCCACGAGACTCGGCTACGTGGAGCGAAGCGATCGGCGGGGGGATCTTTGTGAAGAAAAATATTCTAGGATTTTTCAAAAAGGTAGAAACTAGAAGCTCGGAATCGCTGGTAAGGACAGCTATAGACAAGGTTTTAACTCTGGCAGTCAATGGGTTAACACACCAGACAGACCATTGTGGTGGTGTTCAACTTGCAGATGCCATTAGTCCATCCAATCAGCATAGACACACATGACTGTTGGATTTCATTTTGTAACACTTTTCTTGATGTATGCGCTTGTTCATAATTTGAACAAGCACATACATAAAGAAAAAGGCTGGCTAGCAAATATTATTTGCTAGACAGCCTGCCTATTGTGTGTCAGTTTGGTTGAACTTCCTGGGTCCTTCCAAGCTGGGCCTGACGGAGCCACAGACAACAGCTGACGCAATGACAAAGGGTGAACCAACAATCTCTGCATAACAACTTTTGTATCGCTGTTTAACGTCAGAAGAAAATATCTGGAATCATGCTTTTCCGATGCTTGTAAGATCTCTTCTCTGGAATAAACCCAAATATCATTATAATAAGACGTTTCCTCCGTTTATTGATTTTTTAAATTTCACATCTGACCGACAGATATGGACTGGTATTAACTAGGGAAAAATAAACCATAACAATGACCTTCCCCAATACCCAAGGCAGAGTCCTGCACGGGTCCAATTTTGAGAACCCGCGCCCGCCCCGCCCGTCAATACTCAGATCCGTAGACCGACCCGTCACCCGTGATTATTTCAAAATACGAACCAGACCCGCCCGTCAAATAAACGAGCCGTTGTCCGCCCGTTTACCCGTGATTACATGCAGAGTAAAATGTAAATCCTATTGAAAAGTGTGTTGAAGAAGATAGCAGCCTTCAACAACAGCGCTACATTCAGTGGTCAGGTTCGTAGGCTACAGAAATCAAGTGAAGACGGAGGAGCGAGCTTAAGCCATGCGCGCGAACGCGCATCTACGCAGCACACATGTGTCGTTGTTTACGTCGTCAGATGGTTTTAATTTGAGGGTTTAACAGGATGTGTTTTTGTGAGTTAAGATAACTGACCAGCGTGCTCCATGCAGTTGTGCTGTGTTAAGTTACACAAGTGACGTTGTTTGGGCGGAAACAGTGCTCTCTGATTTTCACAATAAAATGATACCCGCCCGCGATTAGTTCAGCACCGCCCGTACCCGTGATCTTATCAAAGTAAAATGTTCACCCGTTTTCACCCGTCAAAACGTGGGTACCCGTCGGGTATCCGCGGGTACCCGGCCCGTTGCAGGACTCTGACCCAAGGCTGAGTGGTAGCACCTCCCCTCTGGAACAGTCCCAGAAACCCTGGGTTTGGACCATCTGTGGGTGTCGACATCAAACGCATAAAGCATGTTGCATTAAGGAAACCCGGCCCTGATGAGATGATATCTTCTATCAACACAGCAGTGTAGCACCTGCGCCTTGAGGGAATCTCAAGGTAACGTTCTCAATCTGACCGATGTCGTCCCTATTTAAGTCCCCTCCAAACAAGTAGACCTTCTGTCTAGGGATGGGACGATAATCAGTATTATCGTTTATCGTGATAAAACACTCTCACAATAATCATATCGCAGAGATTTGAATTTAGCGTGAAATTAGTATTTTATTGAGCTGCAAATTCAGTACCACTTAAACCCTCTGTACTTGATAAAACAGACCTGTAAAGAGCTTTGGTAAGCTCTTATTTCACTTTACACAAATCAATTCGCCAAAAATAGCAGATCTACAAGCTCACTACGAGTTGAAACACAACGTGTAATGAGCTTGTAGATCAGCCATTTTTGGAGTGGACGAAAGTGACGTTTTTTGGGCTTATGTCACATCCGTCCATTCCATTTTACAGGGACCTAGGATCATTCCTAAGTTCCGTTAGAGCACCCCTTATGGAAAGAAAATAATAAATAAATACATTTGAAAACAAGTAGATTCTCGTTTTTGGCACTCAATGTGTTAACTTAAAGTCCTCGAAAAAGTTTGTAAACAGTTTGGTTGAAGGGTTTGAACAATATTCGGGGGTTGGGTTTCTTGGCAGCGGCACACAAAAACGACGATCCGTGCAGCGGTTTACGAGATAGGCCGCGGACAAACACACCAACACACACACAAAAACAAATCCTGTACCCAAAGGTTTCCTTGGGTAAAAGTATAGAAGTATTGTCATCAAAATATACTTGCAGCACTCATTATGCAGAAGATCCCATTTCACAAAAATAGCAGATCTACAAGATCTTAAATCGTCTATTTTGGTATAAAATAGGGCTTAAGTGGTTAATGTATGTTTTGTAATAATAACCTAAATCTGCAAAGTAATCTGTAAATATCAAATAGGTCTAGTGGAGTAAGAATAAGAAGTACAATATTTGCCTCTGAAATAGTAGTAGAGTATAGAAGTATTGAAAGATAGAAATACTGCAAGAAAAGTAAATGTACTTCAACAAAGTACAGTACTTAAGCACTAAGTATAGGGTGAATTTACTGTAGGTTGTAATGCAGTTGGGTGAGTGTCTGAGTTCATATATAATATTGTGGGATTATGGGATGTCGGTGTGAATCCCATTAACCGTGACACGCTAAATTCCACAAGCACATTCCAGTCAAACCTCTGTAGTGTACAACCACATGAAAGAGAGACTGTGTGTGTGTGTGTGTGTGTGTGTGTGTGTGTGTGTGTGTGTGTGTGTGTGTGTGTGTGTGTGTGTGTGTGTGTGTGTGTGTGTGTGTGTGTGTGTGTGTGCGCTACAGATGTCAGGTTCATGTATAAACATTGGGCTACACAGCCTATTGAGGCTCAGGGCCCTTTGCCACAATGGTTTAACTTTACAGGAAGAGAAAGCCTGCCGTTTCTATTAGCTTGGATTCCCCATCGATGATGTCACTGGTAGGCGGGTTTCTGAACTGTCCACAGCCCTCCTCTGAGACACAGACCGAGTAGAAAAAGAATGTGAGGACCAATTATATGAAGATAGGTTGAAAATGGGTGAAGTGCTCCTTTAACACATTACATTTCTCTCCACCACCACAGTCTAGGGCAGGGGCCTTCAATGATTTTTATTTTTATTTTTTCAGGTCAAGGACCCCTTAGCTGAGAGACAGCTGAAGCAGGGACCCCCACATTGCATAAAATCGCGTTGCAGATTAAACTTTTTTCATAGATTCCACAGATAGCTTCATAGACTTGTTTGACAGCACTGGCATCGGTGTTGTGTCAATGAATGTTGTATTTAATTTGTTTACACACATTTATGTACTTAAATCCTCAATACTATAGTCAACTTGACCTTTGGCTCTGTACTTGGCCCGCTCCTTTTTTCCAGTGGTGGAAAAAGTACTACATTTCTTTTACTTAGGTAAAAGTAGCAATACCACAATATAAAAATACTATGTTACAAGTAAAAGGCCTGTGTTCGAAATGTTACTTGAGTAAAAGTAGAAAAGTATTGGCATCAAAATGTACTTAAAGTACCAAAAGTAAAAGTACTAAAAAGTTTGAAAATAGCAGATCTACAAGCTACAAGCTTAGGGCTAAAGTGGTTAATGTATGTTTTATAATAATATAATTAGTAACTAGTAACTAAAGTTCTCAGATAATTGTAGTGGAGTAAAAGTACAATATTTGCCTCTGTGAGTAGAAGTAAAAGTACTGAAAATTAGAAATACTCCAGTAAAGTAAAAGTACCTCAAAATTGTACTTAACACATTATGTGCCAAAAACAGTCCGGACCGTTTTTGAGAATCCATGCGGGGAGTGCCATAAACGGTCTGGACCGTTTTTGACCCAATTTGCTTTTTATACGAACGAAACTTTGGGATCATCCAAGGAGTCTCTGAGAAGGAGAGGCCGGATGTGGATCCATGTCAAAAAATCTTCCGTTCGGCCTCTCCAATGTTAACTCCTTGACTAAAAGCTTAATATCTCCATTTCTTTTTAACGTGGTGGAAGTGAGCCGTTTTCGATCGGCGATCACTCTGCAATGGAGGATCGCGTTAGAAATATTATTGTTCCAGGCGTTAGTCGGGACCCTCCGCCGTCTCGCACGCACACTTTGTTTACATGCACTTCCACGTCGGGGCTTCTACAGCACGAAACGTATCAACGTAAGTGGATGGAAGAATAGCAGGCACTGAACGTACAATATTTTAATAAACCTCTGGCACCCGATGTGTTAAGTACAGTACTTGAGTAAATGTACTTAATTACTTTACACCACTGCTTTTTTTCCCAGTACACCAAACCTCTTTGCCGAAAAATCTGCATTTTCTCACTGAAAAGCTCACAACGTGCTGCAGCTTACTGTTACTGGGAGCTGACTGGGGGCGGAGCCTGTCAGCAGGGAATGATGAACGGGAGGAGTAGGACGGAGGCGCTACGACCTCCCGGTGGGGGCTCCTCACTGCAGGTGAGCCAGTAATAGACACAGCTGTCTTAGTTATTTTCTATGAGGTTTAAGTTAAATTTAAGTATATATTCAAGAACAGTTTGCATGTTCTCCCCGTGTCCCCTAGGGTAGGTGCCCTCACAATAAACATGCAGTAATCCTGGTCTCTATATACTGCCTCATGATTCAGCATGAGCTCAGTTCTGGGCTCTCCCTAGGCTGGCAGAGGGAGAGTAGTGCCCAGGATTACATAGGCAATTGGCACTGGGTGAAGAAAAATGTTTTAAAAAATCGTGGGATAAAAGAGAGAATAAATAAATACATTCAAGAACAGGTTTATGAATGAGGCCTGTTTCACATTCACACACATATGATTTATATGGCTGTTCAAAAAAACCTGACACACGTGCTCACGCACTCACTCTCACTCTCTCTATCAAAGCTAACATCAAATAACAGAGAAGTTTCGTTTGAATTAGATAGGGGTGTGTGTGTGTGTGTGTGTGTGTGTGTGTGTGTGTGTGTGTGTGTGTGTGTGTGTGTGTGTGTGTGTGTGTGTGTGAGAGAGAGAAAAGAGCGCTCTGTAATCTGATATGTAAACACATGACATCATCGCCTCGCCTCTCACGCTGTGTGTGTGTGTGTGTGTGTGTGTGTGTGTGTGTGTGTGTGTGTGTGTGTGTGTGTGTGTGTGTGTGTGTGTGTGTGTGTGTGTGTGTGTGTGTGTAACACTATATGAGAGAATACAGAAGTTTCAAGTTGCTGGACTTCTGTGAGAGACAAAGAGACAGAGAGAGAGAGAGAGAGAGAGAGAGAGAGAGAGAGAGAGAGAGAGAGAGAGAGAGAGAGAAATGCTATGTGTCCCTAAACAGAGAATACACAGTGGCAGAATACCTGAGCACTGTGACTGATCCAACACTAAGGAAAACCTTGACTATGTACTAAGGTTGGACGATATGGCGAATATATTCAAGGGTGCACATAACTGGTGCGCAGGTGCGCAACTGCGCATGCGTGCTGAATCCCCCCCCACCCCCCGTTGACAAAACTGTCCCGGGGGGCACCGTGCTGGCGGGGGGACGGGGCCATTTATTTGGTGCGCACCAAGTCACATCTCCAGGTGCTCTTCTGAGTACTAGACCTAAAAAATTATGTGCACCCCTGAATATATTGGCAATCGACAATTGGATGAGTGCAATTGTCGGTTGTTTTTAATGGGGCGATTTTTGGGACATATTTGTAATTTTATTTATTTAGCAAATGTAATGGTCTGCCTCCTCGAGAATTCAACTCTTCAAATACAGCCCAATCAAATGTAAAGCGCAATACAAAGCATGCACGGAATGTTAATCAATTTGGGTCATTCTAATAATTATTATAAGGCACGTGATTTCAGACAAGTCTGACAAAACAGCTGTCCCGGGCCTGTGTCCCCGGTAGACTACTCAAATGGAGCGTAGGAGAGCGGAAGAAAGGAGAATAGCTTTTGCTTTCCTAGTTGTCTGTTTATCAGCTACTACAGGGTTGGGCAACTTTGATGATGGAGAGGGCCACTATAGCCGATCTACAAGCTCAAAACGTGTCGCAGCGCGATGTGTTTTGAGCTTGTAGATCTGTTATTTTTGCTATTTTCTTTTGCAATCCACAAAATGTGTTGTAATATTTTTGAAGTAGAATCCTGAAAAGTAAAATTTTTATTTAATTTCAAAAGCAATTAGTTATACTTATGTTAACTGTAAAAAAAGACAATATAATTTGAATACTAGTCATTAACACATATACTGCCAATCCCGAGATATCTCGGGACATTAAATCCACCCGTTACCTGCGGATACCGAGATATCTCGGGATCGTCTTTTTATGTGGTACCAAAAAAAAATGTTTTGGTACCATCCTTGATTTTTTTTTTTTCCCCATGACGCTTCCGACCCATCCTATGAGAAAATTTCCGACAACCGTTTCCGGTTCGTTTTTTATCTTGAAAAAACAGTTTTTCCCTGGTTTTGGCTAAAGATCATGGTTTTCACACGGTTTAAAAAACGAATGGTAAGCTCCGGTTGTATTTTCTTTTCTTTGATCGACGAACGGTTATCCTCTTTGTGTTTAAAAACGATCTGATAGCCGATCGGAGGCTAAGCTAATCTAAGATGGCCGGTGGGGAAACGTCACAGCCACGTCACAGCCAAACGGATATGACGTTTGCAGCCTCTTTTAGCCGCTGATACCACAGAAGAAGAAAAAGAAAGAAAAGTGTAAACATTATGAGGGCTCGTACGTCCGTCGTTGCTGTTTATAAACACCATCCAATCGCATATTTTAATGGATATAATTTTTTTGTGAACGGTTCAAAAGGCTATAAAACTCAAAAAACGCTGGCAGTGGGTGAGTACCTTATGAATAAACTCTGGCAGGGAATGTGTTAAGCTACTAATATAGACTGAAGTCATTTAAGCCGGTTATGTTTGCATGTTTGGAATTGTAACAGCTGAAATCAATAATTTATCAGTAATCCGGTATTAACCTGCGGGGCTGCATTCAGTGAAGGTGGGGGTCGCATGTGGCCCCCGGGCCGCCAGTTGCCCATGTACTGTATGGGCTACTGTATGTTTGAGAGCAAAGCCTTGTTACGAGCCGACGAGCCGTAAAACAGGAAATGAAAGTAACCCTATCTACAGTAGCTGGTTTCTATAATCCAAATCCTCGCTGCGCATTGAAAGTTTGACAGCGCAGGAACGCATGTCTCTAGGTCTCATGAGATTCTGCGCTTTAAAGGTCCTTACACACCGGCGAATATGCGAATATACGCAAAATTCGGACTCGTTCCGAATAATTAAAAGACGCTTTTTTCGCTCCGCGAAACTGGTGTGGAAGCTTGCATTGACTTTATAAGGTTTAAAAAAAAAACATATTATTTGCATGAAAAAAATCGCCCCGGTGTGTAAGGACCTTAATTCTTAACTGATTGATGTCAAGTCTGGATATTAAAACTTGTGTTGGTTGTTTATATCACAAGTCAATCAACGCAATTTGAAATGGGAGTTCGCTGCCCCGCCACCAAAATGTAGAATGCCCTGACATCATCCATCAAAAGGATGTGAATCACTGGCTTCTTTCAAAACTGTCCTGAAAAAGCATCTGTCAGAAAACTAGTGGAGATGGATATTAAATCCCATTGATATAAATCCCGTTTTTACTAAAGTAAGCTGTTGTGATGAGAAGGTCAATTTGACGGTATCGGACATTAAGCAGCCTGTTGTGAGCTTGTAGATCTGCTATGTTTGAACATTTTTGAGCACAGCTTAAGAGGTTAAATAGGAAAAGAAAGAAAAAGGAAAAAGTTCAATTCACATGTTTTAAATGTATACCGTTTGCTTGATCATTGTATAAATAAAGTTAAATAGGCCTCATTCACCAACCGTTCTTAGGGATATTTCACTTTTAACACATCGGGTGCCAGCATTTTTTCATAACAACTTACGTTGGGTGCCAGCATTCTCCCCATTGACTGCGCTTTGCTGTTTAAAGCTTTAGACTCCGCGACCAGCAAATCCACGTAAAAAAAAGCATCCATTCATGTTGAGCGATGACCCTGGCTACAGCCTGGAACCATAACATTTCACTCGCACGTTACAACGGGGGGGGATCGCACATCGCGCATGACCGGTTTTCACCACCGGAAACGGATTCGGAGATATAGGCGTTTTAAAGAAGGAAATAGACAGGAAGCGGATGGAAGCCATGTTTTTGTTTCCGGTGATCTATCTGGCCGTTCCTTCTCAAGATCACAATGGGTACTCCCAGAGCTGCTCTAGCCCCGCCCGTGCGGAGAAAAACGAAAAAAACAAAAAGACTGAAATCACGGTTCAGACCGTGAACGGCACCAGAGCGCTACTATGTAAACACA